>NC_044918.1:20904658-21103098 GCF_003576645.1 Ipomoea triloba | reverse complement strand
TGGGGGAGGGGGAGGGGGAAGGGGGGGTTGAATAGACTACAAACAATTTAAGGAAACAAAATTTTCTTGCAGAAGAAGTCTTGATTCTTGAACTTGCCAAGTAAAAGTATTTTCTAGCTAAGTTTTTTTTAGTGAGTGTACATGTGATGAAATCGAGTGTGAAGGTTAGCCGCAGGGTAAAATATAAAATAATGAAAGTACAAGGGATATTTTTATAGTAGCTTAGAAAACTATCCTACTCTACTCCTCTTCTTATAACCGAAGGAGGATTTCACTATGTATTTCAACGAAATGCAAGTGAAATGAAGCCTTTCACATGCACTACTACTTGCTTCTTCCATTGATAGTCCTTGGAATGCTGCATGGAGGTGGCCACACCCGGCCGTGGCCACTTGGCAGTAAGCCCTTCAGTTTTTGCCACAGGCGTGACCACACCTGTGGACAGCCTCTGCAACTTTTGATAGCCCCGTTTTTACCCTTTAAAAGGGATTTTTTTCACCCAAAAACATATCTTTCATTTCCCCTTCAATTTTTAGTTAGGTTTAGCTTTATGATAGCTTAGATTAGTGTGGATTTGTTGTTCCTTTCCATTTTAAAGCTCAAGACACCTTGCAATCTTGGATTTCAAAGCTTAAATAGAGAAGATTTCTTATTCTCTTCTTTCTTGTGATTTCCATTTATGCTTTCAATTACTCTTTTAATATTGTTTATCTATTGTTATATTATGAGTAGCTAAGTGATTTGGGACTAGGATTTAGTTTGATTTCTTGCTATTGATGCCTATTTGAGTTGTATTGCATAAAAGGGAATTATTTGGGTGTTCTAGGGTTGTTGTGTGAAATGAGTTTGTTGTGAAATTTGTGTATGATTGTTGGATCCCAATTATATGCTTTATTTGGAGTGTTTTGTTGCTATGAGAGTAGAGCTTGTACACTAGCCAGACATTCACACACTTATGCCCAACACGAGAGTATTTCCGGTATTGAGGAGAATTTATGCCTTGTAGTGTTCTTGAATGGGCAACATTAGATTGAATTGCCACGAGAGTGGAGTTCAAGGGGAGGTTGCAAGTCCAAATAGCTACGAGAGTGGTATTTGGACACTTTTGTGCATCTCACTTACCCTATGCCTTGTTTTAATTTCCTAATCTTTAGTATTATATTTGGCATCTTAGCTTGAATCAACCAAGTCCCGGTCCTTTGTTTTACTTGTCTTATTTGTTATTAGCTTAATAATATCAACCAACTCATTAAGGATATATAGGCCTAGCTTCTATAAGGATAATTTTAGCTTGTGCTTAACTCCACTTTGCATCAATTCTTAACATTACAAGAGCCATCTACAGTGGAACGATATCTTAACCCTATACTGTGATTTGATACTTGATGGAAGTCAAAAGTAAGAACGAATATATATAAAATTGAAATATGGAATAACAATCTTATTATTGAAGAAAAGTTAAAAAAAAAATGTTAAAAGGGTTACCAAAGTGTTGCTATCTATAACCTCAAAGATTCAAGTGAATTGAAATTAAATTTCACCTTTGAGTTCACAATAATAAATACTTATTACAAGTTTAGTATAATTAATTAATACGGAATAATACTCCGTAACATTTGAAAACAATGAGGACTAAATTAACAACATTCGGTTTTCAAAAAAAATAAAATTAACAACATTCAATGTTTGACATGTGACGCAGCTGCAAACTGTGACTATGATTCTTGAAATCCTAAGGCTCCACGGTTGACTTGACCTTTAAGTAGTCACCCAATTAAGACCAATATAAGTTAGCAATCATTTTTTCCAAAATTAAAAAAATTAAAAAAAATTAAAACACAAACTAAATAAATCAGTTATTTTGAATTAAATTAAATACCAATGGCAAAATACTTCGATATCGTTTGATGAATTATAACACTTATGTGTAACATCATATCACAAAATAGTAAACACAGTAAAAAAAATAATAATAATAATAATAATAAGCTTATATGCAGTAAAGTAAAACACTCAAGATTTGTTAACACAATATATTTGGAGTACACATTTCTACTAGACTCGCAACAAAGTGTAAACTCAATCACTATAACAATATTTTAAAAAGAGACTCGCTCCCACTAAATTATTTAGTCCTTGAGTTACAACCCAGTGATATATGCCAATACTTAAATACTACTACCTTCATTGAGAACATACACAAGCTCCTCTTATTCTACCTCTCTACCGCACCACTAATGACATTCATATGTTATGAGTTACTCTAGATATATCTCTCTATTATCCAAAATAACCACCGTAGGAATAGGAACCTCAACACACATGCGAATAAGAAAAGTTGTTAAGTCATGAAACTATGATATCACCGATGGGCTGATAGCATGACTTACGATTTACTTCCGCAGTAGCTTTAGGGATGGGGTCCTAGCTATGGGCTTAGGATTAGTCCGGCGAAACTGGGATCGCCTAAGTTTTAAAAGAAAAAGTTGTTAAGTTGGGTTGGGTGGCGACTTCTGAGAGTCGAGCCCAGTATTCTATCATCAAGGCGTGCGTTGACTGGTACGAAAATATAAGGAAATAAAGTTGCTCATTTGCTACTAGTAATAACTTTTGGCATAGTGGTAAACGTTTGATCATGACAATTGAAATTATATTGAGTTAGAGTAGTCAAGCATCTTGTCATCGAGATGTGCCACTGACCATTATGCAAATATAAGGAAATAAAGTTGCTGCTAGTTATACATTTTGAAATAATAGTAAGTGTTT
The DNA here is from genome assembly GCF_003576645.1 of Ipomoea triloba. NCBI lineage: Eukaryota > Viridiplantae > Streptophyta > Magnoliopsida > Solanales > Convolvulaceae > Ipomoea > Ipomoea triloba. The sequence continues at coordinate 21,100,332 of NC_044918.1, read as the reverse complement.
GATCCTGAAAATTATATTGGTATCAAAGCAGATCATAGTTTAGAATCCTGTCGCCGAGATGTGGCGTTGACTGCTAGCCTTTGCTAATATAAAGAAATAAAGTTACATCTTCACTATTGGCTATAACTTTTGGTGTAGTGGTAAATGTTTGATGATCCTAACAATTGATATCATAGCAAATTGAAGTCCAGCATCATACCATCTATAGGTGGTCATTTTCTATGCAAATATAAAGAAATAAAATTGTGACTTCGCTATTAGCTATATATAGCTTTTAGTATAATGGTAACAAGGCAATCCTAACAAATTATATTTGAGCAGGTCGGAGTCCAACATCTTGCTATCAAGATGTGACTATGATTGTTATTCAAATATAAGAAAATAATTTTGCTCCTTTAGTGGTAGCTATAATTTTTGGCATAATGGAAATAAACACATGATCTTAACAATTGCCACTCAGATGTGGCCTTCATTGCTATGCAAATATAAAGAAATAAAGTTCCGACTTCGTTACTAGTTATACTTTTGGCGCAATAGTAAGTGTTTGGTTCTAACATTTGATATTAGAGCAAGTTGGAGTCCAAAATCTTACCATCAAAACGTGGCACTAACTGTTACGAAAATATAAGGAAATAAAGTTGGATCGTTGCTACTAGTTATAGCATTTGACGTAATGTTAATCAGTTGATCTTTACAATTGATAACAAATTAATTAAAGCAAATTAGAGGTAATTTTACATCTTGTTTTTGAGGCGTGATGCTAACAATTATGCAATATAAGGAAATAAAATTGTTGTATGATGTTTATTCTCATAAGTAAAGCATTGTGAACATCATCAATTATATTAGTGATGAAAATATCATTTAACTAATTGATAGTGACAACAATTTAAAAACTAAGGAAATAAAATTGTTGTATGATGTTTATTCTCATAAGCCAAGCACCTTGTGCTCAAATGGCATGTAGTGGCCTCCCTCAAATGAAATGTCATGAGTTCGAGTCTCAGTGGATGACTCTTTGTGCTTCAACAAGTTGAGAAAAGTATAGATGAACAGATACCCCTGTAATAGGGTCAGTTGTATTCAAAAAAGAAAAAAAAATACTAATTGATAGTGACAAAGGAATACTCCGAGTAAAACAGTAATTTTTGGACAAACAAAAATGTCCAAAGTCCCAAAACCTATGGTGCACGTCTTTTAGGTACTGCTGACTGCGTAAAACCTTGCCGTTAATCACAAGGTGCACTTTGACCAAATTGCATAATATTGGTTCTTTCTTTTCCAGGCCAACTAAAAAATGAACACAAAATTGACTCGAAGCACTCACGTACTCTTGCACTACTGCCCAAATTTCCATGCTTTTTGATTCTTTCCACATGCATCTATTATTATAATGTTTAATAGTGTGTACAGTTTGACCAATGTGTATAGAAAACATGATAGGAATTCACTTAGGGGTTAAGATTAAGTTCATTTTAATTTTTAAGCGTGTTTAATCTTTATTCTTTATTTTCGAATTGGCCTGGAAAATATATTTCTAATTTCTTTTAAAAAAATGCAGAATTTTACACACCCTAATGTCTGCCACTTATTGCTTAATAATTGAGTGGAAGAAAAGAAAATGAAAAGAAAAGAGAAAAAAAAGCAATTATTATTGTGTACGTGGACATGGTCCACACAGCTGTGTGAACCTTATAATCAAATAATGTACATTCAGTACAAAAATAATATATTTTTAATATATTAAAAATGTATATTGTATTCAGGAAAATTACATTATTTTGTATAACGTATATTAAATATAATAATGCACTTTTAGTATATTTAAAATGCACATTTTGTTATTGTATACAGAACACAATAATTTGCCAAAAAAAAAAAAGGACCCTTAAAGCACTAATATAATAATCCATTGAAGATTTTACAAAAAAATAAAATAAAATAAAAATTGAAATGTGTAATAATAACCTCCAAATCTCCAATCTCAATACTTTCACAGCTCACTTAGTGCCTGCGCCTATAAATAAGTTCCCTATTCTGTTGCCAAACACATCATAAATTTAAGAAGCAAAAAAGAACAAATTAAAGCTTGTGAAGCATTATTATATTCAAACAAAAAAAAAAAAAGAAGTTTGATTTGAACATCATGGAGGTTTTCTATGCATCATTCATTGGCCTCTTCGTGGTGTTTGTATCAATCTCCCTCCACTTCCTGTTCTACAAGAGCAAGCCCGGCGGGAACGGTACCCTCCCGCCGGGAAAGACAGGGTGGCCGTTGATCGGCGAGAGCCTGGAGTTCCTCTCCGCCGGGTGGAAAGGGCAGCCGGAGAAGTTCGTGTTCGAGCGGATGGCCAAGTACTCCTCCACCGTGTTTAGAACACACCTCCTAGGCGAAAAGGCGGCGGTGTTCTGCGGCCCCGCGGGGAACAAGTTCTTATTCTCCAACGAGAATAAGCTTGTCCAGGCCTGGTGGCCCGAATCCGTGAACAAGCTATTCCCATCCTCCACGCAAACCTCGTCCAAAGAGGAAGCCATCAAGATGAGAAAAATGCTCCCAACTTTCTTCAAGCCCGAGGCCCTCCAACGCTACGTGGGAATCATGGACGCCATTGCCCAGCGCCACTTCTCCGGCGAGTGGGACGGCAAACACCAAGTCATAGTTTTCCCCCTAGCCAAGCACTACACTTTCTGGCTCGCCTGCAAGATCTTCGTGAGCGTGGGCGAGCCAGAGGCGGTCGCCCAGCTCGCCCTTCCTTTCAACGCCATAGCCTCGGGGCTCATTACCCTCCCCATAGACGTGCCCGGGACGCCCTATAACCGCGCGATTAAGGCCTCCAACTTGATCAGAAAGGAGCTGGTGGGCATGATCAGGCAGAGAAAGGTGGATTTAGCGCAGGGGAAAGCCACGCCCAATCAAGATATTTTGTCGCACATGCTTTTGACAAGTGATGAAAATGGGAGGTTCATGGGTGAATCCAATATTGCTGATAAGATATTAGGGTTGCTTGTTGGAGGCCATGACACTGCTAGCTCTGCTTGCACTTTTGTTGTTAAGTATCTTGCTGAGCTTCCCGAGATCTATCATGGAGTCTACAAGGGTATGCCCACCTAATTACCATATCAATTGTTATACCATTCAAAAATTAACATATTATTTGTCTTTAGGTAAATAAATTGGAGCTAAAGCACATAATTTGTTAAGTACATACATATAATAATGTTAACTGCATATTATATGCATGCATTTAACATGTTATGTGCATATAGTTAGCATGTCATGTGTCTTTTATTTAAAGAAAAATAATCTATTAACCCATAATATGTTAACTACATATACATAAACGGACAATAGTTACACTATGGACCTGGATCTATCTTGTGAAGTAGACCTATATCTATTTACATACAAAATGTTCACAATTTAAATTGTGAACATTCAATATGTAAATTATGAACACTCAATATGTAAATTGTGTATTTTAGACCCAGGTCTATCTTGTAATGTGGACTCGAATCCACAGAATAATTTTCCATAAACTGAATGTTATTTTGGACCAAGATCCACAATAATACTAGGCCCTAGTCATGGCATAATTGGCTTTAGCATATCTTATAATATCCCACTTTTAATTTGGTCAATAATCCACTATAGATAATGATATTTAATTTTGTCTTTTAGCTATTAATTTTATTTTTAATTTATTGAATTATATATAGAGCAAATGGAAATCGCAAATTCAAAAGCTCCAGGTGAGGTGCTGAGCTGGGAAGATATTCAGAAGATGAAGTATTCATGGAATGTTGCATGTGAAGTTTTGAGACTTGCACCACCCCTCCAGGGAGCTTTTAGGGAAGCCCTTGCTGATTTCATGTTCAATGGTTTCTACATTCCTAAAGGATGGAAGGTAAATATCCTTAGAATAAAGTACTAACAACCGAAAAAGAGAAATTTATTTTGAAATAGAGAAAATAATATAATATTAAAAATGTGATGTAATTTGGTAAATATTAATTATAAAAGTGGTTGATTTGGTCCTTCAATGACTAAAATCGTCATTCCATGCATAACTTAGGAGTTAAGATGGTCACACATATAATTCAGAGACTAAATCTGTACTACCGGTACGTATAACTGAAGGACCAAAAATGCAATTTTGTCAAGAAAATAACTTTAATGTGTATATATTTTATATATAACAATAATTGTATATGTAGATCTATTGGAGTGCAAATTCTACGCATAGAAATTCAGACTACTTTTCGGAACCTGAGAAGTTTAATCCATCGAGATTTGAAGGAAGTGGACCAGGTCCCTACACATTTGTGCCCTTCGGAGGAGGACCTAGAATGTGCCCTGGCAAAGAATATGCACGATTAGAAATTTTGGTGTTCATGCACCATCTTGTCAAGCGATTCAAGTTTAGTAAAGTGATTCCAGACGAAAAAATCGTCGTTGATCCAATGCCCATTCCGGAAAAGGGACTCCCAATCCGACTCTACCCTCATAACAAGGAAAATTAATCAAGAATTGATGCATGCAGGCTGATGAAACTTCAAATTTTATGTATTGATATCCTTAAAAAGGAATTTTTAGGTCACGGAGTGCAAGATTACGAAGGGTTATGTGAAATTATGGGGATGTAAAATTATTTTGTGATACGTTTAATTAAAATTGTGAAAATGTAATAATATCTTGTGTGTTTCAACAAATTTTGAAATTTAGTATAAAAATGATATTTAAAAGTAATGTTATAATATTTAGAAAAATGCTACTAGCTATCTCTTTTGACTGTCTTTTAAATGGCTTTGTTGTACTAAAAAAAAAAAACAAAAAACAAAAAACAAAAAAAAAAATAGTTTTGTTCACAAAGTTGCATGTCCGTACGTGAGTACTTGATTTTTCACTTTAAAGATCATCCATCAAGTCGAATCGAGCAAAGATCTCCAACCTTCTAATTAACCACACACAAAGAAAGAGGTCTTGTCTTTAAAAGACTATTATAACATAATCTAGATACTGCATTGTAATAGAGTTAGTAGTATTAAAAAAAAAGATAATTCTTTGAAGTTTAAAATGTTTAGAGCGTAGAGAATTTGATCATATTCCTTGTGTACTCAACAACATAGTTTTTCACTACTCCTCACGAAGCGTTAGGCCATGTGAGCTCTATTTATAGAGGTGAGTGCTAAGAATTCAAAATTAGCTTTGAGAGTATATGTGGGTACTCTCAAAATGGTAGGTATCCAATTGTTACGATCTCCTCCTTCTCCACTATACTTCATTAGCTACTAGGTATTAACCAATCTTTTTTTGGTATAATACAATATTTTATTGCCGAAAGTAATTTTGTACAGCTTTTTAGAACTTACCTCATTGTCTATAGTTTGAAGAATGTGTCAAACAACTCTTTTTCTGAAAAGACATTCTTTATTCCTTGTATTGATTTCGTCCATATGTACTACTATTGTAGACCTTGGATCTATTGCACTAAGAAGATTTGTCAAACCTTGATGACTTAGAAAGCTCTATTGACTCCAATCATGGTTGGATGTTAAGACATCTACCAGAATACCTCAACACATGAAATAAAGGTGTATCATTGGCTAGTCATTCTATTGAGCAAAATTTGATATAGATTTCTATTTTTTTTTTTTGAAATAATGATATAGATTTCTATTGAATAGAGAATTTGCTGGAAAGGTTTTTTCATAGAAAGGTTCTAATGGACAATTTATCAAGTTCTACTTTTGTTTGTTGTAAATCTGCCAGATGACTTCTACCAAGTATAGATCTATTACATCAAGATCGTCTGCTTATATTGTTCTAGTCAAGATCTATTAGTTCTAATATTGAACGAATATATCCTATTTTGCCCATTAGAAAATATCCTATCAAACAGGAATTATAACGTTATTTTAGGAGTCTTGAATTGAAGTACTTGTATTTACACATTATTAGCATCCCATCAAAATCTAAGGAACATTATTCCACACATTTTTTTCTTTTTTGATGATATACCCAAAACATTTAATTAAAAAAAAATCAATACTCTCATGTGTTATGCATACACCACCAAAACTTGCATTTTCATTAATAATCAATAAGAGAGTACCGAGCAAATATCTACAAATAATTGTACAAGATATACATTCACAAGTGAAATTAAGGCTAAAATAGTTGTAAGACTTGCAAGGTGAAGTACTGATTGTCCACTGATCTTCCAACCTTATAACTCTAGACTAGATTCTCACTTCTTCCCCTTAAGTGTTAGCATATTTTACCACTTTATTGCTTTAATGATCATTTGGATTATTAGGGTATGATCACTCGGTGTCCCGGTTTACACTTTTACATGGATGATGGGAGTGGGTTTGAGCCTTAGTGGAGGCAACTATTGACTCTGTGCTTCAGTAGGTTGAGAATACATTGTCACAGTCAGTAGTACTCAAAAAAAAAAAAAAGATATGATCTCACCCCTTAGGCTTACACTTTCTCCTTCCCATTCATAAAATATGATATATGTGTGATCGTTTAATCACAAGCAATTAAGTGCAACTTAAGAAAATTATAAAAAGAAAACACAAAAAGTTAATAATTAACAAAGTGGATAAAAAGGAGCTGAGGGAATTATTTTTTTTTTGAATATTAGTAACTCTATTACAATGCAGTATCTGTTCATAACTACTTTCTCAACCTATTGAAGCACAAGAGTTAGTATTTCCTCCACTGAGGCTCGAACCCACCACCTCCCGTATAAAGAGAATGGTTTGATGTCACTAGACCGCAAGGTCCTTGGCAGCTGAGGGAATTATTGATTTTTAAAAAAATAAAAATAAAAATCTACTCCGTATTAATGATATATGATAAGCATTCTTGACAATGAATAGCAATAATCTTTATGAAGTGATGAGCATGCTATCCTGAAAGATAATATATTGGTAAAATTCCACTAACGATGTGCTTCTTTATTGATATGATCATTGCCAGCCCCATTTCACATTTTTTTCTTCCTAATAATTATTAATATTTTATTCAAATCCTTTTTTTAAAATAATATATAAAGTGTTGTATGACTTCAACCAACATGGAAATTTCTTGTTGCAATCATATACCTGCCTCGTGTAACATATTTTTCTTCTTCCTGTCTTTCCACCAATCCACCTAACATTTTTTTTTCCCGTGAAGTATTTTTCTTCTTTCTCACCCCCTCACCTAAGACATGATTTTCCGTATAGTATTTTTCGTGCATTAATATTCTTTTATGTATTTATGTTGGATGTCTGTCGGGTTGGCCGAGTTCAGCCCCTGCTCAATTCGAGACTTGACGTTGTGGCTTACCACGGAGGTATGTAGTTAAATAGTTAATATTCACCTACTTATCACTAATAAGTTTTAAGTATGATATGACAACTAGATATACTTATAACAGTCACAAGATGGGTGACCCTGCGCTGAGATCCATCAATTTAAATTTTATGTATGAAAATATATGTTAATTTCATGCATTTTTTTTTGGCTATGTCCGCCTAGGCCTTGAGTGATATATTGAGAATGCTATTCCATTCTCGGCCTATTCCGCAAATCAAACTTGCCATTAATTTATGAGATGAATCTCAAAAATGAGTTCAAAATCTATATTTTATTACGGAGTATAATGAAAAAAGTTTGGTAAGACCCTGAGTCAAAAATAATATAACTATTATAAAAATTATTTAATATATATAACATATTAAAATTTTTGAACAGTTTATGTGTCAGATTTCTAGTAGTCAATAATATATTTTTATTAATTATCTAATATTAATTATATATTATGAATGTATTATTTGAAATTAAAACTTTAAAATATTGAATTACAAATAAGTTTTTATAAATAATTTAGAAAACTTTCCAGGACTTCAAAAACTATTGGCTTCGCCCGGACTCGAACCGGAGACCTTAAGTGTGATTGACTAACGTGATAACCAACTACACCACGAAACCTTTTATTTCCGAACGAGCAATTAGCCTTTGTTACACGATTAGCAAATAAAGATAAAAGGTTGATTCTTGGATTGTGTTTGTTAATCTCAAACTACAAACTTCAAAATGGCTTCAACATAGATCAAGTCTGAGCTTCTCTCTCTATATATATATATATATATGTATATGTATATATATATATATATATATATATATATATATATATATATATATATATATTTATTTATTTATTTATTTATCTATCATGTGAGAGTGGGACAAGAATGAGGGAGATTAAGACAAAAATTAATTAGCTAACTCAATGAAGTTAATTGGACAATTGTTTGTTTGGTTATCATAATGTTCTGTTATACAAAATGTTATGCATTCCTATATAGAATGCTATGCATCGATAACTCTCTGATTTGATTATTCGCTTGGCCCAAGTCATACATTCATATTACTTTGATCGTGCATTCTTATACAGAATGTCGTGTATTCCTATATCAAATGTCGTGCATTGATAACTTTTTACTTGTGCATTAAAACACAACCCAATATCTTACGGTGGACATCCCAATGTCCTACGATCCACTAGCACACTAATGCGCATCTCACCAGCCTAAGATGCATAACTTATAAGACTTAGTTGCACAACCAACACAACCGAATGCACAACCGTACTACCGAAAATGCGTACATAGGCACCAATTTCCAAATATAAGCAATATTATGCTAAAAAAAACAAGCGAAAAATATTAAAATATATATATATTGATCACTTTCCATGGACGAACACTCTATCGATGATGAAGCAATTGCGACTCCAATTTGCAACAATGATGATCCAACAAAATAGAAAACCAACTTGACCATATCTATAGCAATTACAAAATAAATAAATAAACAAAAAAAAAACGCTACTACCTCACTTTATAAAAAAAAAAAAAAAAGGAAGAAAAAAGTCATAAGAAAATCGAATCTAGGCAATCCAAATTATTTATAAAAAAAAACGCACAAGATAGTCCTCATAATAATTTTTTTTATTTATTATATAATATGAAGGGATATGGCACATTTTCCCCCTATGTTATGTGCTTATAGCACTTTCCCCCTTGTGTTAATAAAGTGGCATTTTTTCCCCCTGAAATGTTAAATTGACATTGTTACCCTTAAAAATAATTATTTCATTTATTTTTCTTCTCCAACAAATTATTACTTATAGGTATGGATGATCACGATTCGGTTCGAAGCTAATCAAACACTGTAGCAATCATACCGAAATAGTATGGACGGTTCTGGTTATGATTCATAACCGAAAAAATAAAATTAAATAATTATTGAACCGTGAAACGGAACTTAACCACAGTCATATATAGTAAAAATGATCAAACACTTATTTTGATAAATCAGTACGGTTCGGTTCCAATTTCGATTTTGAACCGCCAATCAAAACTTATTTATTTATTTATTTATTTTTATAATTTTATTTCTAATTTAAAAATAGTCTAAATTCAACAATTATTTTATTTTATTTTTTCGGTTCTGAATCGTAACCGTAACCGTCTATATTATTTAAGTTCAATTGCTACAGTGTTCCATTAGGTTCATATCGAACTGTGATCTTCCATATATATTAGTAATAATTGGTTGAAGAATAAAAATAAATGAAATGGTTATTTTAAGGGCAAAAATGTCAATTTAATATTACAAGAGAGAAAACTACCACTTTTAAAATAACTGAGGGGGAAAAAGCTGCCACTTTAATAACACAGGGGAAAAAAGTGCCATAAGCACATAATATAGGGGGAAAAAGTGCCATTTTCCCTAATATGAATGTATTATTGATATTAAAATTTTAAAATATTGAATTATAAATAAGTTTTTAAATCCAAGTTCGAAAATCATCTCTGCTACCACATATAAACTAATGGCTTCACCCAAACTCAAACCGGAGACCTTCAATGTTTTAGACTGACGTGATAACCAACTACACCACGAAACCATGCGTCATTCCAAGCAATTTATCATATATACTTTCTAAAACAACGAATGGAGATCAGAGCTGGTGTGCTGTTTCTCCTTGTGTTTTGTTTAGTATTGGAGAGATCATTGGTTTATATCTCAAAATACCAACTTCGAATTGGCTCCTACATAGATTTGGTTTGAGCTACTCTATTTTTTAGCATGTGAGAATGGGGACAAATATGAGACAGATGAAGATAAAAATTGATTCAACAAGCTGATGAGTAGTGGTAGATCTAGAAAAAGTGTTAAGTGAATTTTTTTTACTCACTCTCATCATCCATGTGAAAGTGTTAACTAAGACATCAGGTGCTACTAGACCACAAAATATTTGGTTGTTAAGTGAAAATAACCTTTAAACTATTTTATTAAATCATTTTTTTGTGATAATTAAATGACAAAATTTACTGTATATCATTTTGGACTTCCTTGATCTAGTTACTTTCTTGGGCAGTCTCACATAATTCATTCAAAACCTTTTCTCTTTTACGGAAACGTTTCTTCATGCTTTGATTCCACTTTCGTCATACAAACCAAGGTTTAGTCATGCGAGCCCTTTTGCAACTCGAAATTTAATTCAGGGTGCCAAAGTTTTACGCCATGCTTTGATTCCAATTTTTGCCATGTTTTGCATGCAGCTAGCTAGATGTTATTCCCCCACGGCCCCACCTTAGCTTGCCACTCAATAAATGCATGCATATATGTAGGAGCAAGGATTCCTAATTTGCCATATTTTGGATATCAAATTCCTACGTGATGATGAGTTTTTGCATGGGAATTTGTGGGAGCTAAGCCACACTTTGGATGTCGATCCGACTCAAGCCAAATGTACCTTGGAAATTCTCAATGATTTCATGATATCTCAACGAGAATTTTTCAAGTAGGGATCACGGGACTATTTGTATCTATTCACATAGGCGACACCAATGTTGGATTTATGACTTTTGGCCGTTTTGGGCAGTCAACGGTATATGAAAAAAAAAATATATAGAAACTTTATGGAGAGAATAAATATTTTGGATTAATGAGAATTGCGTATATGATGAAAATTGTTTGTCTATCTCCCTATGTATGGCGTCTATTTATACATATTTTGGGCTAGGAGCCATACAAGAATAAGAATTCTACATTACCTTATATGGGCCTCATTGTTACATTAGGAGTAATAAAGCCTAGTCCTACTACATTAGTAATAATAAGTTCAATCCTTATTAAATGCCTAAGTTGCTTTGTATTGTATATCCTTCTTGGACTTCCTTAATCTAGTTATTTTCTTGGATTGGTCCATGTAGCCTGGGCTTGGTATACCATCCATTACTTATTTAACATTTTTAGGACATACATATTTAAGAAATACAAAAATATTAAAGTATTAAATTATAAATTACATGCATAAACTATTTAAAATATTTCTTTTTATCTACTCATAAAAAAGTAACACAAGGCTAAATGGAATAGGTAATCATATGAATTTATTATTACTCATTTAATTTAAAATTTAAATTTTTTTTAATAGTTAAAAATGATAGGTTAATCATATGTATTTGTTATTACGAGAGTCAAAAAGTGAAAAGAGCATTTAGGACTGAAAATGCTTGGATTACTCCACGATGAGTGCTGTTGCATAGACCATGATCCACACATTTGTATGCAGTATCATAAATAAAATGTATATTTTTAATATATACTAAAATCATATTATTTGTATACCTAAAGTACATTACTTGAAATTATATATATTTTTTATATAATATCAAATAATGTATATTCAATACATAAATAATGTATTTTTAATATATTAAAAATTATATTGCATTCATGGTCCACATAGCTATGGTCCTATGTAGACCATGGTCCACACAATAATTTACTTGTGGCGAAGGGCCGGACAGATGGTCGCAAATAACACTGGCTTCAGAAAGAGGATGGACATGAATACTAAATTCTTGAATTGCATCAAACTGCATCTGGTAGGAAAAGGAAGAATTGTGTGTTGAAACTTAAGAACGAAAGGGGGCATTGGGTAGAATGTGAAAATTTAATCGAATATATCCTTAATCTAAAATTAATGTGCATTCTGGATAAGTAATTTGATTATAAGAGGACCACCTTAAATAACAAAAACAACAATAATACAGCCCATAGAACTAAACAAACCACTTTATATTTCTGTGGTCGATAAAACAGCAATATGCATTAAAGCCAAATAAAACTTAAAAGGAAAAAAGAAAAACAAAAACAAAAACTGTGCATTGTTATTCAGTATTCACCATTGGTGAGTGTGAGTGGTGCATGGTTTTTAGCCCTCTAAATGTTGGCAGTGCTTAAAGTTAAAGATTTTGCAGGATGCAATATTGTCTTGCCATCTCCTGCACCGCTCAACGTGAAGCCGTTAATTCACTATTTTATATTATATGAATAAAATATAATTAACTAATAGTTTGTACAGTAGTTAGATTCAATGTGCCACACAGATTTTATTTATTTCACGTGAATTTCACCAGAGTACGGAGAATTATAATTCTGAATTCAGATGTCTTGCTTTTGCCTGCTTTTATTCTTCTTCTACTCACTTTTTTTTTTTTTTTTAAATTTACTTCTGATTTCCTCAATTTATAAAATTTATATTTAAAATCTCATTCATTATTCATAAGTCTATTAGCTCTTTATTATTATTATTATTGTTGTTGTTGTTGTTGTTATTGTTGTTGTTGATGTTGAATAATTAGCATTCTAATTCTCTTACAACATCTACTTGAATAATTAGAATACTAAAGCCAACTTAAATAACACATCTTATATATATAGAGTCATGTTCAGGTGTGCCGCGCCTTCCCGTGCGGTCATGCGTTTTATACCACTCAATGTTAAGAAATACACCACTCAATATTAAGAAATGCACCACACAAATAACATTGAGTGGTAATATGAAATGCATTTTCATTGTGGTGCATTTCGTAATATTAAGTGGTGCATTTCTTAACATTGAGTGGTGTAAACTGCACGGCCGCACGGGAAGACACGACCACATTTGAATAGATATATATATATATATATATATATATATACACACACACACACACACATACACACACACAAGGGTTCAGGTGCATGTATAGCTTCCCGTGCGGTTGACGCATCTTAAGCACTAAAATTTCATACCTTAAGTACACAAACAAGCGCACATTAAGCACACAAACAAAGTATCTTAAGAACACAAACCACGCACCTAAAGTTTTAAAATGGCGCACCTTAACTACACAAGCCACGCACCAATAGCACACAAATTAAACAAAGCACCTTAAGAACACAAACCACTCACCTGAAGTTTTAAAATAACGCACCTTAAGTTTTAACAACTGTCACACCTTAAGCAAACAAATCACGCACCTTCGGAAGGAAAACAACGCACCTTAAGAAGGAAAACCACGCACCTAAAACTTTAGTTGACGCACCTTAAGTTTCAACATTGACGCACCTTAAGCACACAAACCATGCACCTTAAGAAAAAAAACCTCGCACCTAAGCAACCGCACCTGAGAAAGCCACTCGCATGGGAATCCATTTATATATATATATATATATATATATATATATATATATATATATATATATGATAGTGTAAATACTCTCGAGTATATGTGTGATATTGTATATTGCCGGTATTATAGTACCTCAGGAAGAGAAGACCAAGGGTTGGAGGCTCTCAAGCGCCCAAGTAGCTTATAAAGAGAATGAGCTAAAAGTCTTTCCTACAAGCATCTAGCATGGTATTTATAGGAGATTTGGAGAAGATACATGCCGGAAAGCCAACATGCACGTGTGTCCTACATGCACCCGGCGATCCCGATGCCAAGGAGAAGTGTCCATGTGCAACGAAATATCTAATTGACCAATAGCCAACGGGCTCGGTTCATGTGCTACTACCAGTGTATGTCTTTAAGGACTATCTTTGGAGCTCGGGATCGAGACCAACCACTTAGGTCGGGACTAAGCACAAAAGAGTAAGAACAGGAGCTCATTAAGTTAACAAGGATCACAATCTTCTGGTAAGGTCGATCATTATATTTTCGAGATTCAATCGGATCGGAAAAATGACCCTCACTACATGGGTTGTCAGATCCGATCCGATCAGATCCTTAGTGGATATAGGTTGGCATACCGGAATATATATATATATATATATATATATATATAGACACACACATACACACACATATTCCTTTTTTATTTTAGTATTTCTTTTCTTCATTTATCAAAAGTCAAAACCAACAATTAACTAAAATTTTTCAAATTGAATATGAAATCCCTACCTCTTTCAAACACTTTGAGCCAACAACTTCAATTGAAACTAAGCGAGCAAGATCGTTGCTTCACAAAGCGCACTAACGTGGAGAAAGAGTATACTTTTGTTTAAGGATGTGTTTGAAAATTAAGAAAATGACTTCTGGAAAATATTTTCTAGAAAGTTAGTTATTTTTCAAAAAACATTTTCATTTCTCATGTTTGGTAGCATTTCAAAAAATTGTCTTGGTGTATTTGGTTTATTTTCTAGAAAATGAACAAAATTCTATAATTATAACATTTTAATTTTTTATTAATCATCATATCTTCTTGCAACCATGGTTGCAGCAGAATTTTGTTGGCGCAGCAAGATCTGTTTTTCTTCTGGCAGAATGCCATATTAATTAACAAATCTCAATTTCTAGCCCTCAAATCCCAATCGCAACCTCAATTTCAAATCTCAATTTCTCACCCTCATTGTGGTAGCACCATGCCGCCACCGCATCCACTGTGCCTAACCCCCACTGTCTCCACCATCAGTTAGTCGACAACTTCAGCTTCACAGCTTGGGCGATAGTAGACAATAACTAGAGCAAGTTTCTCTTCCAATCGGATAGCTCTGTCAGCTAGTCTGCATCTCCATCACGTCCACTGCCATTTCTCCTCAAGCAACCCAACCGGGAATGTGCCTGGTGGCTGCAAATGATTGACCAAAGTTGGGAAAGAGAGAAGTCAGCAACGGAAAATGACTTCCCCAATAAAAGGAAAGTTATTTTTTAGAAAAACATGTCTTTTTTTTTATTGACCAAATATATATGCGAAAAATGATTTCCACGATCACGTTGACTTGCCTCTTTATCGTGCATATTTTTCCACCCGCGTTCGCTCCAGGAGGCACGGGAGAATCGTCACTTGTGAGAATCGAACCCGGGTTGGGTTCTCCCGAATTCTTTCCTATAAAGAGAGCTTACTTGTCACTTGAGTTACCCCATTGAATTACAATTAGCATATTAATATTAATTAATATACCTACAATTAATAAATTATGTACTTGCAGTTAACACTTAGCATATTATATACTTTCAATTTATTTATAGGTATATACTATATAATATAAGTGTTAATTGAATGTAAATAATCTAAATATAATTTTAGAGGCATGGTATAATTTTGCCAGAATGAATTGCTTTTGTTTCTTCCATTGACTGACATAATTGCATTTTTTGGTGTGATTCAGTAACTAATTTAAACTTTATTCCTTACCTTTTTAACTATTTTTTGGTGTGATTCAGATACCGCAGATTCCTAATCCGCTTAAGATCTCGCCCGTTTCGCCAGACGGCAGCATGATATGCAACACTCTACACTACACTCGGATTGAGACAAGTAATTTGACATATTTATCCCTGAACAGCCTATAAATTTAACGCTAAGTCCCAGTCCCTAAACAGGAAGAAAAAAAAAACACAGAGATGAAATAAAAACGTTTCCTTGTTTGTGTTCCGTGGCCCCCACTAGGGAATGCAGAGAGATGAAAGATTTTCCGGTTTCTAAACCGCTCGTCGGCGCCGGGAGACCGCACAAACTATCGCACATCGGCGGCAGGAATTGTCACCGGAAACACGTCGAGGACGGGTGAATACATACGATCTATTTTGCTTCGTACATTTCCTAATCTTCTGTTTTATAGACTTTTATTATTGTTCCCAAAATTGAACACTCAAATTAGCTTTGAAAGGAGTAACGAATAGAGAAGGAAAGTTCAAAATTGGAATCTGAAATGGCAGCCGAGGAAAAATGCAGTGTTTTGTACGGGAAATACGAGCTGGGGAGGTTTCTAGGGCATGGAACCTTCGCGAAGGTGTACCACGCGCGGAACGTGCACACGGGGAAGAGCTCGGCGATGAAGGTCGTGGGGAAGGAGAAAGTGGTGAAGGCGGGGATGATGGAGCAGATAAAGCGCGAAATCTCGGTCATGAGTATGGTGAAGCACCCCAACATCGTCGAGCTCTACGAGGTCATGGCCAGCAAGACGAAGATTTACTTCGCCATGGAGCTCGTCCGCGGCGGCGAGCTGTTCGCCAAGATCTCCAAGGGGCGGTTGCGCGAGGAATCGGCGAGGAATTACTTCCACCACTTGATTTCCGCGGTAGATTTCTGTCACAGCCGCGGGGTTTACCACCGGGACTTGAAGCCCGAGAATCTGTTACTAGACGACGATGGGAACTTGAAGGTAACGGATTTCGGACTCAGCGCGTTTTCCGATCACCTCCGTCACGACGGTCTGCTGCACACCACGTGCGGGACGCCGGCCTACGTGGCGCCGGAGGTGATCGGGAAGAAGGGCTACGATGGGGCCAAGGCTGATATATGGTCTTGTGGGGTTATTCTCTATGTTCTCTTGGCAGGATTTTTGCCCTTTCAAGATGATAACGTGGTAGCTATGTACAGAAAAATTTACAGAGGGGATTTCAAATGCCCGCCCTGGTTTTCATCAGACGCTAGGAAATTGATCACCAAGATGCTGGATCCCAATCCGAATTCGAGAATCTCCATTTCCAAGATTATGGATTCTCCCTGGTTCAAGAAATCTGTCCCCAGGGCTTTAAGGAGCAAGGAAGAGGAAGAGTTTACTGTGGAAGATGAAAGCTGTTTGGGGAAGACTAAGGAAATGGAATCCTTGAATGCTTTCCATATCATCTCCTTGTCTCAGGGGTTCGATCTGAGCCCGCTGTTTGAGGAGAAGAAGAAGAGGATGGAGAAGGAGGATCTAAGGTTCGCGACTACTAAGCCCGCTAGCAGTGTGATTTCCAGGCTAGAAGAGGTGGCAAAAACGAGTAATTTTAGCATAAAGAAGAGTGATTCTAGTGTTAGGTTGCAGGGTCACGAGAGTGGGAGGAAAGGGAAGCTTGGAATATCTGCAGATTTATTTGCCTTCTCTCCTTCATTTTTAGTTGTGGAGGTGAAGAAGGCTAGTGGCGATACTCTAGAATACAATCAGTTCTGCACCAAAGAGCTTAGGCCAGCGCTTAAGGACATTGTTTGGACCTCTCCCTCTACTTGAGTAAATACAGTTATGGTTCCTAATTCAGGTGTGGATTCAAGACTCTTGCTTTGCAGGATGAATTTAGATTGTCTGCTTCTAGTTCTTACCCTTTTTTAGTTGAAATGAATTGGTATGTTTCAAATATGAATCAGTTTAGGTTTATTCTTGATCCCATTAGCTTTTCTTGTGCCCATCCATTGCAATTTGCAAACTTGTAGGTTTGTATTGGTGTGATTTGTGTATTGTGGACATGAACACTGTTGTTGTTGAATCAAATTTGTATATATTTCACAATTTGCAGAATACTTGTTCTTGTTCATGTTACATTTTGACAAGTTTGTAGTAATATTGTAATGATTGTGTTGTAACTTGGTTTTGGTAAGTGATGGTGTGATTATCAAATAATATTCATCACCTAATCTTTAAGGACATTGAACTTGATTGTGAGACTATATATTATATGCTCAATAATAAGATTATCAGCCTCACAGACTTAGCTCACTTGTTCAGTAAGCAGTATTTGGGGTAACAATAATAAAACCATCACGAATAGACATAGATGGTATGCTGTATGATCATGATTTGTTTGAATCATTTTAAGTGCATTTTTGAAATATATTTCACCATATGATTTCCCTTCAATGAGTGGTTGAAATTTGTGGATGGAGATCATGGATAGCCTTTTTTACTTTTACTAAACTTCTCCTAATTATTGTACTTTCAAGTGTAAACACTTGTAGATGATTTGAAAGGAGCCTTGTCAATGTTCATTCTCTATACTTCTATTCTTCTTCCCCAAAAGGTTGAATCCCCAATCTCAGGACCTCCCACACCTCGGCCTGACAGAGCATTTGGAAGGATTTAAATCACTGTAACTCAGTGACTCAACATACAAGGTTCTGTACTTCTATTCTGTTTTTATGATAAGTATGCAATATCATTCTTATCTTTCTCACTGACTGATAAAACAAGTTGCTTGATTTATAACTTTACATCAGTTTCTTGAATGTATTACATATGCATAAGTGATTTGGTCTTCTTGGGCAACAACTTTCTCCTTGGTGCTATTAGGTGGCTGCTCATCTTTTCACATGCATATGCATGTATCCTAACTTCCTTATGTCTTATTGCTTGAAATCTTGCTGGCCAGAGTATATAGGACCCCTGGTGTCATTCAAACTTTCTTATTTTTTGTTTGACCATAGGTTTCTCGGTCTGGTATACTAGGACCCTATATACCGAGAATAATCCTGTGGGTAGGACCTTATTAAGGGTGACAAAATATTTTTTTTAAAAATAAATTTTGAGGCAGTTACTTTCTTTATGGTATTTTAGAAAATGATTGCAGATGGTTGCACACTATTGACGCCCTTACAGGGGTAAGTAAACCCGCCTTGTAACCCTGGTCAGCAAAATACCACAAGTAAAGCAGTTTAGGTTATTCATAGCTGACCGGTTCAAACTAATGGGACAACAATTCAAACTCGTGACCTTATAGTTACAAGTGTGGATCTCTTGTCATCTTAGTTTGGGTTACCCCTGTTAACGCCCTATTCAATGAATTTGAAGGAACCATCCCTTCCTATCATTACCCCTTTTGGGTGTTTGGTGATGAACATCATTTGATTGGTGAAACTATACACTAAAACTGCAAAACCTTTAATACTAAGGTTTTAGTGAAAATGGGGCCGAATGGTAGTGTGTGATAGACTAGGATTGCACAAGAAAATGGCAGGTTGTTTCGGTTGTCACTGTCTGCAAATTGCTTGCTAAACCAAAACTGTTTATATTGGCATTTCAGTGGGCTATAAACTGCGTTCGTCCTTATCTACCAAGAGGGCGAGAGTTACAGTCTTACAGATAAGAGATTTTTTTCCAAGTATATACGTATAACCCTCCTATGGCCTAATTACCCATTGTTATACAGTTGACCATGATCCACATAGTGTTCTGTGGATCGTGATTGTCGAATGAAATTGTAGTATAATTAAAATGATACTTTAGTGTTGTTATAATGAAATTAGTGTGTATGTGTGAAAAATGAAACTAAAAAACAGATTTCATTCAACGTATATTATGAAATGAAATTGTAGTATAATTAAAATGATGCTATAGTGTTGTTATGAAACTAGTGTGTGTGAAAAATAATACTAAAATTAGGAATCATACAATAACATATATTGTCAAATAAACCTGGGGTGTAATTAAAATAATATTTTAGCGTTATTATAATTAAACTAGTGTGGAAAATAAAATTACAAAATAAAACCCATGCAATAATGTATATTGTCAAATGAAACAGTAGTAAAATTAAAATGATACTTTAGTATTTTATAATAAAACTAGTGTATGCGAAAAGTGAAACTAAAAATAGAGCAATATTAATAAATGAAATTGAAGTGCAATTAAAATGATATTTACTTTATGACCATCCTGCTATATGGATCTTTTGTCTACAGTAAAAATTTGACATGTCCTAAGATCCCTATTACCTAATCCACCAAAAAACAATGACATCAGCCGTTTGGTTAAGATTAATTAATTCAAATGATTAATGATAATTAATTCGATGATTAATGCCACCTAGTACCTACCGCTCCCAAGTTTATACGCCAACAAAAACAATGACATTAAACGTTTTGTTTAAGATTAATTAAATAATAAATTCCCCTAAGTGGGGAAACCCTATTAAATAAGAAGTGAGGCTATAAATGCTCGACCAAACTTTCTCCAATGGGGGAAGATATTTTGATCCCAGGTGGCATTTAAATATTACTATTTATTAATAAATTTTGGGGCATTTAAGAAATGGACGAAGATGGAGGGTCAATTAGTTGTAATTAAAAAAATTGATTTCAATAATTAATAGGTGTTTAAATTTGATTGTTTATGACAGTATATTATATCCCCACATATATATAATTGATCTAAAATAATGAATGTTACGTTCAAGTCTTTTCTTTTTGTTTTTGTTTGTTTTTTCCAAAAATAATAAATTTCAACCATACATATTTGTACAATTTATAATTGATGGTTATAATTAATCAAATAATTGTAAGACTAATAAGTTTATGAAGTAAGCTTATCTTGTATTAAGTAAAGAGGCATGAGGTTATGTTTGGCAAACCTAGCTGAAACGGTAGCTGAAAGCTGAAAAGCAAGCTCGAAGCTGAAATCTGAAGAGCTGTTAAGCTAGTTGTTATGCTTAAAAGTGTTTGGTAAAATTAGCTTTTTGATGAGTTGATAAATGTAAAAAGACTAAAAACGACATCTTCATAAAAGTTAAATAGTTTTAAATTTAAATAGGTTTGTTTACATATTAAAATATAAAATAATGAAATCAATATAATTTAATAAAATATAAAGTAAGAACATGTATTTGAAAATATATAAAGTAAAAAAAGATGTTTATAATTCATAAAATTAGTTCATACAAAAATTATTATTCAAACACAAATATCAAATTAAAATTACAACGAAACATATTGAAGAAAAAAAGGCCAAAATTAAAGAGTTTTAATTGGGAGGGATAAATGATGTTATTTATATAAAATAATAAGGATAAAGATTGAAAAAAGTTAAGAAGCTACTAGCTTATTTTTGAAAAGCTACCTGAAGTAGCGTTTCAAAATAAGCTCTTATTTTAAGCTACTAGATTATTTTGAGAACATTACCAAACAAAGCTTATAACTTATTAGTAGCTTACAATAAGTTATAATTACAATAAGTTATAAGTTTCTAAATAAGCTCTGCCAAACACAGCCTGAGTCCTTACCACAAGATATTTTAGGTCGCTGGCTTGTTGCTATTGCAAGTATGAATGATAACGAGTTAAAAACTAATGTTTTATTTTTCAATTCTTTTAAATTCTAATAGGATATTTTTTTTTAAAAAAATCTAATAGGATATATTTGTTTGAGTTGATAATCATATTTAAGTAGACAAAAAAAATACATGTCAGGAGTCCAAGTAAGGGTTAAAGCTCAGAGCCCAATGGTGTGTATGTGTGTGATATTTTATATATTACTTTCTTTTTGAAAACATATTTTATATATATTACTTACAACTTGAAATATATATCTTAAACAGGTTTTTATAGATAGAATTCAAAGCAAAACTAGATCAGAGATCCTATGGCATATGAAGTGTGTTAGTAATAAGTGTAAATAGAATTTGATTATAAAAGTATAAAATATGATCGAATATCTAGAACCCAAAATTTTATTTTGTGAGTCTAGAAAAAATAGATTGTCACCACTGCAAATAACGCTAAGTGTTAAACTTCTAGGGAGTTCAACATAGCAAGAGTTTGGTTGACATCAGGTCGAGATCATTAACTACAAAGGTTGGTAACAACACAAGTTTGCTTAGCAGTAAGACTTTACCAATAAGAGTCTAAATGATGAATTACATAAAAGCTTATATCACCAACACCATATGTTTATAAACAACAGAGGCTTGAGGTTTATAAGTAGTATAAGAGTTTACATACAACAGAGGTCACCAAGCAGCACAAGTCTAAATTGTGATGTAGGTTCTTATGTCAGCACAATAAAACTCTCAATCAAGCAATAGAGGATTGAGACAACAAGAATATTAAGACAATAAAAGTTTAGACAGTAGGAATTTGGAGCAGCGCAACTTCTACAATTGTAAGAATTTTTTCAAGGCAAGAAGTATTACTTTCGGTAACCAATAGGGCTTATAACAATTGTAAATGTCGATAAGCAACAACACTTCTCGACTACCATTCACTACTACATCCTTACTACATTTGAGACGTTGGCATGTTATCCAAGATGAATACTTGCCTTTTCAAGAAATTAAAATTGAAAGTCGCATACAACTGAATTTTAAGGACAAGTTGCGAGCAACTACTGGACGTCTTCTACAATTGTCAAATCCAGACATATTATTTTACCGCTAAGTGAATAATTTGAACTTGTTTCCCCTCTAACGGACAAATTCGTAATGTAGCTAAAAATAGATGGAATGCTCAAGATGGAATATAAAAAAACGAAGATGCATAGAGCTTGAGAGTTTTGATCAAACATTTTAAAAGTTATACTTTCATCATAAAGCTTTCTTAGAGACTTTGCAAGAGTTCATTTGAAGTTCTAATTTCTTAAGTCTCTTAGTTAGAGGATTCATTCAACATTTATGTTGAATCTTAGTAGATCTCTACTGTGAGTAAATAAAGGAAGAGTAGCTGATAAGTGTCTAAAATGACTTATTTTCATTAGCTATTTCTTTTCAGTTTTTTCTATTTTTGTTTATATTGATTGAATTTGGTACTTAATCCTTTATCATTTGGTTTTTAGAAATTTCTAAGCAAGATGAAAAAACAAGAGAATTCGTGACATGTTGGAGTATTTTGGCCATAACAATGTGATACGATGTTCAAATGGGGTGATTCAAGTCATCAAGTGTCAATGAAAAGTTAAGAAAGTCCTTTACATATTTCGTGTTGAACACTTTAAAAGATTTCAAACGGATTGATACCATTTGAGAAGAAGTATCATGCCATGACAACAAAACAAGTCAACAAAAACGATGACATTAAACATTTTGGTTAAGATTAATTAAATAATAGATTCCCCTAAGTGGGCAAACCATATTAAATAAGAAGTGAGGCTAGAAATGCTCGACCAAACATTCTCCAATGGGGGAAGATATTTTGATCCCGGGCGGCATTTCAATATTACAATTTATGTATAAATTTTGCGGCATTTCAAAATGGACGAATTGAAGATGGAGGCCGGGTCAATTAGTTGTAATAAAAAAAATTGATTTCAATAATTAATAGGTGTTTAAATTTGATTGTTTTTGACAGTATATTATATCCCCACATATATAATTGATCTAAAATAATGAATGTTATATTCAAGTCTTTTCTTTTTGTTTTTGTTTGTTTTTTTCCAAAAATAATAAATTTCAACAATACAAATTTGTACAATTTATAATTGATGGTTATAATTAATCAAAGAATTGTAAGACTGATAAATTTATGAAGTAAGCTTATCTTTTATTAAGTAAAGAGGCATGAGGCCTTAGCACAAGATATTTTAGGTTGTTGGCTTGTTGCTATTGCAAGTATGAATGACAACTGAGTTAAAAATTTCTGGATGTTTTATTTTTCAATTCTTTTAAATTCTAATAAGATATGTTTGTTTTAGTTGATAATCATATTTAAGTAGATAAAATAATACATGTCACGAGTCCAAGTAAGGATTAAAGCTCAGAGCCCAATGGTGTGTATGTGTGTATAATATTTTATAGGAAATAAGGGTCAAATAGGCCACCGAACTACACACGAAATTACAATTAGGCCATCGAACTCAAAAACAATACAATTGGGTCCCTGAGCTACACAAATTCATGCAAATTAACCCAAAGTGACTTGTTGACTTGATCTTCCGGTTACCAACTTTAAAAATAATATTTTAAAATAATTTTAAATAAAATAATTAATTAAAATTAAATTTAAGAAAAAAAAAAAAGAACTGCCGGTCGGAGACGATTCGTCTCCGGCCGGATCTTCCTGTTTTTTTTTTAAATTTTATTTAAAATTATTTTAGAATATTATTTTTAAAGTTGGTAACCGGAAGATCAAGTCAAACAAGTCACTTTGGGTTAATTTGCATGAATTTGTGTAGTTCAAGGACCCAATTGCATTGTTTTTGAGTTCGATGGTCTAATTGCAATTCCGTGTGCAGTTCGGTGACCTATTTGACCCTTATTCCTATTTTATATATTACTTACAATTTGAAATATATATCTTAATTAAACAGGTTTCAATAGATAGAATTCAAAGCAAAACTAGAGATCCTATGGCAGTATGGCATATGAAGTGTGCTAGGAATAAGTGTAAATAGATTTTAATTATTAAAGTATATAATATGATGAATATCTAGAATCTAAAATTTTATTTTCTGAGTCTAGCTAGAAAAAATAGTTTGTCACCGCTGCAAATAACGCTAAGTGTTAAACTTCAAGAAAGTTCAACATGGCAAGAGTTTGGTTGACATCATGGTGAGATCATCAACAACAAAGGTTGGTAACAACACAAGTTTGCTTAGCAGCAAGATTTTACCAATAGGAGTCTAAATAATGACATAAAAGCTGATGATGTCAGCAACAACATAAGTTTATAAACAACATAGGTTTGAGATTTATAAGCAGCAAGAGTTTACATACAATAGAGGTCACTAAGCAGCACAAGTCTAAATTATGATGTAGATTCTTATGTCAGCACAATAAGACTCAATCAAGCAATAGAAGATTCAGACAGCAAGAGTATTGAGACAATAAAAGTTTGGACAATATGAATTTGGAGCAGCACAACTTCTACAACTGTAAGACTTCTTTTAAGGCAAGAAGTATGCCTTTCGATAACCAACGTAACAGGGCTTATAACACTTATAAATGAAGATAAGCAACAACAATTCTCGTCTAACATTCACTACTATATCCTTACTACTCTTGACATGTTGGCACGTTATCCAAGATGGATACTTGCCTTTTCTAGAAATTAGATTTGAAAGCCACATACAACTGGATTTTAAGGACAAGTTGTAAGTAGCTACTGGACGTCTCTTACACTTGTGAAATTCAGACATATTATTTTATCGCTAAGTGAGTAATTTTAATTTATTTCCCTCTAACTGACAAATTCGTAATGTAGCTAAAAATAGATGGAATGCTCAAGATGGAATATACAAAAACAAAGATGCATAGAACATTAGAGTTTTGATCAAGCAATTTTAAAAGCTATATTTTCCATCATCAAGCTTTCTTAGAGACTTTGCAAGAGTTCATTTGCAGATCTAATTTCTTAATTCTCTTAGTTGGAAGATTCATTCAATATTTGTGTTGAATCTTAGTAGATCTCTACCGGGAGTAGATAAAAGAAGAATAGCTGATAAGTGTCCAAAAACACTTATTTTCATTAGCTATTTATTTTCAATTTTGTCTATTTCTTGTTTAGATTGATTGAATTTGGTACTTAATCCTTTATCATTTGGTTTTTAAGAATTTCTAAGCAAGATGGAAAAACAGGAGAATTAACGACATGTTGGAGTATTTTGGCCATAACTATGTCATACGACGTCTAAATGGAGTGATTCAAGTGTCAATGAAAAGTTAAAGGAAGTTCTCAACAAATTTCGTGTTGAACACTTTGAGAGATTTCGAAAGCATTGATACCAGTGTTATCATTTGAGAAGATGGAGGACCATGCGATGGCAACAAATTAAAACAAGTTAATCCCTCAAAGCTAGGTTACTGATCCTAGCTAATTTAAGGAGGGAAGAAATACAATGTTGGTTGAGAAACTCGACTTGAAAGGCCAAACCAAATGCTTCAATAAAGGTGATGAAGTTCTTCTCTCTATAATTCTCATGTCAAAGCATTCCCAACCGACCTCAAGGTAAGATGGTTTTGTCCGTACATGGTCACACAAATGTTATCTTTTGGCAACTAAATTAAAATTAGAAAATAACTAATGAAAGTCAAATAGAAATTAAAATTAGTTATAATGGACATACTGACACAAGCATATTCCAAGATTATAAAATTAGTAATCAAATTATATTAATTCATTGCTAATAAATGATCGTATAGTTATTTATTTAACACAAAATGAAATAAAATTAAAGTATTTAAAGAAAAATTACTATAACACTAAACTAAGTGAGCAAATTGAATCTTAAAATATATTTATGATCAAAGCACTCGTTTGGCTCTTCACTAGTAAATTTAGTGGAGCTGAGGTTCGAGTTTACTTGTGAAATCTTCTTGGACGTTAGGAGAAGAAAGGAGTAGATGGCCAGATTATTACATTACCTTTGAACCACTATAAATTTTTTTTGTCTTTGTTTTACTTTACGCACTTTACATTATCTTTGTCATACTCTTTCTTTAACAATTTTTAAAAAAATCATTATTTCTATTGTGCAAACTTTTTTTTTTAATGATCGTGTTTTAAGGACTATATAGTTAATTAAGTGTTCAGTATAGTATTTGGGGAAGCATTGAAAGTTTAACTTAGTCTAAATTCTTGTAAGTTTTTAAGATTAATATTTTCATTAAAATTTTAAACAAAGTCCATTCAATCACGTCTAGACTTTTTCCTTGACTTAACGGGAGCATAAAATGTACATTTAAAAATAAAATTATAGAAATAACAATAACATACTCGAATGATACGGCACAAATTAAAGAATAAGGGAAAACTTTACCAAAACATCCATGTTGCCTGCAGCATATATATCTTGGAATATAATCCACAAATACTAAACTATTAACCATAAAACTTTTATTTTGAATTCATAATTCGGAATATTTGTTATTACATTGCTTTGATTTTATTCCTTCATCATCATAATAAATTTGAAAAAAAAAAATAGAAAAAAATTACACCTGTATATCAGAGAAAGATCAGTTAAACAGATGAATGAAATGTTGATTATGGCAGTACTGAGGTTTACTTTTAGCTTCCTCGTGTAATACCATTAACTTAGCAGGTAGCCTTTCAAGATATATGTAGCCAGTGAAGGATGTGGAGGATGACCATTAGCCATTTTCCTTGCTCCAAAGTTCATTCCACTAACCGAGTTTTGGCTAGGGTTTGTTCTTGGAGGTGTGATTGTTTCCCTTATCAGGGATGGTAGCAAAAGATGCTTCTTTTTGGACTTCAAACCTGCAAAGCTCTTTTCCTTGATTGTAGGGCTAATTGAGTTTCCTGCGGGATTGGGTGATGGAGGAGGAACACGGCCATTTGCTAAGGATGGTAGTAAAACATGTCGGTTTCTTGACTTTGGACCTGCAAAATTCTTTTCATTAAGTGTAGGGGGGACTGTGTTGCTTGCGGGATTGGGTACTGGAGGAGGAACACCGCCAGTTTGTAGGGAAGGTAGGAAAAGATGTTTCTTTTTGGGCTTTAAACCCGCAAAATTCTTTTCGCTAAGTGTAGGGCCTGTAGGTGGGGCTTTGTTGTTTCCAGGATTGGGTCCTGGAGGAGGAACACCGCCAGTTTGTAGGGATGGTAGCAAAAGATGTTTCTTTTTGGGCTTCAAACCTGCGAAATTCTTTTCATTAAGTGTAGGGGGGACTGTGTTGCCTTGAGGATTGGGTACTGGAGGAGGAACACGACCCGTCTGTAAGGATGGTAGCAAAAGAGGTTCCTTTTTGGACTTCAAACCCGCGAAATTCTTTTCATCAACTTGACCAATTGAGTTGGTCCCCGAGTTGGGCGAGGGAGGTGGAACAGGCTTCCACTTCAAAGATGGCAACAAAAGATGGTTCTTCCTCAGCCATACTCCTAAATCTTCTTGAACAGCTCCATTATCGTCTTCATCACTGGGATTGATGGAAAACACAAAAATTAGAGACAGAAACGCTAAAATACTAAGAATACCAAGTTGAAGTAGTGGTCTCATGTTTGGTTTTTCTTTTTCTTTTTCTTTTCTCTTTGGGTTTGCTAAGCAAATTCTGTAAAGTAAATGCTGAATGAAGTTGTGTGAAATAGATGCAGAGAGAAGGCTTATTTATAAGTGCATGAGACGCATGGGCAGGAGACTTTGATCTTATTGAAACATAATTTTAATTATTATTTTTTCTTTTTCGTTGGAATTTAAAAAAATATTGACTGTTGAAAGGTGGACTGCAAGGAATTGATGAAAGAATTTGTGTGACGAAGTTAGAAATTCAACGAGTCAGAACTCGTGAAGTAGCTAGGAAATTTTCTTATTTTTAGTTTTACTTTTCGTTCACACATTGCAAGAACAACTGTACTAAATAAGACTTCTTATTCTGGCTTGAATATGTTGGAGCACACAGAAAGTAAATTCTAATAAAAATATGATAAATATCTAGGAAAATAATAATATCCTTATGCTGGAGATTTCAAATAATGATAAATAATCTTGAATTCAATTCAAAATTATATTTCAAATTCTATGATAATATTGTTTTTATTTCATTTTTTTTTGTTATAAATGATGAGGAAAATCCGTAGTCACTATCCGATAGTTAACACTCGCCACTCGACAAACACGCAAAAAAATTAAATTACATTAGAAATACTTTGTGCAACATACTTGACGAAGATGATGTTAGTAAAAAGTTAAACTTTTACTATTTTCCATAGTATAGTGGAGTTAAGTTAAAGTGATAATATAATTACAATGATGTCATTCTACCCCAAACTTGGGAGTCGTTATATTTTATTTATATTGACTTTGCAATGCCTACCCTCATACACATGGTTTTAGAATTAATTACTTTTTTTAATTGAATTAATTTATTTCCACAATTAAATAAATAGTAGATGGGAAAAATAGTGTAAACTTATAAATAGATAATGATAATTAAAATACAGAGCAACATATAAAAATATAAAATAAATCAGGAAGAATTTGTGATTGTACTTGAATGTAAATGCAATATACAAGTTATCAATTACATTTAAAGATAAAGGAAAAGATTAAAAGGATAAAATTGAATAAAATTATAATTACACAAGAGGTAAGTATAATATACAAGATATTCACCTTGTCACATATTACCTATCATATTTATTATTCATTGCTTAAACTAACTTTTTTTTTTTTGTGTTTAATAGTATTTTTAATTTAGTTTCTAAATATATAAATTTTATATACTAATATTAAATTTAATATTATAAAAAATTAAATTAAAAATAATTTTAGTCAAGTCTCATTAATCAATCATTAGACACATAAAATGATATGAAGATCGAGTGTATTAATATACCAAGTTATACTAAAAAAAATATTATGTTTTTGTTAATTACTTCTTAATTACTTTACAATGTTGTCTTGTGTAATTATTTTTAGATAAATATGCTATCATTTTATCTCATTCATAACTTTGAATATTATCTACTAAGTTAAAAATTAATTTCTTCCAAAAAAAAAGTTAAAAATTAATTTCTTTTAATCCGACCATTAACAAAGTGTAAAAATTAATCATTTTAATTAAATTCTATAATATTTGAATTCAAATTAAAAACCAAAAAAAAAAAGGAAAAAGAAAAAGGAAAGCCATCAGCAGTAGGATACAACAATGTGTTAGGTTTGTCCGTAAGGACAACCCAGGTGGTAAGAGTGCTCTACCTACAGCCGAGAGGTTGGAGGTTCGATCTTCAAACCCTTAGGTTTGAGTCGGTCAGCTATGGGTAATCTAGGCAGGTATACCTACTTGTGGTCCTTTGCCGGCTAGGGTCACAGGGCGAGGAGAACAACTCGTTAAAAGAACAATGTGTTAGGTTCAAACGCTTAGCACTACGCCAGAAACTATTATTTACAACAAATATTGCGCAACTTTATTGCAGGGTGTTGGACTTGATGACCTTTCACCGGCCTCCGCCCAACAAACAATTTCTTCTGGGACTTGAACTTGTGACCTGACTCTGATAACACTTGTTAAGATCAAATGTTTACTACTATACCAAAAGTAATAGTTCACAAAAAGACACAACTTTATTTTCTTTATATATATATATACACACCGACATCACATTATCAAGAGCTATACTTGATCATTCAATAACATTCGCCCAATAGTCTCCTAGCCACCATGATAGTTTCCTAGCCACCAACATCTACCGACATAATGGCTATTTTTGAAATTAAGTTTATTCAGTTTCTAATTTGATGTGTTCATAATTATAGTTATCAATAAGGTTTTAAAATAATATTATACTAATAAAATAGAAATAAAATGAATTCTATGGCCATCAAGTATATAATATAATATATAACACAGAAAGCATTGAACATTGAATTCTTTGATTGTGTTTTTTTTTTTTTTTAAAGAATTCTTTGATTGTTATGCTCCCCAATTCCCCTGCACGTTAAAGCTTTAACACGTCGACGACCAAACAGTAAAACTTTGAAGTCCGAGGATTCAATTCCACAGCCGTGACGAGTGATTCCAAAATTATAAAACTAAATGCTACCCCGTACGGCATTGCATGGCCCAGACAGACCCACAATCCCATGTTATTCGAGGAAATTCACAATAGGCATTCAAATCATAGAGAACGACTGAACAATTCCAGATTCACATCAATCCACGTTCCCAAAAAAAAAAGGCTATTTTCATAGATACCATAATATCTATAATTTTCCTTCCAAAAAGTTGAATCCCCAACCCAAGGGCCCTCTTACGTCCCAACCAATCAAAGTATATGGGAGGATATAAATCATGGTAACTCAACTGAATACAGAGGTTAGACCTTTGTTCACTGGGCACAAGGAACTCCCCACCATTTTGAGAGGTTGCTCCACACTGTCGCTGGTGAAATTCGATCATTGGTCTTTCCTCCAAATTTCACCGCTGTGACTAGTTGAGCTGTCCATGCGGGCAACATTTATAATTTTAGATAAAAATTTGCGTGAGATCATCTCATGAATGATTGTCTGAACGATGAGTTTGGTGAAGATAAAAATGTAATACCTATACTGAAAAATGTAATACTAATTAGCAATAAATTGTTTGTTATTTATAATAAAAAATGTAATACTTTCCATTTTGATTAAACGTATTACATTTTTTTTTCTCAAAAATATTACACTTTTCTTTATAAGTAACAAATATTTTATTCGTGATTAGTATTATATTTTTCAGTATAAATATTACATTTTCATTTTGACTTGACCATTCTCACAGATAAGGATTCGTAAATCGTAAGGTCCCACAAGAGAATTACTCATAATTTTGTTACTCAAAATGTCTTATATTATTATGAGCAAAATTGGGGGGGGGGGGGGGGGGGCGAGAATTCATTTATATTATATGTGAACAAAAATTTATATTACTTAGTTCAAATATGTTAAATATATTTTCCTAAGTTTTTACTTTCAAGTCAAACAATATTTTTGGAGCGAAAAGAGTAAAATTAAAGGCCCAAAGATACTTGGCAAAATATTCTGTGGACTCGGGTCTAAAATACACTTTATATACTGAATGTTCAGAATTTGGATTGTGAGTATTCAGTATGTAAATTGTGAACATTTAGTATATAAATTGTGATAGATCGGGTCCATGATATCACTATTGAAGATACTGAAAGGTCTAGATTGGATCTCTTGTGCGCACATGAAGACAAGGATGTGATGGGCTGATTGTGCGACTAACTATTTATCTCTGCAGTGATTCGAAAGGTAGGTCTTAAGGGCTTAGGATAAGTCCTGCAAATCTAAGATCACTTAAGTTTTTTTTTTTTTTTTTTTTTTAAGTTTATTTCGGTTGAGTTATATACTCTTTGTTCTATTAATCTATACATATACTCCGCAATTAGATTAAATTTATAATTGTTGAAAAGACTTATTTTTAATATTAATTACTGTTTCACCTATACGATTTAGGGAAGAAATTATATTATCATGAATTTTAAATATAAATTACAAAACATGAAAAGATGTTAAAATCTACAATATAATAACATAGTTGAACTTCCTATATATTTAGTTAAGTATTTATTTTTATAACATACAAAATTAAAATTACAATATCGCATAGTTAATAACTTAATATAGTCCCAAACATGCAGATATTTAGATATATTTATAAACAAAATTTACATAATTAAATTGATTTATTCTTAATGGTTAAAATATTATTTTAAACAAAAATATTAACTTTGAAAAGTGCGTGCGCGCGCGCGTGTATGTGTGTGTGTGTGTATATATATATATATATATATATATATATATATTATATCAAAAGGTTGGAGTACGTAGTTTAAGTGATAAGAACTTTCGTTTTTTTTTTCGTGAGAACTTTCGTTGTTAATCATGAGGTGAATGGTTTAAATTTCATTTCAAATAATTTATAAATACTTTATATAAAAATAAATAAATAAAAATT
The DNA here is from genome assembly GCF_003576645.1 of Ipomoea triloba. Lineage (NCBI taxonomy): Eukaryota > Viridiplantae > Streptophyta > Magnoliopsida > Solanales > Convolvulaceae > Ipomoea > Ipomoea triloba. Next base: position 21,068,119 of record NC_044918.1, on the reverse strand, counting down.
TTGGACATAACCCGGGACCGGCTCACAAGAGGCCCGGGCCCCGGTTCGTTACCAGCCCGGGGTAGGTCCAACGCGCGTGGGACCGGCCTAGGTTATCCTGGGCTGGTCTTGATCATCAGGGCTAGGCCCAGACTCGGCCCAGACCCGGGATTTGACCACCTCTAATACCTCCAATTCTTAGGCGTTTATGACAGTGGTTTACTCGGCCTGAACCAAGGATTTTTATTTCAATATACTAAAAATAAACATATATGTCAGTAGTCCACATTACACCTTACAAAATAGGCCATGGTCTACCTACAGTCTAACAATTGTGGCTTCCGCGTAGAGCTTCATTGTCAACGCAACTTGTTAAATGTGTGAGAGTCAAGTCCCATAACCATCCAAACAACTAAGGCTTGGATGTTGAAATTCACATGTTCTTTCATCGTCTTTAGGTTTACACGTTAGTAAACCTTAGAAATCCCATAAACAGGCAACGAGAGACCATGACCCCTCTGGAATTAAGAACTGCTATACGTATAGTAGATGTGAACTGGTATGTTGAAAGGGTCTTTAATTTTTTTAAATAATATTTATTTTAATTGAGTTATGCCAATTCAATTTTAAGTTAAAAACGATTATTTTGGTAATTAATTTGGGGTTTTGTACTAGCGATGTGTACAGTTTCGAAATCTAACATTTGATTAATCACAATTAACCATGGTCCTATTTGATAATATAATTAGCTTATCAGACAATTTTGACTTATTTGACCACTATTAGTTGTTTGACTTGGTTAAATATTCAATATAAGTGTTTGATTAATTAGCTTTTGGGAAAATGACACTTTTTCCCCCTATATTATGTGCATATAGCACTTTTTTCCCTTGTATTATTAAAGTGGCTGTTTTTCCCCCTGAAATGTTAAATTGGCATTTTTACCCTAACCAAATACTGTAGCAGTCATACTTATATAGTATGGACGGTTCTGGTTACGATTCAGAACCGAAAAAAATAAAATTAAATAATTGTTGAACTGTGAACCGGAACTGAACCACAGTCATATATAGTGAAAATGATCAAACACTTATTTTGATAAATCGGTACGGTTCGATTACAATTTCGATTTTGAACCGTCAATCAAAACTTATATATATTTTTTTAAATTTTATTTCTTATTTAAAAATAGTCTAAATTCAAATATTTTATTTTATTTTTTCGGTTCTGAATCGTAACCGTAACTACCGTCCATACTATTTAAGTTTAATTGCTATAGTGTTCGATTAGGTTCGTATTGAACCGTGATCTTCCATACATATTAGTAATAATTGGTTGGAGAATAAAAATAAATGAAATAATTATTTTTAAGGGCAAAAATGTCAATTTAACATTACAGGGGGAAAAACTACCACTTTTAAAATAACTGAGGGGGGAAAACTGCCACTTTAATAACACAGGGAGAAAAAGTGCTATATGCACATAACATAGGGGGAAAAAGTGCCATTTTCCCTTAGCTTTTTATAAAAAGCTTATTTCTCCGAAATGCTAAAATTCATAAAATTGCTCAAAGTAGCTATTTCGATAAGTTTTTTGAGAAAGCTATTTTCTATGTAAAAAAAAAAAACTATCAGCTAACAGCTAATTTATCAAACATCTTTTTACAATCAACTAATTCTATCAATTAGTCAAACTCACTAACAACTATTTACCAAACACTACCACACTACCACATATATATGGTTAAACACTAGCTAGCTCAATAATTCAACACTTACAGATGATATACTAGTATTTTATTCAATATATACACTAAGTTTTATGAGAAAGTGTTCCTAACTACAAACCGTTGGAAATTACATGAACTTTAATTTTTTGAATATTAGATATATATATGATTGCGTCCAAATGAGAATGATGCGCCCAGAAAAGAACTAAGAACGCATGCCATCCGTCCACGTGTCCATATTTAATCGATAAAAAATATTGATTTTTTTTTTAAACGCAGTGGCATTTTCTTAAATAATTGAACATCGAAGTGCAAGTAAAATGTATCACAAGTGAAAGTAGCAATTTCATACAGTACACCAAGTGCAAGTAAAATGTATTACAAGTGCATGTAAAATGTATTACAGATGCAAGTAAAATGTACACTGAGCATCAATACTAAGTGCACCTAACATTATAACTAGTTGCACCTAACGGTATAATTAGTTGCACATAGGTGCACGAATGTTAACAAGATAAATTACTTGCACTTTTAAGTAAAAATAGACGCACTTTTAAGTGATTTTACTTGCAAATGTGCACCAACTACTTGCACTTATAATAGATTAACTTGCACCAAAGTTCGAGTTATTTATGAAAATGTCACCGCGTCGTTTTTTTAAAATTACAGCTAATTCGTTGATCTGAACACGTGGACGACTGTGAATCGTTCTTATTTCTCTCATGGACATCCGTTCTCATTAGAACGCGCCCTATATATATATATATTGTTCAAGAAATAAAAACAAACAAACAAAGATGGTCCGATGAGAACGCGCCCTATCGTATTCAAAGGAGTAGACATTCGTCAATTAAGTCTTTGAGAACGACTAAACAGTTCCGAAACGCGGATGCACATTATCAACACATGGCACAATACTTTTGGAACGATTTTTATTTTTTTTTATTTAAAAAAAAAAGAAACTAAACTAAACTAAACGATCATACATATCATACCGACATAGGATGCACTGTATGCATTAACGCAAAATCTCGAATGAGTTTGTCCCAGAGATTTTATTAAATTTTTAATAAGTATTATACTTTCTCTTCAGCTGGGCATTAGTACATTTATAGTTTACCACGTTTTAAGTGTCTACGTGGATTATTTGCTTATATAAACACGACAAATAAATTTTTAACAAAAATTTGTATGAGACCGTATTACAGATCTTTATCCACACACTAATAACGAATAAAATGTTTATTATTTATAAGAAAAAATGTAATACTAAAAAAGTATAACATTTTTCTTAAAAGTATTACACTTTTTCCTTTATTAGTAATAAATACTTTATTCCTGATTAGTGTTACATTTATTTTCAGAATAAATGTTACATTTTCATCTTGACCCGACCCGTCTCACATGAGAATCACTATTGTTTTGTTTTTTTTTTTTTGGGTAGGAAAATAGTATTTTTATTAAATTTATTATGATATAATAAAGGTACAACTATATACTAATTACATTTGTCTTTTGATAAAGCGCATAAAGACAACACACTAAAGACAACGGTTCGGTAACTACTGTTGTCTTTTTAGTGTTGTCTATGTGCATTTTTCTTGTAGTGATTACTCCGTAACTACTATAGTACTATTTTAGTATTTTTATATATATACTACTATAGTACTATTTTAGTATTTTTATTGCTATATATATGTTCAAATGCGGATGGTGCGCCCAGGTGCAGAGGTGCAGTGAGATGGGAGCCATTGGTCTTGCCTAAATCAACGTCCAGGATTAATAATGATTAACAAAAAACGCGGTGGCAATTTAGTCTTTTTGCATCTAGGTCATATTTAAGGAGCGTGGTTTTCCTTCCTAAGATGCGTGTTTTTTGTGTTGTGTGTTTAAGGTGCGGCAGTTGTTGAAACTTACGTGTGTCTGTCTAAAGCTTTAGGTGCGTTGTTTTCCTTCTTAAGATGTGTGTTTTGTGTGCTTAAGTTGTGTCGACCTAAAGCTTTAGGTGCATGGGTTTCCTTCTTAGGGTGTGCCATTTTTATATTTTTTTACTCAACAGTACAAGTGTTTTTTCAGTTTTGGTTCCCAAGTTCACAATGATCCGATCTAGGTTTTGATGTTTTCAATTATCAAATTCAAAAGAAAAATAATATGATAGCAATATAATAATAAATAGTGGAGTTGTTATCTTTGGAGTAAACATGAAGAAGATGAATGCAGACGGTTTTTATTTTATTTTATTTTATTTATTTTCAATGATTTGAACTGTTGATCTAGATTTGATTAACGACTCAGATATAACTTCATTTTTCACTTGGGAGCATCTCCGCACTAGAACTCATCCCTACATGTGTGTGTGTGTTAGTGTGGGTTCAGGTGAGAACATGCTATCAAGTAAAAAGTGAGCATTGATCTGATCAATTCATTTGGGTCGATCAATAGCTGAAGGTTGCTAAAAAATAAGAGGAAATAGTGTATCAGTTTATAAATATTGCATATTTCAATTATAAAATTAACCTCATGTTTTTCTTTATTATTAAATCCCTCAACCGTTGGTGTACTCTGGTAGGCGGCTGAGATCAATATAATCCTCACTTTAATTTTTACTCTCTCTCTCTCTCCCTCCCTCCCCCTCTCTCTCTCTCTCTCTCTCCCGAATTGAAAATTGCACTATTAGTTACCAGAGAATGCATAATCAGACATTATAGGTTACACAATTGTAATTATAGTAAAAAATTATTGAAATGCTCAATCACACATTACAAGATGCATTATAGGTAGCTCACAATTCTCATAGGTGTTAGATAAATATATCAACGCGTAGTGGAAGCATCAATCATTTTTTCTTAGATTCTATGTTATTGAGAATGTTGAGCAATCTTACCCTTGAAGCGTGCTTTGGTAGAAGCAAATCCTGATCTTTCCAATTGTCCGGCCTCTAGTCCGTCCACTGGCTAGACACGTGAGAACTAACTATATATATATATATATGTATACATACATACATATATATATATATATATATATATATATATATATATATATATATATATATATATATTAATAAACTTTGGCTTTTTGTTAAAAATACCATGCAATATTATTTTTCCACGCAAAACTTTGTTTGAACGAGGTAAAGGTCATGATCAAACTTGGTGAAACCGATAAACCTAGTTTAAAATGTTTATTCAATATTCTTAAATAGAACTCCAACTTCATTATACTCTAGCTAGAGATAGATTCTCGTTGTAAGATTATTGAATATACTAGAACAACCTTTTTACCTCAAAACAGTGGATCCTCTATTGAGCTCCCACATATCTACGTACAATACTGAACTAGGTCACATGGTACACTTTTTGTCCCATAAGGTTGGGAACAAAACACATACTGGCTAACACCAGTCCACCATATGTATAGTACAAGGCGACCATGTTGCCTCAAGTCAAAGGATCATTGTATACTTATAAGTTGTAACATACAACATACCGATGACACGTAGGTAAACACCATGCAGTATGTTGTTGTTAGTCATTGTTCAATGACTTGTTCTCTATCATTCATCCACATGTCCTCTTTCCATATCTCATATGGAATGACATGAGACTCACCAAAAAATGACAATGTGCTAGTCTTATCGAAATTCTCTCTATAAGAAAATCGTGAATCGTGATAGAAATATAGTGACGTAAGGTAAATTGTTGTCGTTTCACAAAGGTTTTTGTGACGAAATTAAATTCCATAGCTATTTTTGGCATAAAGTGAGAAAACCCACTAAATCTTGGCACCCACATTTAGGTGACGCATTTTGCGAGAGATTTAAGTTTCGTCGCCACATTGGCAATGAAAAAGGAAACAACAACTATTTCTGTCACCGTTATGCGATGAAATCATCGACAATAATAAATTCTGTTGCGACGTTTGGCTCAAAGTGGAAAATACTCCCTATAATCTCTCCGTCAATGAATTGACGGTGGAGGGTGATGACAGAACTTGCGACGGTCATTTTTTTTCGTCGTGAAAATATTAATTTTAATTTTTAAGTAAAGTTTATTTTCTCTACAAAATATGTTGACATATTTTCCATAGGAAATGTGACGCCCTACATGTTCGTCATGCTATGACGATGAAATCAGCAATGCAAATTAATTTTGTTGTGATGCTTGGTACAAAGAGAGTTAACAGCGAATGAAGGTTGGTAACGAAACTTGTGATGATTGTTTCATTCGCCGTGAATATATATATATATATATATATATATATATATATATATATATATATATATATATATATATATATATTTATTTATTTATTTATTTATTTATACGTCCCTAATTAGGTGAGAACCATGTCTATGGACAAATTTAAACCACTAATCTAGTAGATCTAACGTTTAAAAATAAACAAAACTTTGTAATATTTATGAAAAGACCCAGCTCATTTTAAAATTTTTAATATTTATGAAAATGACCCTGCTCATTTTTTACTTGATTTCTCATCTATGAGATCTTGAATATCAATGGTTTGAATTTGTCCAATATATATATATATATATATATATATATATATATATATATATATATATATATATATATATATATATATAATGCTCAATTAAGATTTCTATGACTAAGATTTCTATATATATATATATATATATATATATATATAGTGCTCAAGTTCAATTATAAAGAAGTCACGGAATACAGTTAGCATTTTGCTAACATTAAGATATCTCTACTTAAGGTATGTTTTTAAGGATTTTAGAGATCACACAGTACAGTGTACTCTTTTGCACAAATATTTTGGATGGTTTCTTCCTTCCGTTGTGCACATAATATATTTTGAGAAACATCCCTTAATAAACATTGGGTTTGTTTATAGGGGCCTAAGTTGGAGATATCGATCTAACTACCGAGAATAAACATTGGGTTTGTTCATGAGGGGCCTAAGTTGGAGATGTCGATCTAACTGCTCTGATTAAGTGGTGAAGAAAATGGATCTTCTATGTTATTTGTTGAGGCTATTTTTCTGCTTTGATATATCATATATCTCCCTTTCCAACAAACTCTCTTTGGGGACGATAGCAGCAACATACTTGGCTTCAATGGTTCAGTCTACAATCGTTTCCTATTTGAAACTCTTCCAACTGACTGCACTGACTATTACTAAATCAGATGTAGTGGTAATATTAAATTTGTTCTATCCCTTGTAGGCAAATTAAGTAGAGGGATTTATCGCTTCAATTCCAGAAGTCATAGTTGCAGCTTTACTATGCTTTATGTGGGTGATGCCTATGGCATTGGAGTACTTGTCAAATTTACGCTACAGGGAAGCAAGAACTTGTGACTGAAATGCTTGGCAAACACCACCCTACTGCTGCAATTATTTCATAGGGTCTAAGTAGAAGTTCATTTCTACACATGGGAAAATCTCTAAAGCTCTCAAGAATGTTTCCAGAAGCTTTCAATGAAATGAGGAAGTCATGTTCAAATAGTGACAAATGCAAGGCTAAGGCTCGAGAGGGACAAGCTGCAATACTAGAGAAAATGAGGGCTCAGTATCTACATATAATAGAACTAAACAATGTACTTTTATTACTCCATCATTCATAGCATTAGTTATTACATTCCTCAGTTCCTTATATTTTATCTAATAATGGCCACAATAAATTAGAAACAGAAAAAAAAGAAAAAAAGAAAAAAAAAGAGTAATAATAATAGTGTAAAACATTAAAGAAAAGGGATTATCCGATCCGCAGAGACATAATACTATCAACTATCAAGTTAGTTTTTTTTTTTAGTGCTGGCAACACTTAGCTAGTAGCCTTTAGAGATACAACCACTGGGGGAAGACGAACACCACCCATTTTCCTTGCTGCAAAGTTTTTCTCCCCGAGTGGAGTAACTGAATTGTGTCCGGGGCTGAATCCAGGAGAAGTAACAGGCCCCTTTTGAAGGGAAGGTAGTAAAACATGTTGATTTTTCAACTTTGAACTTGAACTTGCAAAGTCCATTCCACTAAGCACGGTAACTGAGTTTTGCCCAGGATTTGGTGTTGGAGGGGTAACAAGTCCCCTTTCCAAAGATGGTAGCAAAACTTGTTGCTTTTTTAACTCTGGACGTGCAAAGATTTTCTCACCCATTGGACTAGAGTTGGGTCGTGGAGGGGTAATAGAGTTGTGTATAGGGCTAGATCCGGGAGAAGTAACAGGTCCCTTTTGAAGGGAAGGTAGTAAAATATGTTGATTTCTCAACTTAGAACGTGCAAAGTCCATTCCGCTAAGCGATGCCACTGAGTTGTGCCCAGGAGGATTGGGTGTTGGACTAACAAAATTGTTCCCAGGGTTGGGTCCTGGGGGGCTAACTTGTCCCTTTTCCAGGGATGGTAGCAAAACTTGTTGGTTTTCGTCCTTTGAACTAGCAAAGTTTATCTCACCAATTGGAGTAACAGAATTGTGCCCCGTGTTGAATTTGGGAGGAGAAACGGGGCGCCATGTTTGGAAAGATGGAAGGAAAAGATTTTCCTTTGCAGACGGAAAATCAGCAAAGTTCTGTTGGCCAAGAGTAGGGTTGGCATTAATGCCAGCGTTGGGCGAGGGAGGGGCAACAGGTCTCCATTGCATAGATGGCAACAAAAATTGATTCATCTTTGTAGTTGCAAAATTCTTTTCATTGAGACCAACAACATTATTGGTATCAAAGTTGAGAGTTGGAGGTGTGACACGCCTCGATTTAGACGGTAACATGATATGATTCTTTCTCATCCATACTTGTTCATCTTCGAGAACAACTCTCCCGTCTTCATCATAGGGGTTGAGGCTCAGTAGAAACAGTAGAGACGTGACTGCCACAATACTAAGAATACCAACTTCAAGTTTCATGATTTTGTTTTGTTTTTTGTTGTCGTTGTTTTTTTTTGTGGGCTAACTGGCTAAGCAAGTATGAAAAGTACGTAAATGAATGTGGTGACGGGAATTAAATGTAAAGAGGAGGCATATTTATAGGTAACACGGTCAAGAATATAATGATATTTTTGGAACTCGTATAATTTTGCAAAAACCAAATGGATTAGAGAAGAGTGTTGACTGGGAAATTTATATCGTGGACCCTAGATCTAAATGATGTTGTTTTGATATTTAAACTTTTAACAGATTTTGTAGTTTTCCGTTTCTCATCATGCATGTTTCACGATAAATTTTAATTTATGTTAGGTATAGAATCAATACTTTTAAGGTACAAAATTTAATAACACGAGACATAAAAATTCACTACACAAGACATACACATGTTATATATTTATTTAATTCTCAAATCTGATTATGTAGATAACTTATGTCCTATGCGCACATAATTTCATAATACAAAAGATAAATTCATAAAATAAGACACATAATATGTTGTGTGTTAGTGTTACAACTTACACAATTACTAATCTATTTCAGGTACAGAATATATACGCTTAAGGCACAAAATTGCATGCATAACATGAGACACAAAAAATCATAACACACGACACATACAAATGTTTTATATATATTTACTTTAGTTTATGTACAGAATAAATATTCTTAAGGTCCAAAATTGCATAACATAAGACACAAAAATGCATAACACAAGATACAAAAAAGCATAGCACAAGACACAAAAACACATATTATTTACTTTATTTCAGGTACAAACTACATACGTTTAAGGTACAAAATGTATAATGACGAGTTACAGAAACACATAACACAAAATAGATACACATGCTTTACAGTTAAAAAATAAAAAGAAAAAAAAATACTCTATAACGTGAATTGAACAATAAACGATCGTCGTCAATTGTGTCGACTGTGGATAGTCTGACCGGAAAGGAATTTATTAATCTATACTATTAATAAAAACAATATCCTCAGTTTTAACTTCCCACCCAAAACAGACCTATAATATTATGATTTGCGTAATATTGTAAAATATGGTAATACAATTCCTATCTCTAATACAATTGTAAATTAAAATAGAATCTATACTATTAATAAAAACAATATCCTCAGTTTTAACTTCCCGCCCAAAACAGACCTATAATATTATGGTTTGCGTAATATTGTAAAATATGGTAATACAATTCCTATCCCTAATACAATTGTAAATTAAAATAGAATTCTTAATAAAATATATTCTTCCCTACGTTCCTATTCGTAATACAATTCTAGACTATAATTACTAATGGTAATAATTCAGTACATATATTTCTCTGCAATGCAATCTATACTATTAATAAAAACAATATCCTCAGTTTTAACTTCTCGCCCAAAACAGACCTATAATATTTTGGTTTGCGTAATATTGTAAAATATGGTAATACAATTCCTATCCCTAATACAATTGTAAATTAAAATAGAATTCCTAATAAAATATATTCTTCCTTATGTTCCTATTCGTAATACAATTCTAGACTAGAATTACTAATGGTTATAATTCAGTATATATATTTCTCTGCAATGCAATCTATACTATTAATAAAAACAATATCCTCAGTTTTAACTTCCCGCCCAAAACAGACCTATAATATTATGGTTTGCGTAATATTGTAAAATATGGTAATACAATTCCTATCTCTAATACAATTGTAAATTAAAATAGAATTCCTAATAAAATATATATTCTTCCCTACGTTCCTATTCGTAATGCAACTCTAGACTAGAATTACTAATGGTTATAATTCAGTATATATATTTCTCTACAATGCAATCTATACTAATAATTCAGTATATATATTTCTCTACAATGCAATCTATACTATTAATAAAAACAATATCTTTCTCTACAATGCAATCTATACTATTAATAAAAACAATATCTTCAGTTTTAACTTCCCGCCCACTATTAATAAAAACAATATCTTCAGTTTTAACTTCCCGCCCAAAACAGACCTATAATATTATGGTTTGCGTAATATTGTAAAATATGGTAATACAATACCTATCTCTAATACAATTGTAAATTAAAATAGAATTCCTAATAAAATATATTCTTCCCTACGTTCCTATTCGTAATACAATTCTAGACTAGAATTACTAATGGTAATAATTCAGTATATATATTTCTCTGCAATGCAATCTATACTATTAATAAAAACAATATCCTCAGTTTTAACTTCCCGCCCAAAACAGACCTATAATATTATGGTTTGCGTAATATTGTAAAATATGGTAATACAATTCCTATCTCTAATACAATTGTAAATTAAAATAGAATTCCTAATAAAATATATATTCTTCCCTACGTTCCTATTCGTAATACAATTCTAGACTAGAATTACTAATGGTAACAATTCAGTATATATATTTCTCTGCAATGCAATCTATACTATTAATAAAAACAATATCCTCAGTTTTAACTTCCCGCCCAAAACAGACCTATAATATTATGGTTTGCGTAATATTATAAAATATGGTAATACAGTTCCTATCCCTAATACAATTGTAAATTAAAATAGAATTCCTAATAAAATATATTCTTCCCTACGTTCCTATTCGTAATACAATTCTAGACTAGAATTACTAATGGTAACAATTCAGTATATATATTTCTCTGCAATGCAATCTATACTATTAATAAAAACAATATCCTCAGTTTTAAATTCACGCCCAAAACAGACCTATAATATTATGGTTTGCGTAATTTCACGCCCAAAACAGACCTATAATATTATGGTTTGCGTAATATCACGCCCAAAACAGACCTATAATATTATGGTTTGCGTAATATTGTAAAATATGGTAATACAATTCCTATCTCTAATACAATTGTAAATTAAAATATTATTCCTAATAAAATATATTCTTCCCTACGTTCCTATTCGTAATACAATTCTAGACTAGAATTACTAATAGTTATAATTCAGTATATATATTTCTCTGCAATGCAATCTATACTATTAATAAAAACAATATCTTCAGTTTCAACTTCCCGCCCAAAACAGGCCGATAGTATTTTGGTATGGTTTGCGTAATATTGTAAAAAATATGAAAATTTGGCATAATTCAACCCGCAAGGCCAACCAATTTTCTGAACGACATTCGTGCATGCAGTTGTCGGCGCACGATTTAAGCCTTTTTAAGTTCATTTTGGGATTTCATTTGCCCCCCCCCTGCGCGCGAGAGAGAGCCTCTATGCTATACAATTCAATAAGCGTTAGAAAAACTCTTGTATAAGTAGTGGTGCAAACCATTTCTCAAACCAATGTAGGACAAAAGTTACTTGAAAGGTTTTTCTCTAAATTTTTCTAACTCAAATGGGTCAACTTTGAGGACCAATTTCTCATTCACCCATTATCAGTTTTGAGCGTACAATATATCAATCTTTTCGTCTAACTACGAAGAACACGAATCCACTTTGACCCGACCCAAATCGAAAGTGGACCCCACATATATTTGTACCACAATATTGCCAGTAAAATGCCATTTTATGCTAATTTTTTTCCAACAGTTATTTGTCCAGAGAATATCAACGTGTTGAAGGAAGAAGATGATATATAGTGAAGGGCAATATCATCTTCACTATATATCATCTTCTTCCTCCAACACAACGCTCTACGGTCAACCAACAATTACTCGACTGATTATCACATTCCTCCCATGAAAATTTTTCTCTAATATAGTTATACTTACTGAATATCAAAATATAAGTGTACCTTAAGATCATGCAATAACTAATCGACAAGTAATTAAATTAATGAATATGATGCAATAATGTAAAGTATCTACCTATTGCATTTATACACTTATTTTAGAACACTGAATTTTTGTGATATTTGTTGCATGCAAGGAAGACTCATACTATAATTGCATTTATACACTTATTCATACTCATATTCGATGTTATAATTTATATAATTGTATATCGATTCAAATATTTCTTAAAATATTATAACAAATTCATTTCGTGCAACGCACGGGTGAAAATACTAGTAAGTACATTAAAAAGAAAAATACAAGTTGAATGGGTCAGAGCTCGTGAAGTAGAAGTTTATGTATTCTGGAGCATATGTTTTATGGTTTTTTTTTTTTTTTTTTATATTTGTATTACACAGCCCAATAAGTACTCTTGGCCCTTCAAATGGCCTCCGCGTAGAACAATCATATTGTGTGGACCATACTATCAAATAATGCACATTCAATATAAAAATAATGTACATTCAGTATAAAAATAATATAAATTATATTCAGGGGATGTACATTATTTGTGTACTGAATATATATTATTTTTATAGTATAAAAATAATGTACATTCAGTACAAAAATAATGTACATTTAGTACATTAAAAATATACATTTTATCATGGTCCACACAGCTGTGTGGACCATGGTCCATACAATAATTTGCCCGTGTCGAACCTCATGGCTTTACTTGCCAACAACTTATCAAGTGTCTGATAGTGAAGGAAGTATAACAATCCAAAAACTGAAGGGCTTGAATATTGAATTTCACTTATTCCCCCGTATGTTGTTGACGTTTACACGTACGTCGAGGGCCCGACGGAACATATCTTAGGAATCTCATTTATGTCGATTTCGTGGTGAACTAGTAATAATTTGAACAGTTCTACACTTCTACTTTACAACTTTATTTTAAAATAATATTTAATTCGATCAATGCAGCAAAATGATAGACGATAATATGGGCTGATCTAATTGAATTTTGTCTATCTAACTGTAGTTAAAATGGTTAATATTCTATTAAAAATGGTATTCATTTTTATTAGCGATACATTTGATGACACGTTTATTCCAATTAGTCAGATATATATTATTGCAACGCCTTTTGAAGTATAAAAAGATAATAACACTATTATAGTTGATACATTTACAAAGTCCTTGGATGCAAACCGGTCGATATAAGAGTTTAAAGTTGGCATTGGGGATATGTTGTTAGTTTGGTTAATCAGAAGTTAAGTCAGTGGCCATATATTTCTTGCACTATTTAATATTTAATTTACACTACCCTATTCTTTTATATATGTTGTGCACGTGTTCTCATTTTATATTGATCACTTGTCTTCAGATTTGTTTAAAGCTTGTTAATATTTTTTTTAAATTTTCCCTATTTACTTCATTAGTATTTTTTTTTTCTTTCAATCTCTTTGAATTCCATAACGCTTACCCACACACCCATCAAAATTGAAGTTGGCACGCATTGTCAGCTCAGTTGATCACATGGGTGATGTTTGGGAACAATGACCTTGGATCGAGTCTCACAAACGGTAGTGTAAGAGCAACATCTCCAAGTGAGGGAGACTTGTTATGCGTANCCCCCCCCCCCCCTTGCGCGCGAGAGAGAGCCTCTATGCTATACAATTCAATAAGCGTTAGAAAAACTCTTGTATAAGTAGTGGTGCAAACCATTTCTCAAACCAATGTAGGACAAAAGTTACTTGAAAGGTTTTTCTCTAAATTTTTCTAACTCAAATGGGTCAACTTTGAGGACCAATTTCTCATTCACCCATTATCAGTTTTGAGCGTACAATATATCAATCTTTTCGTCTAACTACGAAGAACACGAATCCACTTTGACCCGACCCAAATCGAAAGTGGACCCCACATATATTTGTACCACAATATTGCCAGTAAAATGCCATTTTATGCTAATTTTTTTCCAACAGTTATTTGTCCAGAGAATATCAACGTGTTGAAGGAAGAAGATGATATATAGTGAAGGGCAATATCATCTTCACTATATATCATCTTCTTCCTCCAACACAACGCTCTACGGTCAACCAACAATTACTCGACTGATTATCACATTCCTCCCATGAAAATTTTTCTCTAATATAGTTATACTTACTGAATATCAAAATATAAGTGTACCTTAAGATCATGCAATAACTAATCGACAAGTAATTAAATTAATGAATATGATGCAATAATGTAAAGTATCTACCTATTGCATTTATACACTTATTTTAGAACACTGAATTTTTGTGATATTTGTTGCATGCAAGGAAGACTCATACTATAATTGCATTTATACACTTATTCATACTCATATTCGATGTTATAATTTATATAATTGTATATCGATTCAAATATTTCTTAAAATATTATAACAAATTCATTTCGTGCAACGCACGGGTGAAAATACTAGTAAGTACATTAAAAAGAAAAATACAAGTTGAATGGGTCAGAGCTCGTGAAGTAGAAGTTTATGTATTCTGGAGCATATGTTTTATGGTTTTTTTTTTTTTTTTTTATATTTGTATTACACAGCCCAATAAGTACTCTTGGCCCTTCAAATGGCCTCCGCGTAGAACAATCATATTGTGTGGACCATACTATCAAATAATGCACATTCAATATAAAAATAATGTACATTCAGTATAAAAATAATATAAATTATATTCAGGG
Organism: Ipomoea triloba; assembly: GCF_003576645.1. Taxonomy (NCBI): domain Eukaryota; kingdom Viridiplantae; phylum Streptophyta; class Magnoliopsida; order Solanales; family Convolvulaceae; genus Ipomoea; species Ipomoea triloba. The sequence goes on along the minus strand of NC_044918.1, from coordinate 21,053,021 downwards.
GATGTACATTATTTGTGTACTGAATATATATTATTTTTATAGTATAAAAATAATGTACATTCAGTACAAAAATAATGTACATTTAGTACATTAAAAATATACATTTTATCATGGTCCACACAGCTGTGTGGACCATGGTCCATACAATAATTTGCCCGTGTCGAACCTCATGGCTTTACTTGCCAACAACTTATCAAGTGTCTGATAGTGAAGGAAGTATAACAATCCAAAAACTGAAGGGCTTGAATATTGAATTTCACTTATTCCCCCGTATGTTGTTGACGTTTACACGTACGTCGAGGGCCCGACGGAACATATCTTAGGAATCTCATTTATGTCGATTTCGTGGTGAACTAGTAATAATTTGAACAGTTCTACACTTCTACTTTACAACTTTATTTTAAAATAATATTTAATTCGATCAATGCAGCAAAATGATAGACGATAATATGGGCTGATCTAATTGAATTTTGTCTATCTAACTGTAGTTAAAATGGTTAATATTCTATTAAAAATGGTATTCATTTTTATTAGCGATACATTTGATGACACGTTTATTCCAATTAGTCAGATATATATTATTGCAACGCCTTTTGAAGTATAAAAAGATAATAACACTATTATAGTTGATACATTTACAAAGTCCTTGGATGCAAACCGGTCGATATAAGAGTTTAAAGTTGGCATTGGGGATATGTTGTTAGTTTGGTTAATCAGAAGTTAAGTCAGTGGCCATATATTTCTTGCACTATTTAATATTTAATTTACACTACCCTATTCTTTTATATATGTTGTGCACGTGTTCTCATTTTATATTGATCACTTGTCTTCAGATTTGTTTAAAGCTTGTTAATATTTTTTTTAAATTTTCCCTATTTACTTCATTAGTATTTTTTTTTTCTTTCAATCTCTTTGAATTCCATAACGCTTACCCACACACCCATCAAAATTGAAGTTGGCACGCATTGTCAGCTCAGTTGATCACATGGGTGATGTTTGGGAACAATGACCTTGGATCGAGTCTCACAAACGGTAGTGTAAGAGCAACATCTCCAAGTGAGGGAGACTTGTTATGCGTAGTAAGCAAATGTCTAGCATCTGTGTTCATCAACTGAATTATCATGATTTACATCTTCCTAGATGCACTTTCGGGTCAGGACATGCGGCCCTTAAGATTGAGGATTCAACCTTTTGGAAACAACAATAAAAATTAAAGTTATAGTTATCATTATTATCTATTATCTCCTAGCAAGTACTATTCAATCACATCGCTTGTACGCATTTGGGTAATGACTAGGGTTCCACCATATATTATATATCCCAAAGTCTTACCTAATGTCATCGCAACCCTAAAGTTTAATTCCCCCTCCTTTGGTCAACCTCGTATCAATCCATGCCAACAATTGCTACGGAGCTAAAGTTGATTGACGACTCGGTAGTCACATTGAGTTGTAGGAGGTTCTGGGAGAATGGGAACTTCGTTAACAATGGTGCCCGATTTTTATTTTTTTTATATTCTCATAATTTTAGAAGGTACTATATGTTATATACTTTCTCAAATATTTTTAATTCAAAAAACCTAAATCCACACTATCCATTTTTTTTTTGAATACTACTAACTCTATTAGAATGCAGTATCTGTTCATAACTACTTTCTCAACCTATTGAAGCACAAGAGTCAGTATTGCCCACACTATCCATTTTATGAATGAAAATTTAATTTTTCTTTCTACCTCTTCTTCTTCAATTCCCTATTTTCTTCCTTGCTGTTCTCCTAAGTCTTTTCTTCCATTACCCAATCTGTTTCTTATTTCAGCTTTAATCCCTAGGCTCCAAAAGAAATCTATCTTGCATTCAAATATAAAATATATTCGGAATTCAGACAATAAATTATATAATAGAACTAAACAATTATGCACTTTTATTAATCCATCATTCATAGCATTAGTTATTACATTCCTCAATTCCTTATATTTTATCTAATTACGACGACAATGAATTCAAAATACCAAAACAAAAAAGTGTAAAACAATATAATATAGAAAAACATTAAAGAAAAAGATCGAGAAGCTAAGGAAAACGGATTATCTGATCCACAGAGACAAAATACTATCAAGTTAGTTTTTTAGTGCTGGCATAAACACTAGTAGTATGGATTACTGTCTTTGTTTTTTAGTGCCAAACTTAGCTAGTAGCTAGCCTTTAGAGATACAGCCACTGGGGGAAGCCGAGCAGCACCCATTTTCCTTGCTGCAAACTTCTTTTTAGTACCCATGTTGCAACCTGATGAGTTTTGCTCAACATCTGTTCCAGGAGGAGTAGTTGGCCGCAGTTTCTGAGAATACGGTATCAAATTATGGTTCTTTATCATTTTCAAATATGCAAAGCTTTTCTCCCCAATTGGAGGAACTGAATTGTGTCCGGGGCTGAATCCGGGAGAAGTAACAGGTCCCTTTTGAAGGGCAGGTAGTAAAATATGTTGACTTCTCAACTTAGAACGAGCAAGACTGGGTGTTGGAGGAACAAAATTGTGCCCAGGGTTGGATCCTGGAGGGGTAACTGGACCCTTTTCCAGGGATGGTAGCAAAACTTGTTGGTTTTCGTTCTTTGAACTAGCAAAGTTTATTTCACCAATTGGAGTAACAGAATTGTGCCCCGTGTTGGATTTGGGAGGAGAAACCGGGCGCCATGTTTGCAAAGATGGTAGGAAAAGATTTTCCTTCGCAGGCGGCAAATCAGCAAAGTTTTGGCTGCCAAGAGTAGGGTTGGTATTAATGGCAGAGTTAGGCGAGGGAGGGCCAACAGGTCTCCATTGCATAGATGGCAACAAAAGTTGATTCATCTTTTCATTGAGACCAACAACATTATTGGTATCAAAGTTGGGAGTTGGAGGTGTGACACGCCTCGATTTAGACGGTAACACGATATGATTCTTTCTCATCCATACTTGTTCATCTTCGAGAACAACTCTCCCGTCTTCATCATAGGGGTTGAGGCTCAGTAGAAACAGTAGAGACGTGACTGCCACAATACTAAGAATACCAACTTCAAGTTTCATGATTTTGTTTTGTTTTTTGTTGTCGTTTTTTTTTGTGGGCTAACTGGCTAAGCAAGTATGAAAAGTACGTAAATGAATGTGGTGATGGGAATTAAATGTAAAGAGGAGGCATATTTATAGGTAACACGGTCAAGAATATAATGATATTTTTGGAACTCGTATAATTTTGCAAAAACCAAATGGATTTGAGAAGAGTGTTGACTGGGAGATTTATATCGTGGACCAGGGTCCACATAGCATTGTGGATCCTGGATCTAAACGACGTCGTTTTGATATTTAAACTTTTAACAGATTTTGAAGTTTTTCGTTTCTCATCATGTTTCACGACAAATTTTAATTTATTTTAAGTATAGAATCAATATTTTTAAGGTACAAAATTTAATAACACGAGACATAAAAATTCACAACACAAAATATACACATGTTATATATTTATTTAATTCTCAAATCTGATTATGTAGATAATTTATGTCCTATACGCACATAATTTCATAATACAAAAGATAAATTCGTAAAATAAGACACATAATTTGTTGTGTGTTACAACTTACACAATTACTAATCTATTTCAGGTATAGAATCTATTGTTTAAGGCACAAAAATTACATAACATGAGACACAAAAAATCATAACACATGACACATACAATGTTTTATATTTACTTTAGTTTATGTACAGAATCAATATTCTTAACGTCCAGAATTGTATAACTCAAGATACAAAAAAGCATAGCACAAGACACAAAAACGCATGTTATATTTACTTTATTTCAGGTACAGAGTACATACGTTTAAGGTACAAAATATATAATGATGAGTTACAAACACATAACACAAGATAGATACACATGCTTTACAATTAAATAAGAAAAAGAAAGAAATTAAAATACTCTATAACGTGAATTGAACAATAAACGATCGTCGTCAATTGTGTTGACTGTGGATAGACTGACCGGAAAGGAATTTATTAATAAGTACATAAAAAAAGAAAAATACAAGTTGAATGGGTCAGAGCTCGTGCAGTAAGTTTATGTATTTTGGAGCATATGTTTTATGGTTTTTGGATTCACTATATTTCTATTACACAGCCCAATAAGTACTCTTGGCCCTTCAAATGGCCTCCGCGTAGAACCTCATGGCTTTACTTGCCAACAACTTATCAAGTGTCTGATAGTGAAGGAAGTATAAAAATCCAAAAACTCAATGGCTTGAATATTGAATTTCACTTATTCCCCCGTATGTTATTGAGGTTTACACGTACGTCGAGGACCCGATGGAACATATCTTAGGAATCTCATTTATGTCAATTTCGTGGTGAACTAGTAATAAGTTGAACGGTTCTACTTTACAATTTTATTTTAAAATAATATTTAATTCGATCAATGTTGCAAAATTGTAGACGATAATATCGCCTGATCTAATTGAATTTTGTCTATCTGACTGTAGTTAAAATTGTTACTATTCTATTAGAAATGGTATTCATTTTTATTAGTGATACATTTGATGACACGTTTATTTCAATTAGTCAGATATATATTATTGCAACGCCTCTTGAAGTATAAAAAGACAATAACACTATTATAGTTGATATGTTTACAAAGTCCTTGGATGCAAACCGATCGATATAAGAGTTTAAAGTTTGCATTGGGGATATGTTGTTAGTTTGGTTAATCAGAAGTTAAGTCAGTGGCCATATATTTCTTGCACTATTTAATATTTAATTTACACTACCCTATTCTTTTATGTATTGTGAACGTGTTCTCATTTTATATTGATCACTTGTCTTCAGATTTGTTTAAAGCTTGTTAATATTTTTTTTTTAATTTTTTCTATTTAGGGCGTTGGGTTGGAAGTAAAGAATTAGGTGGGAAAGGAATTGCAATTCCATGGGAAAAGAATAAAGTAGGAGTTTAAATTCCAGTGTTTGGTTTGAGGGAATAAAATTACTAGGAATTTCAATTCCAATGTTTGGTATACATGGTATTGAAAGGGAATAAGTAGTATAAAGTCCAAAATGCCATCGTTGTTATTATTATTAATATTATTATTATTAAATGACAAGTACACACAAAATATAACATATTAAATTTAAATACCACTCATATACTATATCTCTTGAATTAGACATATTGTAAAAAATATTTGAGAGTTTTGAGAAAACATACTTGATTAAAATTGACCTAGAATGATTATTGCTTGCCCAGGAACGATTTTCTTGTTGATAGTTGTTGAAGATAATACATGGTATTAACTAAAAGAGAAGGTCAGACATAAATTTTAGGTTAAAAAAGAGAGGTAGTTTTGTCTCAGGAGTATCTTTTTTTATTCCTAAACTCCATGGAATTAAAATCCCAAGGGGGGCATGGGATGTTAATTCCATGAAAATGAGGGAATTGCGATTCTGCGGAATTACAATTCCCTTCAACCAAACGAAGGAATTTAGTTGCCTTCAGAATTAGATGGGAATTAAGTGGGAATGGAATTTAAATTCCCTCCAACCAAACACCCTGTTACTTCATTAGTATATTTTTTTCTTTCAATCTCTTTGAATTCCATAACGCTTACCCACTCACCCATAAAAATTGAAGTTGGTTCCCATTGTCAGCTCAGTTGATCACATGGGTGAAGTTTGGGAACAATGATCCTGGATCGAGTCCCATCAACGGTAATGTAAGAGCAACATCTCAAAATGAGGGAGACTCAAGTGAGGGAGACTTGTTTTGCGCAGTAAACAAATGTCTAGCATCTGTGTTCATCAACTGAATTATCAAGATCTACATCCTCCTAAATGCACTGTCGGGTCAGGACATGCGGGCCTTTAAGATTGAGGATTCAACCTTTTGGGAACAACCATAAAAATTGAAGTTATAGTTATCGTTATTATCTATTATCTCCTAGCAAGTACTATTCAATCACATCGCTTGTACGCATTTGGGTAATGACTAGGGTTCCACTATATATATTATATCCCAAAGTCTTACCTAATTTCCACGAAACCCTAAAGTTTAATTCCCCCTTCTTTGGTCGTCCCCGTATCAATCCATGCCAGCAATTGCTACTGAGACACTGAGCTAAAGTTGATTGACGACTCCATAGTCACATTGAGTTGTAGGAGGTTCCGGGAGATTGGGAACTTCGTTAACCATGGTGTCCAATTTTTATTTTTATTTTTTATACTTTCATAATTTTAGAAGGCACTATCTGTTATATACTTTCTCAAATATTTTAAATTCAAAAAATCTAAACCCCCACTTGAATGAAAATTTAATTTTTCTATCTCTTCTTCTTCTCTATTTCCTTCCTTGCTGTTCTCCACACTCCTTTCTTCCATTAGCCAATCTGTTTCTTATTTCATCTTTAATCCCAAGGCTCCAAAAGAAATCTATCTTGCATTCAAATATAAAATATATTCGGAATTCGGACAATAAATTATATAATAGAACTAAACAATTATGCACTTTTATTACTCCATCATTCATAGAATTAGTTATTACATTCCTCAATTACTTATATTTTATCTAATAACGGCGACAATAAATTCGAAATAGCCAAAAAAAAAAAAAAAGTGTAAAACATTAAAGAAAAAGATCGAGAAGCTATGGAAAACGGATTATCTGGTCCACAGAGACTTAATACTATCAAGTTAGTTTTTTAGTGCTGGCATAAACACTAGTATGGATTACTGTCTTTGTTTTTTAGTGCCAAACTTAGCTAGTAGCTAGCCTTTAGAGATACATCCACTGGGGGAAGCAGAGCACCACCCATTTTCCTTGCTGCAAACTTCTTTTTAGTACCCATGTTGCAACCTGATGAGTTTTGCTCAACATCTGTTCCTGGAGGAGCAGTTGGCCGCAGTTTCTGAGAATACGGTATCAAAGTACGGTTCTTTATCATTTTCAAATATGCAAACTTTGCCTCCCCAATTGGAGGAACTGAATTGTGTCCGGGGCTGAATCCGGGAGAAGTAACAGGTCCCTTTTGAAGGGAAGGTAGTAAAATATGTTGACTTCTCAAATTTGGACTTGCAAACTCAGTCCCACTAAGGGAGGTGACTGAGTTGTGCCCAAGATTGGGTGTTGGAGGGGTAACAGGTCCCCTTTCCAAAGATGGTAGCAAAATTTGTTTCTTTTTTAACTCTGGACGTGCAAAGGTTTTCTCACCCATTCGACTAAGGTTGGGTCGTGGAGGTGTAATACGATTGTGTATAGGGCTAGATCCGGGAGAAGTAACAGGTCCCTTTTGAAGGGAAGGTAGTAAAATATGTTGACTTCTCAACTTAGAACGTGCAAAGTCCATTCCGCTAAGCGTTGCCACTGAGTCGTGCCCAGGAGGATTGGGTGTTGGACTAACAAAATTGTTCCCCGGGTTGGGACCTGGAGGGCTAACTTGTTCCTTTTCCAGGGATGGTAGCAAAACTTGTTGGTTTTCGTTCTTTGAACTAGCAAAGTTTATCTCACCAATTGGAGTAACAGAATTGTGCCCCGTGTTGGATTTGGGAGGAGAAACCGGACGCCATGTTTGCATAGATGGTAGGAAAAGATTTTCCTTTGCAGATGGCAAATCAGCAAAGTTTTGTTGGCCAAGAGTAGGGTTTGTATTAATGGCAGAGTTAGGCGAGGGAGGGCCAACAGGTCTCCATTGCATAGATGGCAACAAAAGTTGATTCATCCTATCATTGAGACCAACAACATTATTGGTATCAAAGTTGGGAGTTGGAGGTGTGACACGCCTCGATTTAGACGGTAACATGAGATGATTCATCCTCATCCATACTTGTTCATCATCTTCAAGAACAACTCTCCCGTCTTCATCATAGGGGTTGAGGGTCAGTAGAAATAGTAGAGACGTGGCTGCCACAATACAAAGAATACCAACTTCAAGTTTCATGATTTTGTTTTGTTTTTTGTTGTTGTTTTTTCGGGCTAACTGGCTAAGCAAGTATGAAAAGTACGTAAATGAATGTGGTGATGGGAATTAAATGGGGAGAGGAGGCATATTTATAGGTAACACGGTCAAGAATGATATTTTTGGAATTGAACTCCAATAATTTTGCAGAAACCAAATGGAGTTAATTAAGAAGGGTGTTGACTGTGGATAGACTGACCGGAAAGGAATTGATCAATAGTTATACCATGGACCCGAGTCTTGTGTCTAAAACACACAATTTACATACTGAATTTTCACAATTTATAAATTGTAAATGTTTAGTATGTAAATTGTGAATATTTCGTTGTAAACTGTCAATATATAAATGATTAATATTCAGTATATTTTTAGATTCAAGTTTACCTTACAAGGAAGATCTATGTCCACAGAATTATTTGTCGGAATTGATTAATAAGAAAAAAGTTTACAAGTTGAATGGGTCCAATTAAGCTCGTGAAGTAGAAGTTTATGTATTTTGGAGCATATGTTTTATGGTTTTTGGATTCAGTATATTTCAATGACACAGCCCAATAAGTACTCTTGGCCCTTCAAATGGCCTCCGCGTAGAACCTCATGGCTTTACTTGACAACAACTTATCAAGTGTCTGAGAGTGAAGGAAGTATAACCATCCAAAAATTCAAGGGCTTGAATATTGAATTTCACTTATTCCCAAGTATGTCATGTTTACACGTGAACTGGTAATAAGTTGAATAATTCTACTTTACAATTTTATTTTAAAATAAAAATTAATTCGATGAGTTAATTCCAGCATTGGTCCTCAGAATATAGTGATTTTTTCATAATTAGTCATTGTCTTTTAATTTGGACAATTTAAACACTTGACTATCAAAATGTTTCCAATGTTGGTTCTTCCGTCACACACTGGTTAAGTGGACATCAAATAGAGGGGCAAAACAATATTTTAACATGCTAAGTGTATAATTCTCCTCATCTCCTCTGTATGTGCCAAATAAATCGAAATTCCCAAACATCCCCAATTCTGGTCGTCTCTCTCCGGTGGAGAGGCGACCAGTTTTGGTCGCCTCCTCCAGTGTGGTAGTCTCTCTGCGTGGGAGAGGCGACTAATTTTTGGTCGCCTCCACCGGCGGGCGTCACAACTGTCGTCGACGACGCGTCGATCGTGGGCAGTGATATTTTGGTCTGAAAAGTTGTCAGATTTCAAATGACCTGTTATCACAGGTCACTAACTTGTTTTTGGGCTTTATCGCTCCAAAATAGACTCTTAATGGGTCTAATTGTAACGTTAAAAAGTTTAGATACCTAATTGACTTTTTATGTAAAGTTTGATGGTGTATTTGACCATTTTTCCTATTTACTTTATTTCAGGTACATAATACATACGTTTAAGGTACAAAATGTATAATGATGAGTTACAGAAACACATAACACAAGATAGATACACATGCTTTACAGTTAAAGAAAGAAGAAAAAGAAAAATACTCTATAACGTGAATTGAACAATAAACGATCGTTGTCAATTGTGTTGATTGTGGATAGACTGACCGGAAAGGAATTTATTAATAAGGACATAAAAAAGAAAATTAAAATACAAGTTGAATGGGTCAGAGCTCTTGAAGTAAGTTTATGTATTTTGGAGCATATGTTTTATGGTTTTTGGATTCACTATATTTGTATTACACAGCCCAATAAGTACTCTTGGCCCTTCAAATGGCCTCCGTGTAGAACCTCTTGGCTTTACTTGCCAGCAACTTATCAAGTGTACGTCTGATAGTGAAGGGAGTATAACGATCCAAAAACTCAAGGGCTTGAATATTGAATTTCACTTATATTCCCCCGTATGTTGTTGACGTTTACACGTACGTCGAGGATCCGACGGAACATATCTTAGGAATCTCATTTATGTAGACTCCGTGGTAAACTAGTAATAAGTTGAACAGTTCTACTTTACAATTTTTTATTTTAAAATAATATTTAATTCAATCAATGCAACAAATTATTTAGAGATAAATGGTAGACGATAATATCGCTTGATCTAATTGAATTTTGTCTAACTGTAGTTAAAATGATTAATATTCTATTAAAAATCGTAATCATTTATCGATACATTTGATGACACATTTATTTCAGTTACCCAGATATATATTATAGCAACCTCTCTTGAAGTATAAAGAATAATATTATTATTATAGTTGATATATTTACAAGACCTTGGATGCAAACCGATCGATATGTGACTTTAAAGTTTTCATTGAGGATTTGTTGTTAGCTTGATTAATCAGAAATTTGTGGCCAGATATTTCTTGCACCATTTAATATTTGGTTGGTGGGTTTAGGCATAAGGAATGAGTATAAAATAAAAGTGATTGTTAGTGTTTGGTTGATAGGTTTTCAGAATGTTACTATGGGTTTAGAATACCCCATTAATAAGAAAACTTATACCCTTATTAAATAAATGTTTCATTTCCCTTCCTCCTTTCTTTCCCAACTATTAATAATCATTCTCATTTCACTCAACTACCAAACATGCTAAATACTTTCACTAAAATCCATTACCCTTACCAAGTATTTGATACCCATTCCAATTCTGATTCCCATGTGCGAACCAAACGCACCATTAATTTACACTATCCTATTCTTTTATATATAGTGCTCGTGTTCTCATTTTATATTGATCACCTGTCTTCAGATTTGTTTAAAGCTTGTTAATATTTTTTTAAAAAAAATTCCTTATTTCCATCATAAGTATATTTTTTTCTTTCATCTGATCTCTTTGAATTTCATAACACTTACACACTAACCCATAAAAATTGAAGTTGGACCGCATGGGCCGCTCAGTTGATCATATGGGTGAAGTTTGGAAACAATGATCCAGGATCGAGTCTCACCAGCGACAGTGTAAGAGCAACCTCTCAGAGTGAGGGAGACTCCTTGTGCATAGTAAAGGATGCACTGTCGGGTCAGGACGTGGGGATTCAAGGAGGCAACGCCTGCCTTCTTCCGCCGGAAGAAGGACTGCTTCCGTGAAGTTATAGTCACATCGCTTGTATGTATTTGGGTAAACATGTTTTTCCACGTGTTATTCTTGGAATGGTTTTAGCTTTGGGGACGAATTACATCCTCCCAGATGCACTGTCCGGTCAGTGCATGGGGGCCCTAGGGGTTGAGGATTCAACCTTTTGGGAACATCGCTTGTATGCATTTGGGTAAACATGTTTTTCCACGTGTTATTCTTAGAATGGTTTAAGCTTTGAGGACGAATTACATACATCCTCCCAGTTGTACTGTTCGGTCAGGGCGTGGGAGCCCTTGGGGTTGAGGATTCAACCTTTTGGGAACAACAATAAAAATTGAAGTTATCGTTATCATTATTATCTATTATCTCCTATCAAGTACTATTCATCAATCACATCGCTCGTTTGCATTTGGGTAAACATGTTTTCTCCCGTGTTATTCTTGGAATTGTTTGAGCTTCGGGGATGAATTACATCTTCCTAGATGCACTGTCGGGTCTGTCGGGTCAAGTCATGGAGAACCCTTGTGGTTGAGGATTCAACCTTTTGGAAACAATAAAAATTGAAGTACTAGTTATCATTATTATTTATTATCTCCTATCAATCAAGTACTATTCAATCACATCGTTTGTACGCATTTAAATAGACATGTTTTTTTTTTCCATGTTATTCTTGGAATGGTTTGAGCTTCGGGGTCGAAGTATTCATTAACGGAGAAAGATTGTGATACAACGCATTTTCTTGGTACTTAGGCTGGTACAAGCGCCCAAGCACGAATTTTTAGAATTTTGGATTTTTGTTTCAAACTCCAAAATTATTTTCCTAAATTGTTTATAATTATATTAGCCTACTTCTAAATTATTTTACTATACTATTAGACTTTGAAAACTATGGTTTATTAGATTGACCTTAGAAATATTACAGTTTCCAAACCTTTAGAGTACGATTGGTTAGAGGGAATTTAAATTCTATTCCCACTTAATTCCACCTAATTCCGAAGGCAATTAAATTCTTCGTTTGGTTGGAGGAAATTGCAACAGAATTGCAATTCCCTCACTTTCATGGAATTAAAATCCCATGTCCCCCCTTGGGATTTTAATTCCATGAATTTTAGGAATAAAAAAGATAATCCTGGGATAAAATTACCCTATTTTTTTTAACCTAAAATTGATGTCGGACCTTCTCTTTTAGCTAATACCATGTATTATCTTTGACAACTATCAACAAGAAAGTCGTTCCTAAGCAAGCAATAATCATTCTAGGTCTACCTTAATCAAATATGTTTTTTCAAAACTCTCAAATATTTTTTACAATATGTTTAGTTCAAGAGATACGCTATATAAGTGGTATTTGAATTTAATATGTTATATTTTTTGTGTAATTGTCATTTAATAATAATAATAATTACAATGCGCATTTTGGACTTTATACTACTTATTCCCTTTCAATTCCCATGTATACCAAACATTAGAATTGAAATTCCTAGTAATTTTATTTCCTTCCACCAAATACTGGAATTTAAACTCTCACTTTATTTCCACGTTATTCTTTTCCCATGAAATTGTAATTCTTTTCCCACCTAATTCCTTCCCTCAAACGCCCTGTTATTTATAAATTCCTTCACGTTACCTTTTCCCGTCTGACTAGGATTCCACTATATTATATATCCCAAAGTCTTACCTAATTTCATTGCAACCCTAAAGTTTAAATTCCCCTCCTTTGGCCGTCGTCGTATCAATCCATGCCCGCCATTTCTATAGAGGTAAAGCTGATTGACGACTCTATAGTCACATTGTGAGCTGAAGGAGGTTCCGGAAGATTGGGAACTTAATTATCCATGGTGCCCAACTATTTTTTTTAATGATATTCTCATATTTTTAGAAGATAGTCACTGTTCTATCCTTTCTCAAATACTAATTTCAACCCAAAAAATCTAAACACTCACAATTCATTTTATGAATGAAAATTTAATTTTTCTTTCTACCTCCTTCCCTATTTCCTTCCTTGCTGCTGTTCTCCTCAGTCTTTTCTTCCATTACCCAATCTGTTTCTTATTTCAGCTTTAATCCCAACGCTCCAAAAGAAATCTATCTTGCATTCAAATATAAAATATATTCGGAATTCAGACAATAAATTATATAATAGAACTAAACAATAATGCACTTTTATTACTCCATCATTCATAGCATTAGTTATTACATTCCTCAATTCCTTATATTTTATCTAATAACGACAACAATAAATTCGAAATAGCAAAAAAAAAAAGTGTAAAACATTATAGAAAAACATTAAAGAAAAAGATCGAGAAGCTAAGGAAAAGGGATCCACAGAGAATACTATCAAGTTAGTTTTTTAGTGCTGGCATAAATACTAGTATGGATTACTGTCTTTGTTTTTTAGTGACATAAACTTAGCTAGTAGCTGGCCTTTAGAGATACAGCCACTGAGGGAAGCCGAGCACCACCCATTTTCCTTGCTGCAAACTTCTTTTTAGTACCCATGTTACAACCTGATGAGTTTTGCTCAACATCTGTTCCTGGAGGAGTAGTTGGCCGCAGTTTCTGAGAATACGGTATCAAATTACGGTTCTTTATCATTTTCAAATATGCAAAGCTTTTCTCCCCAATTGGAGGAACTGAATTGTGTCCAGGGCTGAATCCGGGAGAAGTAACAGGTCCTTTTTGAAGGGAAGGTAGTAAAATAAGTTGACTTCTCTTCTTTGAACTTGCAGACTCCGTTCCACTAAGGGCGGTGACTGAGTTGTGCCCAGGATTGGGTGTTGGAGGGGTAACAGGTCCCCTTTCCAAAGATGGTAGCAAAACTTGTTGCTTTTTTAACTCTGGACGTGCAAACGTTTTCTCACCCGTTAGACTAGGGTTAGATCGTGGAGGTGTAATAGGATTGTGTATAGGGCTAGATCCGGGAGAAGTAACAGGTCCCTTTTGAAGGGAAGGTAGTAAAATATGTTGACTGCTCAACTTAGAACGTGCAAAGTCCATTCCACTAAGCGTTGCCACTGAGTCGTGCCCAGGAGGATTGGGTGTTGGACTAACAAAATTGTTCCCCGGGTTGGGTCCTGGAGGGCTAACTTGTCCCTTCTCCAGGGATGGTAGCAAAACTTGTTGGTTTTCGTTCTTTGAACTAGCAAGGTTTATCTCACCAATTGGAGTAACAGAATTGTGCCCCGTGTTGGATTTGGGAGGAGAAACCGGACGCCATGTTTGCATAGATGGTAGGAAAAGATTTTCCTTTGCAGGCGGCAAATCAGCAAAGTTTTGTTGGCCGAGAGTAGGGTTGGTATTAATGGCAGAGTTGGGCGAGGGAGGGCCAACAGGTCTCCATTGCATAGATGGCAACAAAAGTTGATTCATCCTATCATTGAGACCAACAACATTATTGGTATCAAAGTTGGGAGTTGGAGGTGTGACACGCCTCGATTTAGACGGTAACATGATATGATTCTTCCTCATCCATACTTGTTCATCATCTTCAAGAACAACTCTCCCGTCTTCATCATAGGGGTTGAGGGTCAGTAGAAATAGTAGAGACGTGGCTGCCACAATACAAAGAATGCCAACTTCAAGTTTCATGATTTTGTTTTGTTTTTTGTTGTTGTTTTTTGTGGGCTAACAGGCTAAGTAAGTATGAAAAGTACGTAAATGAATGTGGTGATGGGAATTAAATGTAAAGAGGAGGCATATTTATAGGTAACAAGGTCGAGAATGATATTTTTGGAACTCCAATAATTTTGCAGAAACGAAATGGAGTTAAGAAGGGTGTTGACTGTGGATAGACTGACCGGAAAGGAATTGATTAATAAAGAAAAAAAAATTTACAAGTTGAATGGGTCCGAGCTCGTGAAGTAGAAGTTTATGTATTTTGGAGCATATGTTTTATGGTTTTTGGATTCATTATATTTGTATGACACAGCCCAATAAGTACTCTTGGCCCTTCAAATGGCCTCCGCGTAGAACCTCATGGCTTTACTACTTATCAAGTGTTTGAGAGTATAACAATAATCCAAAAACTCAAAGGCTTGAATATTGAATTTCACTTATTCCCCAGTATGTTATTGACGTTTACACGTACGTCGAGGACCCGACGGAGCATATCTTAGGAATCTTAGAACTACGTAGTTGTGAACTGGTAATAAGTTGAAAGGGTCTACAATTTTATATTAAAATATAATATTTAATTCGATTAATACAACAAATTACTTAGAGATATTGTGTATGTTCTGTTTTTTTATGTGTCTTTCTCTCGTTTGTGTGACGAGTTTGTTTTCCTCTTGTTTTTTTAGGCTGAGTTTTTTTTTTTTTTTTTTTTATAAGTGTGAACCATATAAGTTGGTCATGGCGTATGTGAACTTCATCTTGGGTAACAAAGATGACGATGAAAAAGAGCATATGCAACTTAGCTCGATGGATATATTGTCAATGAACGACATATGAAAAACATATACTCATGTGGTGTGTAAGACTTTTCAACCAAAGTTAGTCTTGACTGCGTTTGATCAATTCTTCAATGATATTAAAGAAGCTTTAAGTTCATCCAATGAATTCAGCTTCAAATTTGTGAAACAGTATGTGAATCAAGTTATTTGTAGCATTGCTAGGAAAGTTGTATCTATGTCTAACTGTAAGGAATGGTATACTGTTCCATCGATTCTATTTGTAATCGCTTCAGCTTATGATTAAATGAATGAGCTTTTTTATTTTCAAAAATTACTTAGAAATAAATCATGAATAGATGACAATGTCTTTTAATATATAAATATATAATATATATATATAAATATATTTTAGGGTTAAGTATATGTTTGATTACCTTTTTTAATATATAAATATAAATATAGATATAAATAAATAAATAAATAAATATATATATATATATATATATATATATATATATATATATAAAATCCGGTTCATATGAGAATCAGCCCCCAAGTTAAAAGTACTGCAGTATAATATGCGCTCTTCATTGGGCAAGATCTGATGGTTAGGGTTAAGTATATGTTTGATTACCCTTTTTTATTTAATAAGCAGAGGACAATGGTGTAATTTCACACGTTTTTTCCTTGCATGTGGTTTCTCTAAACAGAGGGCAATGGTGTAATTGTCACTGTAGATGTGTGCATTATTTCGAGTTAGATTTCGTCTCCGCTTTTTATTTTTTATTTTTAGTTTTTTGCTATCTTGCTTGAGTAGTAGGAGTTTGGAGATTGCAAGTACGTAGAACGCTAGCTAGGAATCTTACAAATACAGAGTGTGTATTGGGTGTCGGCCGGGTTAGCCGAATTCAGCTCCTGCTTGATTCGAGGTATGATGTTGTGGCTTACTATGGAGGGATGTGGTTAAATGGTTAATGTCCACCTACTTATCACGTACCGATTGGTTTTAAGTACGATGTGGCAACTAAATAGCTAAAGAACTTTATGGTTAAGCGCGTTTGACTTACAGCAATCACAGGATGGTGACCCACTGGAAGTAAGCATAGTGCAATGTTAAGATCCAACAAGTGGTATCATTGCCGAGATCACGGGGTTCAAATCGATGGCGAGGCAAAAGCCGAGTCCAATTCTAGATGGGATGTGGGCATAGGTTGAGCAAAGTCCAATCCCGTTGGGCTTTGTGATCAAAGGTTGCAGCATGTACTGAGAGGGGAATTGTTGGGCGTCGGTCGGGATGGTCGAGTTCAGCCCCTACTCGATTCGAGGCATAGTGCTATGACTTACCATGGATGGATGTGGTGTAATGGTTAATGTCCACCTACTTATCACCAATTGAATTTAAGTAGGATATGATAATTAAATAGGCAAAAAATTATATGGTTAAGCGTACTTGACTTACCGTAGTCACAGGATGGTGACCAACTGGGAATTAAGTATAGTGCAACGTTGAGCTCCAATAAATTGTATTAGAGCCGAGGGCGAAGGTTGCGACCTACTTATCACCAATTGGTTTTAAGAATAATATGACAACCAAATAGTACTTATTTTTAAGTAGGATATGACAATCAAATAAACAAAGAACTTGGTGGCAATTGGTTTTAAGTAGAATATGGTAACTAGATAGTCAAAGAACTTAGTGGTTAAGCGTATTTTAAATAGAATATGATAACCAGATAGGTAAAGAACTCGGTAATTAAGCGTGACTTACCTCAATGCCTTTGAAAAGAATAATGAGAGACGTTTACATTATTTTGTTGTGGGTTGATGCTATCGTACTGACCAAATTGTCCTTCGGAAAACTTTTCCTCATTAATTTGTGCCTTAATCAGCCTGTACTAACTTTTCCTCATATATTATTCACTCATGAAATTTTCTAAAATTTCTTTCTTGCATGCAAATATATATATATATATATATATATGCAGATATAGACAACAAATTATATAATACAACTAAACATGGCACTTTTATTTTCAGATCATTAATTATTACATTCGTTTTGTTTTATTTAGTCACTACAATAAATTTGAAAAAAACAAAAAAAACAAAAGAAGAAAAAGAGAGAGAACGAAGAAATAAATAGACAGTAACTGCTGAAATTTAATACTGTAACTTAATTAGCTAAGTAGCCTTTAGAGATGCAACTAAACTACAATGCAGATCGAGGAAATGCAAAAACCATTTTCCGATCTTCAATGTTCTTTTTAGTACGCATAAATGTTGCAACCTGAGTTTTGACCAAGAGTTTTTCCTAGAGGAGTAATTGGCCGCAGTTTCATAGATGGTACCGAAATATGTTTTTTTTTTTTTTTCTCATTTTCAAACCTGCAGTGTTCTTCTGATGAATTGCCAATGCAAAGTTGTTAGATGTATCTGAGAGTGAAGAAAGTCACAAGGACTTGAATGTTGAAATTAAATTCATTTACACGTGGAAGACCCGACAGAACAAACTAACCTTATACGGAGTATTATATTTGTCGTCTTCTCCCAATTCAATTCCGCATTTCTTCATGCAGAGTTCAGAACAATACGTAGCGATTGTGATCCAACTGGTTCATATGTTCATTAACTATTCAAAGTTTCATGCATATTCAATATAATATATAATACAAAATAATGTATATTTCTTTAAAATCTAATATCCAAACCAATAATATTAGTTTTACCTTAAATGTAATAGCCCTCTCTCTCTCTCTCTCTCTCTCTCTCTCTATATATATATATATATATATATATATATATATATATATATATATATATATATAATGCATTATCTCACTATTGATTTAAAATTTTAGTTAAGATGAAACACATCATTGCATACATGACGATCTGAAGGTCATATATATTCAATATAAATATATAAACTAATAAATGATCTCCATCCATGTGAATGGAGAGCAAACCATTTGGTTAGTCTCCTACCACTTAGTGTGCTGACAGTTAGAACGAAGGATTAGTTGTCTAGTTGTCCGCAGGAGGGATACCTTTAGGCCAACCCAAAAATATATATATAAACTAATAAACACATATATAGTCTATTTAAATTTGTAGTTGAAACATAACACATTCTTCAATTAACAATACATATATTTAAAAATAAAAGTAAACAAAAAATAATTATCCCTTGGCACAAGACATGCATGACCCGTCCCATATTATCTTATTCAAAGATCAAAGATATAGAGATTAGTCCTTATTCAATTTCTTTATTCTTTATCTGGCATTTCAACTTCTAGTCTTCTTCTTATTCTTTGTCTAATTGTTTCAATAGACCACGATTGCCACTACAATACGTTCAACCATATCTGTATCAATCCAAAAAAAAAAAAAAACTAAAAAGTATATAAAATTTGTTTTTTAAGATAATATTTACGAAACTTAAAATGATATATACTACATATCTTGGGCATGCTTAGTACATCATTTTTTATATTCTCATATTTTTAGAAGGTAGTATCTGTTCTATACTTTCTCAAATATTTTCAACACAAAAAATCTAAACCCTCACTATCCATTTTATGAATGAAAATTTAATTTTTCTTTCTACCTCCTTCTTCCCTATTTCCTTCCTTGCTGTTCTCCTCAGTCTTTTCTTCCATTACCCAATCTGTTTCTTATTTCAGCTTTAATCCCTAGCCTCCAACAGAAATCTATCTTGCATTCAAATATAAAATATATTCGGAATTCAGACAATAAATTATATAATAGAACTAAACAATGCACTTTTATTACTCCATTATTCATAGCATTAGTTATTACATTCCTCAATTCCTTATATTTTATCTAATAACGGCGACAATAAATTCAAAATAGCAAAAAAAAAAGTGTAAAACATTAAAGAAAAAGATTGAGAAGCTAAGGAAAACGGATTATCTGATCCACAGAGACTTAATACTATCAAGTTAGTTTTTTAGTGCTGGCATAAATACTAGTATGGATTACTGTGTTTGTTTTTTAGTGCCATAAACTTAGCTAGCAGCCTTTAGAGATACAACCACTGGGGGAAGAGGAGCACCAACCATTTTCCTTGCTGCAAACTTCTTTTTAGTACCCATGTTGCAACCTGATAAGTGCAAAAGACGCCACCTTTACAAGGTCGTTCTAGGATTATCTTGCGCACAATCGAAAGTTTTTATGTTTGATTTGGCCCTAAATTGCGTTAAAATGCTTGTTATTGCCATTAGAACCCGTTCCACGCTTGGTTAATCATTTTGTAGGTAAAACGATGTGCAAAAAGGTGGAAAATGGCATGGATTTCAGAGATAGATTCACGGGCCGAAATTGGAGCGAAGAACAGGGCACGGACTCGCAGTGGACGCGCATCCGCCCCTGCGTCCGAAATTGCACTCTCTGAAGTTTTGCACAGCAGAACAGCAGTCTGCTGTGGACGCGAGGTGGACGCGGGGTGGACGCCCGCGTCCAAATTTCAGCCCGCAGAAGTTTGAGCACTCTGCTGTGGATGCGAGGTGGACGCCCGCGTCCAAGTTTCAAGCCTCTGAAGTTTTTAATCTGTGCAGCAAAGGTCACGCTGGACGCGCAGTGGACGCGCGTCCAACCGTGCGTCCGTCGCGAAGATTTTGGCGGTTGGGCGCGGTTTAAAAAGGAAATAGAGCCATTTTGCAGGGGGATCCCAACACACTTCAATCTTAGATCAGTTTAGGAAATTCTCTCTCTAGATTTAGGTCTCAAATCCCTACACTTTCAAAACCTCAATTTCAATCTACATTCTTGTTTCCTAGTTAGATCTAGTGGAGATTCTACATTGCAACATGGTATTGATCAAGATTGATTGAAGATTCTACTTTCAATTCAAGTAATATTTCAATATCTACTCTTGTTATTCCATTCTTAGTTTTTGATTAGATTGTTGAGTTGATTTGATTTTAGCTTTGATTTGTGATTTGATTTTGCTTCTAGTTGCTTAGATTTGCTCAATTGCATTTGTGATTTCTATTCTAGACATGTGTAGCTAATTTCCTTGTGGATTTGGATCAATTGAACAATGCATGTTGTCTCTTGAGCTCTAATATCATATATCTAGGGTTGATTGATGCTTATTGGATGTTTGATTGTGATTTGGGGTGTATGTTTGATCTCTATGCCAACTAGGCTGGTTGCACTAGAGAGTTAGGGTAAAAAACATTCACCTATGAGAATAGGGATTGTTTAAAGACTTCACCAATCACATTTCCCTCTCACCTTTGAGAAAAGGGAGAGTGGAAGACAAGAGGCACATAACGTGTTTGACAAAATGCCTCTTTTAGCCTAGTGATCATGAGGATGACGTTACGGTCTAGGAGAGAGTCCATTGACCACGAGAGTGGCGGTGGTGCTTGTGACCTTGTCTCATGTGAGTCCGATGAGTGATTTCATGCCCTAGTACAATAGGAAATCGAGAGAGTACGTGCTTGTTAGGTTGGTCCGAATCCTCTTTCCAATTAATTGTTTCTCATTCCTTTTATCCTCGTTTTTTATACCTTTAGCATGACATACACACCTATCTTTCTAGGATTAGCTTTCGAAAACTAAGTGCTCTTGTGACTAATCCCTTGCTTACCGACTCCCTCCTTGCCTTTCCTTAGAGAATGATACTCGGGAACTTCTTCCCGTTTTAACCCCTACCTCTTTCCATCCACCACGAAAACTACATTCATCACAACCTGAGTTTTGCTCAACATCTGTTCCTGGAGGAGTAGTTGGCCGCAATTTCTGAGAATACGGTATCAAAATAGGGTTCTTTATCATTTTCAAATATGCAAAGTTTTTCTCCCCCAGTGGAGTAACTGGAGGATTGTGTATAGGCTAGATCCGGGAGAAGTAACAGGTCCCTTTTGAAGGGAAGGTAGTAAAATATGTTGACTTCTCAACTTAGAACGTGCAAAGTCCATTCCGCTAAGCTTTGTGACTGAGTTGTGCCCAGGATGGGGTGGTGGAACAAAATTGTGCCCAGGGTTGGATCCTGGAGGGGTAACTGGACCTTTTTACAGGGATGGTAGCAAAACTTGTTGGTTTTCATTCTTTGAACTACCAAAGTTTATCTTGCCAATTGGAGTAACAAAATTGTGCCCGATGTTGGATTTGGGAGGAGAAATCGGGCGCCATGTTTGCAAAGATGGTAGGAAAAGATTTTCCTTCGCAGACTGCAAATCAGCAAAGTTTTGTTGGCCAAGAGTAGGGTTGGTATTAATGCGAGAGTTAGGCGAGGGAGGGCCAACAGGTCTCCATTGCATGGATGGCAACAAAAGTTGATTCATAATCTTTGTAGTTGCAAAATTCTTTTCATTGAGACCAACAACATTATTGGTATCAAAGTTGGGAGTTGGAGGTGTGACACGCCTCGATTTAGACGGTAACATGGGACATAAAAATTCACAACACATGTTATATATTTACTTATTCTCAAATCTGATTTAAGTAGATAATTTATGTCCTATACACACATAATTTCATAATACAAAACATAAATTCGTAAAATAAGACACATAATATGTTGTGTGTTACAACTTACACAATTACTAATCTATTTCAGGTATAGAATATCCATACGTTTAAGGTACAAAATTGCATAACATGAGACACAAAAACGCATAACACACGACACATACAAATGTTTTATATAATTTACTTTAGTTTATGTACAGAATCAATATTCTTAAGATCCAAAATTGCATAACATAAGACACAAAAACGCATAACACAACATACAAAAATGTATAACACAAGACACAAAAACTCATGTTATATTTACTTTATTTCGTGTACAGAATAAATATGTTTAATGTAAAAAAATGCATAATGATGAGTTACAAAAACACATAACATAAGATACATACGCATGCTTTACCGTTAAAAAAAAAAAAAAAAAAAAACCGTAACGTAAACTAAACAACAAAACTTTCGCATTCATTTGTGTTGACTGTGGATAGACTGACCGGAAAGGAATTGATTAATAAGGATATAAAAAAAGAAAAATATAAGTTGAATGGGTCAGAGCTCGTGAAGTAAGTTTATGTATTTTGGAGCATATGTTTTATGGTTTTTGGATTCACTATATTTCTATGACATAGCCTAATAAGTACTCTTAGCCCTTCAAACAATGGTTATTGTGTGGACCGTGGTTCACATAGTTGTGTATGTAGACCACGGTCTCAAAACGACATCATTTTACTTACTTTTAATTTTCGCGCGCTCAGCTACAACAATAATTCATAATGTACATTATTTTAAAATATAATGTATATTATTTTAAAACATAATCTACATTATATTTCTCTAGATGTTTCGTTATTATAACAAGTAATGTTTACTTTAACACATAATGTAAATTATCCTAACATATATTGTACATTATTCTAAAATATAATGTTCATTATTCTAACACATAATATATATTATTTTCATTCATAACATTTACAGTGATATTTTAGATCATAGTCTACACAGCTCCGTGGCCAACACATCCAATTTGCCCCCTTCAAATGGCCTCCGCGTAGAACCTCATGGCTTTACTTGCCAACAAGTCAACAACTTATCAAGTGTACGTCTGACAGTGAAGGAAGTATAACAATCCAAAAACTCAAAGGCTTGAATATTGAATTTCACTTATTTCCTCGTATGTTGTTGACGTTTATAACTTACAAGTACGTCGAGGACCCAACGGAGCATATCTTATGAATCTCATTTATGTCGACTTCGTGGTGAACTAGTAATAAGTTGAACAGTTCTACTTTACAATTTTATTTTAAAATAATATTTAATTCGATCAATGCAACAAATTACT
The DNA here is from genome assembly GCF_003576645.1 of Ipomoea triloba. Classification (NCBI taxonomy): domain Eukaryota; kingdom Viridiplantae; phylum Streptophyta; class Magnoliopsida; order Solanales; family Convolvulaceae; genus Ipomoea; species Ipomoea triloba. Next base: position 21,029,808 of record NC_044918.1, on the reverse strand, counting down.
TAGAAATAAATGGTAGGCGATACCTCCCGTATAAAGGGAAGGGTTTGATGCCACTGGACCACAAGGTCCTTGACGATTAATATTCTATTAGAAATGGTATTCATTTTTATTAGCGATACATTTGATGACACATTTATTTCAATTAGCCAGATATATATTATTGCAACCTCTCTTGAAGTATAAAAAATAATATTATTATTATAGTTAATATATTTACAAAGGTTTTGATGCAAACCGATCGATATGAGACTTTAAATTAAAGTTTGCATTGGGGATATGTTGTTAGTTTGATTAATCAGAAGTTAATTAAGTCAGTGGTCAGGTATTTCTTGCACTATTTAATATTTAATTTACACTACCCTATTCTTTTAGGGTCACACTTGTGTGAGACCGTCTCACGGATCCTTATTCGTGAGACGGGTCGGGTCGGGTCGAAGCACAATACAAATGTCACACTTATATGTGCAAATGTTATACTTATATGCTCAAATATAATACTAATTAGGAATACAATTTTTGTTACTTATAAGAGAAAAAGTGTTACATTTTTCATAATAAGTAATGTTGACAATTTTTCCTTACTTATAAGGAAAAATATCATATTTTTGAGGAAAAATGTAATACTTTTAAATCGAAATGTAAAAGTATTATATTTTCTCATAAAAGTATTACATTTACCCTTATAAGTAACAAAATTTTTATTCCTAATTAGTATTACATTTGAGCATATAAGTATGACATTTGTGCGTATAAGTGTTACATTTACCTCATGACCCTACCCGACCCGACCCGTCTCACACAAGTTTTTGCCATTCTTTTATATAGTGTACGTGTTCTCATTTTATATTGATCACTTTCTTCAGTTTTGTTTAAAGTTTGTTAATAGTTTTTAAAAAAATTTCCCTATTTCCTTCATAAGTATAACTTTTTTCCTTTCATCTCTTTGAATTCCATAACACTTACCCACTAACTCATAAAATTTGAAGTTAGCCCGCATGGACAGCTCATTTGATCACAGGGGTGAAGTTTGGAAACAATGACCCGGGATCGAGTTTCACCAGCGACAGTGTGAGAGGAACCTCTCAAAGTGAAGGAGACTCCTTGTGATCAGTAAGCAAAGGAACTTCTCAAAGTGAGGGAGACTCCTTGTGATCAGTAAGCAAAGGTACGGTCTAGCCTCTGTTCATCAACTGAGTTATCATATCTACATCCTCCTAGATACATTATCGAGTCAGGACGTGGGGCCCTTGAAGAAGTCATAGTTGTCATTATTATCTATTATCTCCTATCAAGTACTATTCAATCACATCGCTTGTACGCATTTAGATAAACATGTTTTTTTCCCGTGTTATTCTTGGAATGGTTTGAGCTTCGGGGACGAAATATTCTTTTACGGGGAAAGATTGTGAAGCATTTAGATAAACATGTTTTTTTCCCGTGTTATTCTTGGAATGGTTTGAGCTTCGGGGACGAAATATTCTTTTACGGGGAAAGATTGTGATACAACGCATTTTCTGGGCACTTAGGCTCGTACAAGCGCCCAAGCACGAATTTTTAGAATTTAGAATTTTTGTTTCAACTCTCCAAAATTATTTTCCTAAATTGTTTATAATTATATCAGCCTACTTCTAAATTATTTTACTATATTATTAGACTTTGAAAACTATGGTTTATTAGATTGACCTTAGAAATATTACAGTTTCCAAACCTTTATTTCTAAATTCCTTCACGTTACCTTTTCCAGTCTGACTAGAATTTCACTATATTATATATCCCAAAGTCTTACCTAATTTCATCGTAACCCTAAAGTTTAATTCCCCCTCCTTTGGCCGTCATGATATCAATCCATGCCAGCCATTGCTACAGAGCTAAAGCTGATTGACGACTCCATAGTCACATTGTGAGCTGTAGGAGATTCCGGAAGATTGGGAACTTAGTTAACCATGGTGTACAATTTTTTTTTTCTTTTATATTCTCATATTTTTAGAAGTTAATATCTCTTCTATCCTTTCTCAAATATTAACAACCCAAAAAATCTAAACCCCCACTGTTCATTTTATGAATGAAAATTTATTTTTTCTTTCTACCTCCTTTCCTATTTCCTTCCTTGCTGTTCTCCTCGGTCTTTTCTTCCATTACCCAATCTGTTTCTTATTTCAGCTTTAATCCCTAGGCTCCAAAGAAATCTATCTTGCATTCAAATATTAAATATATTCAGAATTCAGACAATAAATTATATAATATAGAACTAAACAATAATGCACTTTAATTACTCCATCATTCATAGCATTAGTTATTACATTCCTCAATTCCTTATATTTTATCTAATAACGGCCAGAGACTTAATACTATCAAGTTAGTTTTTTAGTGCTGGCATAAACACTAGTATGGATTACTGTCTTTGTTTTTAGGTGCCATAAACTTAGCTAGTAGCTAGGGGAAGCCGAGCAGCACCCATTTTCCTTGCTGCAAACTTCTTTTTAGTACCCATGTTGCAACCTGATGAGTTTTGCTCAACATCTGTTCCTGGAGGAGTAGTTGGCCGCAGTTTCTGAGAATACGGTATCAAATTATGGTTCTTTATCATTTTCAAATATGCAAAGTTTTTCTCCCCGAGTGGAATACCTGGATTGTGTATAGGGCTGGATCCGGGAGAAGTAACAAGTCTCTTTTGAAGAGAAGGTAGTAAAACATGTTGACTTCTCAATTTTGAACTTGCAAAGTCGGTTCCACTAAGCACGGTGATTGAGTTGTGCCCAGGATTAGGTGTTGGAGGGGTAACAGGTCCCCTTTCCAAAGATGGTAGCAAAACTTGTTGCTTTTTTAACTCTGGAGCTGCAAAGGTTTTCTCACCCATTGGATTAGGGTTGGGTCGTGGAGGGGTAATAGAGTTGTGTATAGGGCTAGATCCGGGAGAAGTAACAGGTCCCTTTTGAAGGGAAGGTAGTAAAATATGTTCACTTCTCAACTTTGAACTTGCAAAGTCCGTTCCACTAAGTACGGTGACTGAGTTGTGCCCAGGATTGGGTGTTGGAGGGGTAACAGGTCCCCTTTCCATAGATGGTAGCAAAACTTGTTACTTTTTTAATTCTGGAGCAGTAAAGGTTTTCTCACCCATTGGACTAAGGTTGGGTCGTGGAGGGCTAATAGAGTTGTGTATAGGGCTAGATCCGGGAGGAGTAATAAGTCCCTTTTGAAGCGAAGGCAGTAAAATATGTTCACTTCTTAACTTAGAACGTGCAAAGTCCATTCCTCCAAGCGCTATGACTGAGTTATGCCCAAGATTGGGTGTTGGAGGAACAAAATTATGCCCAGGGTTGGATCCTGGTGGGGCAACTTGTCCCTTTCCCAAGGAAGGTAGCAAAACTTGTTGGTTTTCGTTCGTTAAGCTAGCAAAGTTTACCTCGCCAATTGGAGTAATAGAATTGTGCCCCGGGTTGGATTTGGGAGGAGGAATCGTGCGCCGTGTTTGCAAAGATGGTAGGAAAAGATTTTCCTTTCCAGACGGAAAATCAGCAAAGTTTTGTTGGCCAAGAGTAGGGTTGGTATTAATGGCAGAGTTAGGCGAGGGAGGGCCAACAGGTCTCCATTGCATAGACGATGGCAACAAAAGTTGATTCATCTTTGTAGTTGCAAAATTCTTTTCATTGAAACCAACAACATTGGTATCAAAGTTAGGAGTTGGAGGTGTGACACGCCTCGATTTAGACGGTAACATGAGATGATTCATCCTCATCCATACTTGTTCATCATCTTCAAGAACAACTCTCCCGTCTTCATCATAGGGGTTGAGGGTCAGAAGAAACAGTAGAGACGTGGCTGCCGCAATACTAAGAATACCAACAATACCAACTTCAAGTTTCATGATTTTGTTTTGTTTTTTGTGGGCTAGGCAAGTATGAAAAGTAAATGAATGTGGGTATGGGAATTAAATGGAAAGAGGAGACATATATATTTATAGAGGTAACACGATCGAGAATGATATTTTTGGAACTCCATTAATTTTGCAGAAACCAAATGGCGGAGTTAAGAAGGGTGTTGAGTGTGGATAGATTGACCGGAAAGGAATTGATGACTAATAAGGAAAAAAAAATTACAAGTTGAATGGGCCCGAGCTCGTGAAGTAGAAGTTTATCTATTTTGGGGCATATGGTTTATGGTTTCAAGTACTCTTGGCCCTTTAAATGGTCCCCCCGTAGAACAATCGTTATATCCTGCACCACGGTGCACATAGCAATGTGCACCATTGTCCAAAACGACGTCGTTTCGATGTTAGTGGACGCGGACGCGGACGCGAACGACTCCGGGAAATTCATTATTTATAATACACATAATTATTATCTAGAATACATAGAACGTTTGCCTAGAATACACAGAATGTTTGCCCAGAATACACAGAATATTGACACAAAATACACAGAACTTATCCTCCTAACATTCAAATGCACAAACATATCACAACTTGTGTTAATAACATGAATACACAGAATATTGACACAAAATACACAGAACTCATCCTCCTAAACATTCGAATGCACAAACACATCACAACATGTGTTAACATGTGTTACTAACATGAATACACAGACGGTTGCCTAGAATACACAGAATGATTGCCTGGAATACACATAATGATTACCTAGAATACACAGAATATTAACATAAATACACAGACCGGCCGAAACGGGAAACATGATTTCCAAAAAAAGGGACGGTTAGTATACAATGGTCAAAACGACGTCGTTTAAGTACGTGGTGCACATTGCTATGTGCATCGTGGTGCACGGTATAATTTGCCTGCGTAGAACCTCATGGCTTTACTTGCCAACAACTTATCAAGTGTCTGACAGTGAAGAAAGTATAACAATCCAAAAAGTCAAAAACTCAAAGGCTTGAATATTGAATTTCACTTAGCTTATTCCCCCGTATGTAGTTGAGGTTTACATGCACGTACATCGACGACCCGACAGAGCATATCTTAGGAATTGAATCTCATTTATATTGACGTATTTCCATCAATACAACAAATTACTTAGAGATAAATCATAGATGGATTACATTGTCTTTTAATCTAATTGAATTTTTTCTATCTAACTGTTGTTAAAACGGTTAATTTTCTATTTGAAAGATTTCTACTACATACATAGATTCTCAAATTTTATTCCATCTCTTTTACTCCCATAAATGTGACAAGAAATCGATACTTTTGATGACATATTTATTTCAATTAGCCAGATATATACTATTGCAACTTCTCTTGAAGTAGAAAAATAATAATATATAATAATAACTAAACGCTCTCGATAGAGCCAGGTTGCGGGTTTCACTCGTTGACTCTGTTTGGCAGAGCTTATTTAGGAGCTTATAGCTTATTTTAAGCTACTAATAAGCTATAAGCTCTGTTTGGTAATGTTCTCAAAATAAGCTAGTAGCTTAAAATAAGAGCTTATTTTGAAACGCTACTTGGGGTAGCTTTTCAAAAATAAGCTAGTAGCTTTTTAACTTTTTTCCATCTTTATCCTTATTATTTTAAATAAATGACATCCTTTACCTCTCTCAATTAAAACCTTTTTGACATTTTCTTTTCATTATGTTTGGTAGGAATTTCAGTTTGACATTTGTGTTTGAACATTAATTTTTGTATAAACTAATCTTATGAATTATAAACATTTTTTTTACTTTATATATTTTCAAATATATGTTCTTTATATTTTATTTAAATATATTGATTTCATTATTTTATATTTTAATATATAAACAAACCTATTTAAATTTAAAATTATTTAAATTGTATGAAGATGTCCTTTTTAGTCTTTTTTACATTTATCAACTTATCAAAAAGCTAATTTTACCAAACACTTTTAAGCATAACAGCTAACTTAACAGCTCTTCAGATTTCAGCTTCGAGCTTATATCTTTTCAGTTTTCAGCTTTTAGCTACCTTTTCAGCTAGGTTTGCCAAACATAGCCGTTATTGAATAATGTTCACATAAAATAAGCTCCTAGCTAGGTAAAAAGTGAAAGCTACTCTAATCCATTTATTTAGGTAAACCAACTGTTGAAGATTGCTAAGATATAATTAAGGACGAGGTTAGTTTTGATCGTTTATTAATTCTAATTGAATTTTGTCTATTTAGTTATGTTTGAAATGGTTATTTTTGTAATTTAAATGGTATTTTTTTATTACTGATATAATATAATTTATGACATGTTTATTTCAATTAGGCAAATATATATATATATATAATTGCAACCTCACTTCTTATAAAAAATATATATATATATTTTTTACTCAACGTGAGCGAAATTTACTCATATGTGTGTATTCGAGTTCATATGAGAAACAGTCCCCAAGTCAAAACTATATTATAATTTATGCTCTTCATTGGGCAATATCTGATGGTTAGGATTAAGATCTTAATTACATCACTTTTGAAGTAATTACACAATATTTGTTTGTTTAGGGAGTTGCATTTTTTATGAGTTAGATTATATAAATGTATTTTTAATTTATATGTAGGTTACTGACTAATTTGACTCTTATTATACATTTATTATATTATTCCGTCACGAAATTTTCTAAATTTTCTTTGTTGCATGCATGCAAATATAAACAACAAATTATATAATATAACTAAATATACACTTTTATTTAGTACTCCATATTTCAAATCATTAATTATTACATTCCTTTTATTATATTCACTCACTACAATAAATTTGAAAAAACACAAGAAGAAAAGAGATGAGAGTATTCGCTGAAATTTAATATTGTAACTTAATTAGCAAGTAGCCTTTAGAGATGCAACTAACCACCAGATCGAGGAAATGCAGAAGCCATTTCCGATCCCTATCTTCAAAGTTTTGACCAAGAGTTGTTACGTTCCTAGAGGAGTAATTGGCTGCAGTTTCATAGATGGTACCGAAATATGTTTTTTCTCATTTTCAAACCTGCAGTGTTTTTCTGATCAATTGCCAATGCAAACTTGTTAGATGTATCTGAGAGTTAAGGAAGTCACAAGGACTTGAACGTTGGAATTCATTTACACGTAGAGGACCTGACAGAATGTTAAACTTCAATTAATAATACATACATTTAAAAAATAAAATTAAACAAAAATAATTATCCCTTGGCACAGGACAAGAAGGCATGCATGACCCATCCCATATTATCTTATTCAAAGGTATAGAGATTAGTCATTATTCAATTTCTTTCTTCTTTATTGGCATTTCAACCTCTAGTCTTCTCTTTTGTTCTTGTCTAAACCTTTGAATAGACCACGATATGATTACCACTACAATACGTTCAAACATATCTGTTATCAATCCAAAAAAAAAAACTAAAAGTATACAGTTTTTTTTTAAAGATGATATTTACGAAACTTAAAATGATACATACTACATATCTTGGGCATGCTTAGTACATCATTTAATTTTACCAAGATTAGCATAAGTTCAAGATGTTTTCATTATAAACACATCATCGCAATGGCAACAAAATTCATTTCATATTTCTTTTTGATAATTTCAATTAGAACTAGTTGATACAGAGTATTATTTAAGGGAATTCAAAAATAATAGATTGACAATAGAAAATAAAAAGGGAAAAACATTACTTTATTACCTTAAATCTTGGTATGTCTCTCAAACTTTGTTTCTTTGTTATGCAAAAGTTTATGTATGTCGCTTCATATCTGGAAATTTTTGCATTAGTTTGTTTTAAAACATTCACTGTTTTGGCCTAATTATGCATGAATAGATTGAGAATACAAAACATATTATTTTGAAATAAATGTGCATGATATTTTACCTACATTATTTTAAACCAAATTATGCATATTCAAAATATCAGACGTGGGATCACTTTTTTCCAAATACACTTGAAAAGATTGAAAGGTCTAATCAAACATCATTTTGGAATAAATATATATAGTTTATTTAATAAAACTTCTACTTATTTATAAAAATGCCACTATCATTACTTTTTTAAGCTTAAATCTCCATCCTATCATTTTTTAATATATATATATATATATATATATATATATATATATAGGGTTGCACTCTGGTGCGAACTCTCGCCCAGGTAGGAAATGAGAACGCTCCACAGTCGTCCACGTGTCCAGAACAACAAATCAGATGCAATTTTAAAAAAATGACGCGGTGGCATTTTCGTAAATAACTGGAACTTTGGTGCACCTAGTTTCACTTACAAGTGCACCTAGTTTCACTTACAAGTGCACATATTTTCGCACATATTTTCACTTACAAATGCAAGTAATTTACCTTGTTAATATTCATGCACCTATTTTCGCAAATCCGTTCACTTACAAATGCAAGTAATTTACCTTGTTAATATTCATGCACCTAGGTGCAACCTAGGTGCACCTAGTTATAACATAGAGTGCACCTAGTTATAACATAGGTTGCACCTAGTTATAACATTAGGTGCACTTAGTATTGATGCTCACTGTACAATTCACTTGCACCTCTAATACATTTTACTTGAATCTGCAATACATTTTACTTGCACTTATGCAAGTAATTTATTTTGTTAACATTCATGCACCTGGGTGTAACCTATGTGCACCTAGTTATAGCATTAGGTGCACCTAGTTATAACATTAGGTGCATTTAGTATTGATGCTCATTGTATAATTTACTTGCACTTGTAATACATTTTACTTGCACGTGTGCACCTATTTTCACTTGCAGGTGCAAGTAATTTACCTTGTTAACATTTATGCACCTGTGTACACCTATGTGCACCTAGTTATAACATGAGTGCACCTAGTTATAACGTTAGGTGCAACTACATTCCGGACACGTGGCGCGCTGTGATTCGTTCGCAGTTCTCTCCTGGGCAGCCAGTTCGAACCTGAACGCGATCCTATATATATATATATATATATATATATATATAATGGTTCATCTCAGCCTTTCATAGAGTTGGATATGATGGTTAGGGTGTGTTGTTTAGCGGTTTTTTCTTTTTGTCATATTTCTCAACCGTTGGATATTTTTGTCTTTTATCTTTTACATAACTGCTTGAGTATATATGGTAATTGGCGCGTGTAGAACTGTAAGAATCGATTGGTTACTTGCGTTCTTTAATTCTATTCGACCACTCGCGGTCATTTTTTTTTTTTAAATTTCACACTACGCTCATCTGGTCATTCTGGTGGTCACTAATGGATATAGGTTCTGTTATTTTGCATTTTTTGTTGCAAATTATTGTCTTTGTGTGATTTTTGTTTTTTTTTTTTTTATGGTGTTTTTGGATTCCATGATGAATGTGTATGTGTATGTTGGTCTCTTGTGCTGTTTTTCAATCGGCGGTAGTCTTGGGTATTGAAAGTTGATTTTAGTGGTGATGAAAATTAAGAGTACCGTTCTCAAAGAATGGCTTTAAGGGAGTTTAAGTGATGAGGAGTTAAGCACGGGTTCATACAGTGTTTGAAAGCTAACCTAAAGATATTGGAGTATTGCATATTCAAGAAATCAATAACGAGAACATGTAAGGGAATTAAAATATAATAAATGAAATAGAGATTTGAACCAAACATCATTGAATAAAATCTCATTTGTGTCTAAAGTTCAAGTTATGTAAGTCTAGATGATGAACTTGGGGAAATAGTTTAAGTGCCAATGTCACTCTCGTGATCAGTTGGACTATCAACTAATCCTAATTAAGTCTCATTCTCATGACAACTTTGCTAGATGAGGCAATTCTACAAACACTTTGTGTGCCTAGCTATTTCCTTCAAACTCCATTTTCTCAAAGGTGAGTAAGAAATATGACAGGTATGGCTATGGTGTAGCCCTATTCTCATAGGTGAAACACTAATTCCAAGTATCTCTTGCATAATATGGCCATAACTATGAAGAGTCAATTCAATTCCACCCAATTCATAGCCAAGTTCAACATTAAGACAATACAAACCTAATTTATGAAATTTAATTCATATTGCGATTCATACTTCAAGGAAGTTCAATTCAAATCCTAAATATGTTTAACTACTCATACTTGAATTGTAAAACTAGAAGCAATTGAAGTAATAAACATAGAATTCAAAACTTTAAGAAATATAAATGCAAAAATAGGAAATAGAGAACTTAACTTGATGATTTAATTGAAGGAAATAATTTTGAAATTGAACTTGAATGTTGTAAATACAAAGGGATTCTTCTTCTAAATTTCCTAATTAATGGTAGATTACAAGTGTGGGAAGTGTTATTAAAGTTTCCTAGAGAGAAAAACTAAAAGGAGAGTTCAGAAAATCAAAAGTAAATACAAAATAACCAACCAAAGGCATTTATAATATGAATTTTGCGCCCTTTCGCACCCTTCAGGACTAGAAACTGATCATTGAGACTCACGCTGACACTCACGGTGTGTTCTCTTTTTTTTTTTTTTGAAAAGTACAACATATTCTTTATTTGAATTATTTTATAAAATTAATTATGTTTTATATTTTATTATGAATATTTTTATAAAGTTTTGATGTATTTTATTTTTCAATATCCAACAATATTTATTGCTATATTTCGCCCCCACTGGACTACATTTCTGGATCCGTCCCTGCATTTTAGTATATACAATTTTTTATTAATTTGTTGTTTTAAATTATTGATTTACTCCAATTAATGTGTTAATTGTTATGTAATTATTTGATTTTGTTATTTCTCAAAAATATTCCAGTGGTTAGCAAATCAATTAATATATATGCAATTAATATATAAGATTTAATATTACAAATAGGAATTGCATTCATAGTTGTGTATTTAAAGTAGGAATCATTCTATGAGAGTCCGTATTGTAAATAATTGTTGATTTTTCAACATTTAATCTAGTTCATTCGAAATTTAATGGCGAACAAATTTATTTTTTTTAATAGTTTATACGTGCCTATTTTCTTTTGTATAAAATGCAGTCATAAATTTTCTTTCTTTCCTCAATGCAGTTATAACAAATCCATTTCGTGCCTCGCACGGGTGGAAATACTAGTTAAATTAAAAAAGACATTGTCATCTATCTATGATTTATCTCTAAGTAATTTGTTGTATTAATCGAATTAAATATTATATTTTAATATAAATTGTAGACCCTTTCAACTTATTACCAGTTCACAACTACGTAGTTCTGAGATTCCTAAGATATGCTCCGTCGGGTCCTCGACGTACGTGTAAACCTCAACAACATACGGGGGAATAAGTGAAATTCAATATTCAAGCCTTTGAGTTTTTGGATTATTGTTATACTTCCCTTCACTGTCAGACACATGATAAGTTGTTGGCAAGTAAAGCTATGCGGTTCTACGCGGAGGCCATTTGAAGGGCCAAGAGTACTTATTGGGCTGTGTAATAGAAATATAATGAATCCAAAAACCATAAAACATATGCTCCAAAATACATAAACTTCTACTTCACGAGCTCGGACCCATTCAGTCTATCCACAGTCAACACCCTTCTTAATTAACTCCATTTCGTTTCTGCAAAATTATTGGAGTTCCAAAAATATCATTCTCGACCTTGATACCTATAAATATGCCTCCTCTTTACATTTAATTCCCATCACCACATTCATTTACGTACTTTTCATACTTGCTTAGCCAGTTAGCCCACAAAAAACAACAACAAAAAACAAAACAAAATCATGAAACTTGAAGTTGGCATTCTTTGTATTGTGGCAGCCACGTCTCTACTATTTCTACTGACCCTCAACCCCTATGATGAAGACGGGAGAGTTGTTCTTGAAGATGATGAACAAGTATGGATGAGGAAGAATCATCTCATGTTACCGTCTAAATCGAGGCGTGTCACACCTCCAACTCCCAACTTTGATACCAATAATGTTGTTGGTCTCAATGATAGGATGAATCAACTTTTGTTGCCATCTATGCAATGGAGACCTGTTGGCCCTCCCTCGCCTAACTCTGCCATTAATACCAACCCTACTCTTGGCCAACAAAACTTTGCTGATTTGCCGTCTGCGAAGGAAAATCTTTTCCTACCATCTTTGCAAACATGGCGCCCGGTTTCTCCTCCCAAATCCAACACGGGGCACAATTCTGTTACTCCAATTGGTGAGATAAACTTTGCTGGTTCAAAGAACGAAAACCAACAAGTTTTGCTACCATCCCTGAAAAAGGGACAAGTTAGCCCTCCAGGACCCAACCCGGGGAACAATTTTGTTAGTCCAACACCCAATCCTCCTGGGCACGACTCAGTGGCAACGCTTAGCGGAATGGACTTTGCACGTTCTAAGTTGAGAAGTCAACATATTTTACTACCTTCCCTTCAAAAGGGACCTGTTACTTCTCCCGGATCTAGCCCTATACACAATCCTATTACACCTCCACGACCCAACCCTAGTCTAATGGGTGAGAAAACCCTTGCAAATTCAGAGTTAAAAAAGCAACAAGTTTTGCTACCATCTTTGGAAAGGGGACCTGTTACCCCTCCAACACCCAATCCTGGGCACAACTCAGTCACCGCCCTTACTGGAACCGAGTTTGCAAGTCCAAATTTGAAAAGTCAACATGTTTTACTACCTTCCCTTCAAAAGGGACCTGTTACTTCTCCCGGATTCAGCCCCGGACACAATTCAGTTCCTCCAATTGGGGAGAAAAACTTTGCATATTTGAAAATGATAAAGAACCGTATTTTGATACCGTATTCTCAGAAACGGCCAGCTACTCCTCCTGGAACAGATGTTGAGCAAAACTCAGGTTGCAACATGGGTAGTAATGAGAAGTTTGCAGCAAGGAAAATGGGTGGTGCTCGGCTTCCCCCAGTGGCTGTATCTTTAAAGGCTAGCTACTAGCTAAGTTTATGGCACTAAAAAACAAAGACAGAAATCCATATACTAGTGTTTATGCCAGCACTAAAAAACTAACTTGATAGTATTAAGAGTCTGTGGATCAGATAATCCGTTCTCCTTAGCTTCTCGATCTTTTTCTTTTAATGTTTTTCTATAATGTTTTACACTTTTTTTTGTTTTTGCTAATTCGAATTTATTGTCGCCGTTATTAGATAAAATATTAGGAATTGAGGAATGTAATAACTAATTCTATGAATGATGGAGTAATAAAAGTGCATTGTTTAGGTCTATTATATAATTTATTGTCTGATTCCGAATATATTTTATATTTGAATGCAAGATAGATTTCTTTTGGAGCCTAGGGATTAAAGCTGAAATCAGAAACAGATTGGGTAATGGAAGAAAAGAGTGTGGAGAACAGCAAGGAAGGAAATAGGGAAGAAGAAGAGATAGAAAAAATAAATTTTCATTCATAAAATGGATAGTGGGGGTTTAGATTTTTTGAATTGAAAATATTTGAGAAAGTATATAATAGATAATACCTTCTAAAATTATGAGAATATAAAAAATAAAAATAAAAATTGGACACCATGGTTAATTAACGAAGTTCCCAATCTCCCGGAACCTCCTACAACTCAATGTGACTATGGAGTCGTCAATCAACTTTAGCTCCGTAGCAATTGCTGGCATGGATTGATACCTTCCTCTCAAAATCCTTGTGTTACTACTCTAATTTATGACCATTTACAGAATGCTTGTGTTGAAAGTTTAATGACACCAGATCTGAAAAATTGGGATGTTGATATTCTAAATGATCTATTCTCGGAAAGGGATATGCATTTTATTTTAAAGGTTCCTATTTCCTTGTCAAAGGGTTTGGACAGTGTCTACTGGGTGGGTGAGGGTGATGGGGTCTATTCAGTTCGGAGTGCTTACCGTTTATTGGTTGGGGAGGTAGAGGGGGGTGGGGATGATGGGGTTTGGACGAAGTTGTAGAGTCTTTTTATCCCTCCAAATGTTTCTTTTGGTCTCTTTATTCAAACTCTTTGCCAACTAATAAAGTAGCCTTGTCTTTTAAGCATGTAAACTGTGGCACTGCTTGTACCTTTTGTAGTGTTGCTCATGAAACCTTAACCCATGTTTTTGCTTCCTGTAGTTTGGCGGTGAGTGTGTGGGCAACCTATGGTTGGAATTGGGGTGTTGCGGCTGGGGATGATATTTGGGTTTGGGTGAGAAACTGTTTTAATGTTTTGTCTACAAATGAGCTATGCCATTATGTTGTTCTTTTGTGGGGACTTTGGGAGGCTAGAAACAAGAAACTCTGGCGTAATGCTCAGCTCGTCTCGAGGGAGGTGGTGTGGCAATCTCTTTACTATCTCCGTGAATGGCGAAAAATGTGAAACCTTCCGTGTGCTGTGGTTGCAAGGGACTGTTTGGAGCGCTGGTCTCTGCCGAGTCCTGGAATGCTGAAATTAAATGTTGACGCGACAGGTCGAATATGAGTGGTGTCTTCGTGATCATTATGGTATTATGCCAAATGAAGCCGAAGCTCTCGCTATCAGGGAGGCGTTATTGGTTGAAGGACCATAATTTTGATGGTTTAAGTGTTGAAACTGATGCCTAGCAGATTATTACAAATATTCATCGTACAAACTTATCTCCATATGGATTGCTTCATAGTGATATAAATGTGTGTTTATCTATGTTTTCAAATATTTCTTTTCGTTTTGTAACGCGTTCGGCTAATATGTACGGCGGCTCACTTATTAGCTAGGGATGCTAGTCTTGTTGGGAGTCGATTTTGGTTTGATACCGGCCCTTTGTTTATTGTTGATGTTTTGTGTAATGACTTGGGTTTAATTTAATGAAGTTTTTGTGGTTTGGTTTTCAAAAAAAAAAAAAAAAAAAAAAGAATAGTACTTGCTAGGAGATAATAGATAACTATAACTTCAATTTTATTGTTGTTCGCAAAATGTTGAATCCTCAATCTTAAAGGGCCCACACGTCCTGACCCGACAGTGCATATTCAGTTGATAAACACAGATGCTAGATATATTTGCTTGCTGCGCATAACAAGTCTCTCTCACTTTGAGAGGTTGCTCTCACATTACCGTTGGTGAGACTCAATCCAGGGTTATTGTTCCCAAACTTCACCTATGTGATCAACTGAGATGACAATGTTTTTTATGGGTTAGTGGGTAAGTGTTATGGAATTCAAAGACATTGAAAGAAAAAAAAATATACTAATGAAGGAAATAGGGAAAATTTAAAAAAAAAACTATTAACAAGCTTTAAACAAATCTGAAGACAAATGATCAATATAAAATGAGAACACGTGCACTATATATAAAAGAATAGGGTAGTATAAATTAAATATTAAATAGTGCAAGAAATATCTGGCCACTGACTTAACTTCTAATTAACCAAACTAACAACAAATCCCAAATGCAAACTTTAAAGTCTCATATCGAACGGTTTGCATCCAAGGGCTTTGTAAATATATCAACTACAATAATGTTATTATCTTTTTATACTTTTCAACACGTTTGGATCACGGAATGAATTTTAAGGGAATAGGAATATTATTCAATAAGGAATGAAATAGGTAAGGAATAGAATATGAATTGTGTTCCAGCGTTTGGTTCGCGGAAGGAATAGACTTGAGAATTGTATTCCAGCGTTTGGTTCGCAGAAGGAATAGAAATGAAATATATATTTAAAAGACATAAATGCCTTTGTACAAAATTTATTATTATTATTATTATTATTATACCGCCACAGCCGCAGCAGTATATTACACGTAATAAACTGTCGCCACAGCCCCAGCAGTATTACTGCTGCGGCTGCGGCATCCGCAACAATGGTTATATATATATATATATATACACAACAAGTTATATAATAGAACTAAACATGACACTTTTATTTCGTACTCTATATTTCAGAGCTTTAATCATTACATTCCTTCTATTTTATTCAGTCACAACAATAAATTCAAAAAACATAAAAAGAAAAAGAGTGAGAGAACAAACAAATAAATGGAGAGTATCCGCTAAAATTTAATATTGTAACTTAATTAGTTATTTTCGCTAAATGTGCACTGGGTTTTGACTTGGTGGATTGGGTGCTGAATTGTGTCCTACTGGGTTTTGACTTGGTGGATTGGGTGCTGAATTGTGTCCTCCATTGGGTCCTGGAGATGTAACAGGTCCCCCCTTTTGAAGGGAAGGTAGTAAAGGAGATGTAACAGGTCCCCCCTTTTGAAGGGAAGGTAGTAAAACGTACTGGACAGGTCCCCCCTTTTGAAGGGAAGGTAGTAAAACGTACTGGCTTTTCAACCTATTAGAACCTACAGAGTTCTTTTTGTTGAATGTGCTCAACCTATTAGAACCTACAGAGTTCTTTTTGTTGAATGTGCTGACTGGGTTTTGACTTGGTGGATTGGGTGCTGAATTGTGTCCTCCATTGGGTCCTGGAGATGTAACAGGTCCCCCCTTTTGAAGGGAAGGTAGTAAAACGTACTGGCTTTTCAACCTATTAGAACCTACAGAGTTCTTTTTGTTGAATGTGCTGACTGGGTGGTTATGGATTGGACTGGGTGCTGGAGAGTTAACAGGTTCCTTTCCAAGAGATGGTAAGAAAACTTGTTGATGATTTTTCAACTTTGAACCATCAAAGTTTTTCTCACCGATTGGACCAACAGAATTGTGCCCTAGGTTGGGTCCGGGAAAAGTAACAGGCCCTCCCTTTTGAAGAGAAAGTAGTAAAACACGTTGCTTTTTCAACTCCGATCTTGCAAAGTTCTTCTCACCAACCGGACTAATTGAATTGTGCTCAGTGTTGGATCCTGGATCAGTATCAGACCGCCATGTCAGCAAGCATGGTAAGAAAAGCAGATACATGACAGTCACAATACCAAGAAAAACGATTTTAAGCTTCATGATTGTTTTTGTTGGCTAATCAATTATGAGAAGTACTAAAATGAATGAAGTTGTGGGTTGGAATAATTAAATGCTAAGAGTAAACATATTTATAAGTAACATGGCCATGTTGCCACGACTAGAATGGGTCTGAACAGTTTTAATTTCATATACTTTGTATGAACACAGCCCAGTAAGTCTTGGCCCTTCAAATATGCCCTCCGCGTAAAACTTGAGGAGTTTTTTTTTTTAAGAACTTGAGGAGTTTAATTAGTTGCCAATGCAAACTTTCTAGATGTATCTGAGAGTGAAAGAAGTCACAAGGACTTGAATGTTGAAATTCATTTACACGTGGAGGACCCGACAAAACAAACCTGATATTATTTGTCGTTCAATTCCGTATTTCTTCATGCAGAGTTCAGAACACTACGTAGCGATTGTGATCCAACTGATTCATATGTTCATTAACTATTCAAAGTTTCATGCATATTCAATATAATATATAATAGAAAATAGTATATATTTCTTTAAAATCAAATAAATAAACCAATGATATTAGTTTTACCAGAATTGTAATAGCTCAATAATTTATCACTTTTAAATTATAAGGTAGCATTTTATTCAATGCCATAATTTTAATTTCATGAATGAGTTATGAGTGTTCCTAACCACACATTAATCATTTAAAGCTACGGAAATGAACTGTAATTTTATTTAGAGTTAATATATAAAATGTGTTATCTCGGTATTGATTTAAACTTTTAATTAAAATTAACGAAACACATTATTGCATACATGACAGTACATCTTAGGGTTGTATTCTATATATATATATATATATATATATATATATATTTTTTTTTTATATTTATATTTATATTTATATAAACTAATAAATACATATATATTGTATATTTAAATTTGTAGTTGAAACATAGCACATTCTTCGATTAACAATACATATATTTAAAAAATAGAAGTAAACAAAAATAATTATCCCTTGGTACAAGGCATGCCACATGACCTGTCCCATATTATCTTATTCAAAGGACGGTATAAACATTAGTCATTATTCAATTTCTTTCTTCTTTATGTGGAATTTCAACCTCTAGTCTTCTGTTTGTTCTTGTCTAAACGTTTCAATAGACCACGATTACCACTACAATACGTTCAAACATATCTGTATCAATCCATATATATATATATATATATATATATATATATATATATATATATATATATATATATATATATATACAATTTTTTTTTAAAGATGATATTTATGAAACTTAAAATGATACTACATATCTTGGGCATGCATGCTTAGTACATCATTATATTTTACCAAGATTAGCATAAGTTCAAGATGTTTTCATTATAAACACATCATCGGAATGACATCAAAATCCATTTCATATTTCTTTTTTGTAATTTCAATTATAACTGGTTGATACGGAGTATTATTTAAGGGAATTCAAAAATAATATATTGACAATAGAAAATAACCAATTTCATTGTTAAAAGGGGAAAAACATTACTTTATTACCTTCAATCTTGGTATGACTCTCAAACTTTGTTTCTTTTGTTATGCAAAAGTTTATGTCCCTTCATTCTGGAAAATTTTGCATCATTTTGTTGAAAAACATTCACTGTTTTGGCCTTAATTACGCATGAATAGATTGAGAATACTAAAAACACATTGTTTTGGAATAAATGTGCATGATATTTTACCTACATTATTTTAAGCTAAATTACGCATAGTCCAAAGACGTATTGTTTCAGCCAAAATTGGTATATTTTTGTCCAAATACACTTTGAAAGATTGAATGGTCTAAACAAATATCATTTTGGAATAAATACATATGGTTTATTTAATCAAACTTCTACTTATTTATAAAAATGCCATTACCTTTTCTTTTCTAAGCTTAAATCTCCATCCTTTTATTTTCCAATACATACATAATAAATATATATATATATATTACGGTTCATATCAGTCGTTCATAGAGTTGGATCTGATGGTTGGGGTGTGTTGTTTAACGTTTTTTTTTTTTTTTTTGTGTCATATTTCTCAACCGTTGGGTATTTTTATCTTTTTTCCTTTACATAACTACTTGTGTATATATGGCAATTGGCGCGTGTAGAATTGTAAGGATCTATTGGTTACTTGGCATTTTTTAATTCTATTCGATCACTTGTGGTCGTTTTTTTTTTAATTTCACATTACGCTCATCTGGTCGTGATTAATGGATACATGTTCTATTATTTTGCATTTTTTGTTGCAAATTAGTGTCTTTGTGTTGTTTTTGTTTATTTTTATCGTGTCTTTGGATTCCATGGTGAATGAGTATGTTGGTTCCTTGTGCTGTTTTTCAATCGGTAGTCTTCATTATAGAGTAGGAAGGTTGATGTTACATTTATGCTTTTAATATTGGTTTAGTTGTATATGTGATGTTGTGCGTGTTAGGTGTTTTTGTGGTGCATTGATGTGCAAGTCACAGTGCATTCTGGTTGGTTATGTCGGGAGCGCAATTTTGTATGCGTGTTATTACAAGGTAAATATAAAAGATTATTTTGCCCTCCATTTTAAGGCTCAATTCACAAATTTATTAACGGAGGACCACGGAATTCAGTTTTTGAAACTCGAAGAACTGTCTTTGGTTAGTTTAAAACTTTAGAACCACAATTGGTAATAGCCAAATACTCGAATGTCCCCAATACTACTATATATATGTGTGTGTGTGTATTGGATCATATGAGAATAAGTGGTTAGGAGAAAACTAAAAACTATTCTCAATCTTACGTCGGGGAAAATATGCTCTTCTCATGATTTTATAGGTTTGCATATTTATTGTTAACATATTACACATCACTTGCAAAAATGCGAAAGTGCATTGCACTCAAAGTTTGGATTTTACAGTTTATGACTGGTTTTTTGTTTGGTTTAGGGTTCACTTTTTACGGTTTAGGGTCTAGCATTTACAGTTTAGATTTAAAATTTAACTTTTTCATTGATTTTTTAAAAGTTATCCAGGTTTTCATATTTAAGTGTCCAAGTTTGCGAAGTTGATGATAATTACAAAAACACTACCACATTTCTTTTTAAATATGATCTGATCCGTCCGATTTTTACATATATACGGCTAAGATTGATTCTTAGTTTTCTCCTGAGAGTGTTCTCATGGGATCATAAGCCTATATATAATTTTATACGGAGTATATATTAGTGGAGCCATGGGGCCTAGGCATAATATAAGATAATTGGGCCAAAGGATGGGCTTTCAGGAATTCATATATATATATATATATATATATGCTTTAGTGCTTTACCGGGCATATATGTTGTTTTGCTAAAATGGGAGACACGCACGGATAGAAAAATGCTCTTCGATCGATCAATCAATCAGATGCATGGTACACATGAGCTGAGTTAAAGACCTGCAGGTTCCTCCCTAGCTCCCATTATTTGACATCCAGGGAATCAGGAATCCACTTCATGCAAAATAAAGCAAACTTCCTTTTCGATCTATTAAATGCATTTGGTAGAGCAATAAATTGAACCAATCTCCTACACTACACTTATCACTCATAAGGGTTGTTTGGGTGCATTGCAATTAAAACGATGATTCAAGTATAGTGAATTGCTCCTAACTACATAAGTTTTTAACGGTAAGGAATACAAATTCACTAGAAGCCATACGATTGGACCAGTCCAACCAATTTAAACTTATCGTCATTACTTATCGCTCCAATTTCACTAGTCTCTCAAATGGAGCTTTGGTTTGTAAGTTCAACTAATAAAAGACAACGCTTAAAAGACCGTTGTCTATCAGCTTGACTTTTAACAATGCTTGTTTTAACAACACACAATAGGAAATGGTTAAAAATCGTTGTTTTATATAGAAAAATCATTGTAACAGAGTCAGTAGAGCTCAAAAAAAAATATAGAAAAAACATTCTATGCCTATGACATTCAAAAATACCGCTTTCAATAACAGAAAATAGACAACAATTTTTAACCGTTGTCTTTTATTAAAAAAAAAAAACACAACGGTTAAAAAACGTTGTCTATGTGCGTGACTTTTAACAACACCAGTTTCAACAATACTCAATAGACAACGGTTAAAAATCATTGTCTGGAACTTATAACAACACCAATTTCAACAACACTCAATAAACAACTATTTTTAACCATTGTCTTTGCACAGGACTTACAACAAACAAGCTTCAACAACACTCAATAGACAACAGTTAAATGTGTGTGACTTTCAACAACACCGGATTCAACAACACTTAATAGACAACGGTTTTTAACCGTTGTCAATTGTTAAAAACCGTTGTCTTTGCCCGGGACTTACAACAACACCCAATAGACATGGTGACATGTACAACACCTACATAGACCAGTTAAAAATCGTTGTGTATGTGTATTTTTCTTATAGTGTTATAGGGTAATAGTATATCTAGTCCATGTAGGTGTCTGTTGGTCTCAAAAGAGATAAGGTAAAAGTCTAGAGAGAGAGGGGTGAATAGACTTTACTCCTAATTCCAATTGTTAAGCCAAAACTAGAAACCAAAACACTTACAATTTGTTAGTGTCTTGTGCACAGCGGAATATAAAAGATTGTGTAGTGTGTGTGTAATGGGTGAATCAAGCAACCATAAATAAATAAAGTAAAACAATAAAGAACACAAGAAATTTATAGTGGTTCGGAGGTGTATGTAATCCTCCTACTCCACTCTCTCCTATCTCCAAGAGGAATTCACTATATCCACACTCCTTAGTTAAAAGATACAATGAATTTTCACGATCTAATATTTTGATCACCAAACCCACACTAATCGTGCCCTTTCGTAACCTAGTATTTTGATCACCAAGCCCACACTAGTTACGCCCTGTGATCTAGTGCTTTGATCACCAAGCCTACACTAAATCACGCTTCATCAGTGTCTCCAACACTGCACTATGATTTCACACTCCTTTGTAACAATCCCCTTTCTACACTCCGGTAGAAAACCACTTGTTTGTCAAAACAAGATTTTTACTTGCTTTCAACTTTGAAACTTCTTGATAGATTCTTCAATGAATTGCACGTCTCTGTAGATGAAGATTTATGCACTTGAATATTTCTTTGTAAACTCTAAACCAAATGTTAGATATGAAAAGTGATTCATGTTTCTCTTGTGTTACAAGATTGGTTCATATCTTGCATCTTCATCCTTTTATAGGCATTTGAGAATTTGTCCGTTAGAAAAAGATAATCTTCAATATTTGCTCCCTAGTCACTTTCCATTTTTATTAGCCCAAATTTTCATCTCCCTTTGAAATTGCTCGAACCCACTCCCATCATCCATGTGAGAATATTTTTTGAGACACCGGGTGCCACTAGACCACAAGGTCTTTGGCATTGCATCTCTAATTTAATTGCATCTCCTCTTTAAATCGGATCTCCCAATTAATTGCACCTCCAATTTCAATTTAGACTTGAAATCCATCGCTGCTCCTTTTAATTAATTGGAACCTCAGTTCCATGAGAAATCTCATCCCTTTGAAAAATCTAATCCTTTGAAATCTCATCCCTGGGTATCCTTTAATGTGTTGATGACATATAATTTATTAACAATAGATATAAATAAAATTATGGTAATATAAAAATAATAAAAACATTTCATATGATTTAAGATTTTTCCTACCAATAGTTGGAAGGAAAATAACAAAATATAATATGTGAGTTTTCCGTCCAACGCGAGTAGTTGGACAGAATTTCTGACCAATACACATAGTTGGACGGAAATTCCCACGTTTTAAGAATGGTGGGATACTCTCCGGAATTTCCGTCCAATTTTTGTTCGTTGGACGCTATTTCCGACCAAAAATCGTAGTTGGACGGAATTTCCGACAAGGGTTTTTCCGAACCTTCATTTTGTCGGTATGTTGGACGGAAACCTCATTTCCGACCAATATATCGCGTTTTCCGTCCAACATAAGTTGGACGGAAAACGCGAGATTTCCCGCAGTGTTAGCCCCTTCAAATCTCATCCCTTCTCTTGCAATTTCAGCTCCTTGAAATCTCATCCCTTCTTTTGCAATTTCATCTCCTCTTCAATTAATTGCCTGATTTAATTACATATGAATCCCATCCCTTCTTTTGCAATTTCATCGACTCTTCAATTAATTGCCTGATTTAATTGCCTTAAATAATTAATTTGATTTTAGTAGCATGCGGTGGGCTCTTCTGTTAATTAGTGTTCTATATTTTTATTTTGTAGAATAGTTAGTTAGGATTTGCTTTGTTTTTTTTTTATTGATCTTATTTTATTAGGACTAGTTTAGTTTTTTATGTTTAATTATCTTTAGTTTGTTAAGCTTCTAGTTGTCCACAAAACTAGAATTCGGCCCCTATTCTTTGTCCATTTATCATGAATAAAGTAGTGAAGTTGATGGGTTAAGTTTTGGGAGAAAAATAAGTCAATTTTCAAGAACTCAAGACGAGTTTTGTCATAAGTTGATTACGATAAACGTATGGCACATCACAGAAAAACCATTCTTGTTGTGTTCGGAAATTTGAAATGCTTATTAATTACCTTTTTGATCTGCATGGCAAATACAAAAAATAATCTATATGTTATCTAGACTTCTTACAAACCCTTCGAGTTCAGTTAAACTAGGCTCAATAAATATTTTATAACTTATATTAATCAACCAATGAAAAGAAGATTAGGTAAAAAGTTCATATCAAGAAATGTTAAAGAAAAATGTAAACTACTAACATCCATTAAACTAATAAAAAAAATTGTAATGAAGCTTAGTAGTCTTTGTTTTTTGACGCTAAAGTGTAATGTTACACTGGAGGTAAAGAGAAATATGATGTAAAATTCATTAATAGTTCTAGTCAACTATGAATTTTTAAGAATAATCAAAATTTTTAAGGAATAAATTAAAAATAATGGCACTTATAACATAAAAATGGAATATGTTATTAACATATTCAATTTTGTAAAGGTAATTACTTATTAGTCAATTTATGTCTATCAACTTTAGTCAAGTAAGTAAACTATGTGTTTGGTAAACAATTTTTTGCCTCAATTTATTGATGTCAATAGGCTTAAAAAACTACTTTAATACATAAATAATGTATTTTATATGTATTAAAAATATAATTATTTATGATCCACAATATATATATATATATAATTTGCCTAAAATAGGAGGAAGGGTTATAAATGTGAGATTTACTTACTTAGTAAAGAGGCTTATTACGTTAAACTTGCAAAGGTTGATTATAAAGTGTAGATGCCTATGCACAGTGGATACATTGACAAAGTCTGAACTAGTGAAGAAAAGGGAAAGCAAAAGTGAAACAGCACCTGTATGTATAGTGTATACTACAAATGATATGATTGTTTTGAAAAAGCAAATTGAGGTTACTGTTCTGTTATGCTACCTATGAGTAGTAGCTAGTCACAAATATAGGCCAAATCTCTGACATTCCACAGATAATGGATCGATGCTCTCTGCAGGCCGAGTGGCATTTCTTCAACTTACGTTGCTTCTTCTACACTAGTGTTACGTGACATTTCGCATCACTCTCAACTCAAAGACACCTGCGGAATGGAACCATTCTTCAATTCAATTATGTGGGTACGGTTGAGATTAACAATAACAATCAGAAAAAGTAAGGAAGACAAGATTTACGTAGTCTGACGATGTGTCCTATATTCACACGGGCTCACTCGTGTTTTTCTTATATGAGACATACTCAACATTGTGCCTCCACCAGATATTGGGCGACCTCGTTCATGGTGGGGCGTAAGGCGGGCATTCTGCAAGTGCAGCGGATGGCGATACGAAGAGCCTGAATCATGTGTCCCTTAAATGACTCCGACACTCGTTTATCCAGCAACTTGTATGCGGCTTCCTTGGTTTCCACCTTGCTTGAAACCCAGTACACAATGTTCTTGTTCTCCCCGAATTCGGCTTCCACCGGCTTCTTCCCTGTTATTAGCTCCATTAGCACCACCCCGTAGCTGTACACGTCACACTTGGTAGTAGCCTTTGCAGAATACGCATATTCTAATCAAACAATAAACAAACCGTTAAACATTTAATATAAATGTGCAATCTAACTATAAGCTGTGAAATATATGCTTTAATTTGGTATTAGAGCTACGTACCTGGTGCCAAGTAACCATATGTCCCTGCAATGACTGTAGTAGTGGAATCTTTTCCACCCCTAGCTTGCAACATTTTGGCTATCCCAAAATCTGCGACTTTGGGGTGGTAATCAACGTCTAGCAGGATGTTGGTGGATTTGATGTCTCTATGTATAATCGGGGGCTGGAGATCGTGGTGCAGATAAGCCAACCCATGGGCTATCCCCAGAGCTATCCGGTGCCGAATAGGCCAATCCAAATCCGCCTTGCCGCCGTGAAGTGCCTCGCCCAGGTTTCCATTCGGCATGAATTCATAAACCAACAAGCTAGAATCCACGCCGGAGAAGTAGCAATAGAGCTTCACAATGTTCTTGTGGCGTATCCTCCCCAGCGTCTCCACCTCCGTCTTCAATTCCCTGTCGAGAGTCAAGCCTTCTTGTTTCCCTTTCCGGCTCCGAAGCTTCTTCACGGCTATGGCTTCTCCATTGCTGAGGTTAACTTTGTACACTGTCCCTGACCCTCCCTCCCCCACTTTATTCTTCTCCACCAATCCCTCGAAGATCTCTCGCTGCTCGAAACTCACCTTGTGGAAGCTCTTGACGTCGTAGGATGTCAGTTCTTGGTGCTCTTGTTGTGCGATAATAATGTCTCTTTGTTTACTGTGCCATCGCTTTAGAAACAAGATGGCCCCGACAATGACAAAGAACACTGAAATCCCGACAGCCCACACGATTTTTGTCTTTTTCCGGTCGAAAGATTGGGAGCAGAGAGGGAAGAGATTAGAGGAACTGGAATAGGACATAACACATAGCCCTGGATTGCCTGAAAACCCATCCAAAACACCTCCTTTTATGAACGCTACAGGGATAGCCCCAGACAGGATATTGTTGGAAAAGTTCATCGGGTTCGGTAGCAATTCACCAAGACTCTCTGGGATTCTCCCCATCAAAAGATTATTGGACAAATCCAGGTAATTCAAGGATTTCAGGGAGGATAACGATTCAGGAATAGAAGAGTTTAGCCTATTCCCATGGAGAATCAACACATTTAGCCTTTTCAGGCGCCCGATTTCGAATGGAATTGGACCTGAAAGGAGATTATTGCTGGCATCAAGCTTCACGAGATTGGTAACTCTAGAGATCACACAAGGCAGGGTCCCGGAAATCATGTTGCCCTGGATGAACAGTTCTGATAAGTTCTTAGCATTCTCAATGGTTTTAGGGATTGAGCCGTTCAGCCTGTTGTTACTCACGTCAATTATTGAAGCGTGGGGGAGACCAAATATGGGTTCTGGGATTTTGCCCTCTAAAAGATTATAGTTCACTCTAAACCGCACAACACTCCGGCAATTCCCATAACTCGCTGGCAATTCCCCTGAGAACATATTCTGGAGTAGAAGGATGTACATCAACTTACCTCCCGTACACAGCTTTGGTGGCAGCTTTCCGGAGAATTGATTTTCCGACAAGTCCAACACCACCAGAGAAGATGATGACCCGAAATTCTCCGGGATTTCCCCGGACAGGGAATTGGTGTATAAGGACAAGATTCTTAGCGTGGTGGAGTTTGCCAGGCCGGCCGGGAATTGGCCCGAGAGGGTATTGTTGTAAACTTGGAGGACTTGGAGATTGGGAAGACAGGAAATGGAGTCGGGGATTTTGCCAATTAATCTGTTCCCGGATAAATCCAAATCCACTAAGCTAGTCAAGTTCCCAAGCTCCTCTGGGATTTCTCCCTCTAATTGGTTATAGTAAAGCTCAAGAAGTTGTAAATTGGGTAACCTCCCTATCTCCCCCGGGATCCTTCCCACCATTCCATTATCGCTCAATTCAAGATCCACCAAGGACTCTATGCTCCCAATCCCCACCGGAATCCTCCCGGAGAGTTTGCACGCCGTTAACACCAGACTCTTTAGCTTTCTCAGCCCGGAAATATTCGCCGGTAGCCGCCACGGGCTAAACCCGCCATTTTCATTAAAGTTGAGCACTTCGAGATTACTAAGGTTAGTGACCGACAAAGGAAACTCACCCGTGAAGAGGTTGAAGGATAAATCAAGTGACCTTAAAGCCTGCAAAGGATTCAAGTCCGGCAAATCTCCTGTCAAATATCCACCCGTCATGTTTAGCTCTTCCAAGGCCGAGCAGTTACTGATCCCGACAGGGAACCGATTTCCATGGAAATGATTCTGGCCGAGGCGAAGAACTCGAAGCTTTGGGAAATAACCACAGACGCTTTCTGGAAACCGGCCTGATAATGACCACCCAGAAATATCAATCTTGACAACATGGCCAAGATCATCGCACCCAATCCCGGAATAGTTGCAAACATGTTTTCCGTCCCAGCGAGCCATGAAGTCTCCTGACAGAGACTTCTTCATAAGATCGAAGAACTCAGACTGGTTGTTGTTTTTGGCCGACACAGATAATAACAACATCATCAACAAAAGAGAAAAGAACACAATCTGCTGGATGGCCATTGAGAGTAGGAAAAGGAAAAAAACGAAATAATTGTTTGTTTGACCGCAGAGTAGAGAGATATGGAGGGAGCTGAACTGAACTGTACTGTACTAAAGGAGAAAGTTGTGTTGGTTAAGTGGGAGAGAAGGAGAATATATATATATATATATATATATATATATATATATGAATGCACCACCACTGTTCAAAAATGCAATAAGTTGTTGTGCATTTCTGAATACATGGTGGTGTATTTCTGAATACATGGTGGTGCATTTATACATATCTGGTGGTACAGATTAACACGAGAAGCTCTATCAGCATTTGATCTAGCATATACTATGGGTTGCAGTATTAAGTAGAGCAGTGTCAACTATTATATAATGTGATATCACACATGTTACCATTCCAAATAAGTGATCAAATAGGTGGTCACAGGATTGAATCTCAATAGTGGACATTGATTTTTTGGCTGAAAAATTTGAGAAAGTATAGAACAGATACTACCTAAAAAAAAATTGGGTGTTTAAAAAAAAAATAGAGCAGTGAATGGGCGGTGAGGATAAAGAAAGGTCGTGCATTGTGGTTCATCGAGGGTGAGACTTGAGAGATAGATAGACATGAGAATGTGTATCTTTGCATAAAGAAGCTTTGCGTTTATACCCAACAAGCTTACTGCCAGCTTGTACAGAATAATTTCAACTTAAGCCCTTTATACTGTTGATTTGTCAAACTACTTTAAATTTTAGGTATAGGGACATTACACAGATTCTAAGCTCAAATTAAAGTGTACTATATAACAACCTTAAAAACATTTATATATAATTAACCTAGTCCGAATTAACTTTAAATTACTCCCATTCCGAATAATATTGAATCTAATCTTTTCTAATTTCTGGCGTATTAGAGCCATCTAATATGATCAAATTTTGCATGGTATAGCAATTCAATTATATCCTGGACTCCAGGGTTCAAAATGACATAGTTAACTCCCTTTTTTTATAAAATGTTACTCCGTATATAGTTAAGTTATATACATACTGAAACTACAGTTCAGTCCCGAGAAGCACAGGAACTGATCCAGAAGGAATCGTCACTTGTGAGAATCAAGCCGAAGTACCTTGCAAAAAAAAAAAAAGAATCAAGCCGAAGTTCTTTACCCCATTGATTTACAACGAAGATATATTATTATTAGAATTCTAGTAGTCGTCGTCGTCGTCAACAACAACAATAATTTGTTGAACAAAATTAAAATAAGAGCAAAATCATCTTTTCAACCTGATTAGGACTAAATAATGTGGCTTGGACCCTGTAAAGTCAAGCTTGCCTCGATATACATGTGTCAAACTCTTGGCTTAAATTCAACCAACCAAACACTACATTTTGTGAGCACACATGACACAACCTTCTAGTATAGCTCACAATTTTTGCACCAGAGAGCTCATGCATGCTCTTCAATTCCGGCCTGCCTGTATGTACAACATAAACGACAATTAGTAGTTAATGTCTGTTGCGGCTTATTAATTAACATGTACAGTATTAATTTCTAAAGGTGATAGCCTGATAGGGCACTATATATTGCAATTTACATTCATTTGATCATTTAATGTCTTGCATTTTTGGCTGACAATCCTTTGCAGCAGCACCAGCAAATACCGCTTCAATTCGTCAAGTTCCAAACAATTTGAGTTATCAGATTCACAACTTGGATCTGCAACTTTCTTCAATTCAAATCCAAGGTGTATTCTCCAGCCTCCTGGCAAAAAGATTGTTATAGTAATCTGAAGCTCTGATCTTTATATAAGGTGTCCCAAGCTATCAATAAAGAACAGCAACAACCAAATTAAACACAAAACCAGTAATAGTATATTAGAAGATATGCATATATATATATATATATGTAGCTAAACTTGAAGTAGTAAAGCAACTCTTACATGGTATATTGAAGACACAACCTGACGATAACATACATCAATAAATTTGATCGAGAAAACGAGTGTCCATAGCTTCATCAATATCATGAGAGGTTGAAGTGCTCAACCTCAGATAATGATCTCAATATCATTATCTCAAAATGGTTTTACGTTGTATTTACACGAGATTCCCTAGCTATCTTGTTTGTAGAATTAGCAACTCAGTCACATTTCTAGTTTTCTACTTCACTTTAAGTAACACCAACTCATCAGCTTAATTTGTAGTTTTCTGATGTATAATAATGCTGCGCTGGTAAGAAGAATAGTGTATAAGTAGAAACCTCTTGATGCGTTGCATTTATTGATCGAGATCAATCTTTCCTTTTTGAGATAGCATTTCCAAGCATATATATCCAACCATGCTCTCTTTGTTTTTGAAAGATAAATCAAATATATGAAAACAAAAGAAGATCAACAATAAGATCATACCTCTACTTTAACCAGCCGAAGCAAAGCAAATGCCTCCAGAAAAATCAAGCGTGCCAGAATCCAGCTATTGATGTACCCCTACATCTATCCATGGGACATTTTCCAATTAAGTCACTCAGAAGTCATAAGAAAAACTGAGTTCGATCTGGTTGTTGTTGAAATCCAAGAAGGAGTTAGTACGTGAACAAGGATGAGAACTAGCATGGAGCCCGAGGTTGACTGAGATATGGGACGGGATGAATTCAGAGAGTGTATTTATACATTAGGGGAGTTCAGTAAATAGATAAACGAAATCTGAAAAAACTGTAATTACATAAATATATCAGTATTTATTTATACTATTATATAAAATATATTTTAAAAAATTAAGGGAGACCTACTCGAGCTGAGTATTGATGCACTCAAGTTTAGCTCGACTCAATAATATTGATTAATTAAATCCAAGCTGCAGCGCAGCTAAATTAGCTCATAAAAAACTTGTATTGTTTACACCACTATTCACAATCATCAATACTGATGATAACATCCGGTAAAAATGAGAAATTAGAATTCTACAGCATATTAGCAATCCAATTAAAGATGAATATGTATGCAATATCGTAGAACTGCAACATAACCAAATGAACACCATCACAAAGAGAAACCCCTCAAAACAAAAGGAAAAGATTCAAGTTGATCTACAGGCTGTTTGGAAGAGCATATTTTAACATTACAAAAGTATGCTGAATTATAACTTTGGAAAAGGATTATATATTTATGCCTCTCCAATGTGAACTAGAAAGAGGTACAGATAGTTCAAACTAAATGCACACATTGAATGCAATTTATCAAGTTATCCACGTTTAAGTTAAACAGATATAAAAGAAAACTGACATTAGGAAACTCTAGAAAGCTATACCACAAAATATAGAGTAACACATTCGTTTTAAATGAATCTGTAATGTTACATAGCACGCACAAACTTTTTAATGATCTCTTACCTCAACCACATACCCTAGGGGTACTAGGTGTAACGCGTGGGGCACTTTGCGACACTTTACCGAAGTTTGCTACATCTTTCCGACTTTTCTAGGAGTTGTACATAGCTTCCCATAGTTGTTAAGAATGTTCTAAAATCATATACATAACTCTAGGGGTAGTAGAGAAGCATAGAACATTATAGAATCCTTAGTTTGTGTAGAGATTTAGGGAAAGTTACAGAGGTAGATTTTTAGTCATTGGATCTGTACAACTTGAGAGAATAATGTATATTTGTATATATCTCAATATGTAGAACTGTACAGACTACCACTACTTATACAAAATAGAGAAAACCCTAATGGGCTTATCTATAAACGGGCTTTAGGGTTTAACACTCCCCCTCAAGCTGGAGAGTATAGATCATATGCTCCAAGCTTGTTACAAATATGCCCAACTCTAGGAGCCCTAAGAGACTTTGTTAGGATATCAGCCAACTGATCTACAGAGTTGACAAAGCTAGTCTTGATACTCCCAGACACAATTTTCTCCCTGATAAAGTGGCAGTCAACTTCAATATGTTTGGTCCTCTCATGAAAGACTGGATTTGAGGCAATATGAAGAGCTGCTTGGTTGTCACATATTAATGTCATTTGAGCTACTTGGCCACACTGTAACTCTTGAAGTAAATGCTTCAGCCATATCAACTCACACGTGACAAGAGCCATAGCATGGTATTCAGCTTCAGCACTGGATCTAGCAACAACATCTTGTTTCTTACTCTTCCAAGATATAAGATTACCACCAATGAGTACACAGTAACCTGAGGTAGATCGTCTGTCAAAAGGACAACCAGCCCAATCTGCATCAGAATATCCCACAACTTGAGCATGTCCTCTATTTTCATACAGTAAACCTTGCCCTGGGGCTCTTTTGATGTGCCTCAGAACCCGAACAGCAGCATCCTCATAACATGTGTCATAAGCCTTATAAATGTTATGGAGCTTAGGGTCAATTGACTGCCATAACATGTTTGTCAATAAGGCATCGACCTTCTCCCACTCATCCTTCTTTTCTTTAACATCTACACCCTTCATATCTAAATGTGCAGACACTCCTTGCCCCTTAAACCACAATTTAACAGATGCAGCCCATGATGCATAGTTTTCACCCCCAACCAACTTATCAACAGTGATAATAGGGTAGGAAGTAAAAGAAGTTGTAGATGATGCCATAATAATCAAAAAAAAAGAGAGGAATACACTGTTATGAGGCTCGCCGAAAAATCACGGCGGCGGTGACCGGCGACGGCGGTCGGCGAAAACGATCGGTACTGGATGGTGCGCCTCTTCAAGCCGAGTCCGATGGTGGTGACGGCGAATCGATCGGAGACCAGAGGAAGAAGTTATGGCCGAAAAACCCTTGAACTTTCCGACGGCGGCGGCGGCGCGTGAGGGCGCGTGCGGCGGCGGACGACTCGCGACAACGTTCCCGAGGGCTCTGTGGTGTTAGATCGGAGAAAGAACCACAAGATCGACGGTAAACGTAAACCAGTCGCGATGCTCCGGTGAGGCTCCGACCGTGCGGTGGTTTAATGGCTTATGTCCTAGGGTTTAGGCTCTGATACCATGTAGAACTTGAGAGAATAATGTATATTTGTATATATCTCAATATGTAGAACTGTACAGACTACCACTACTTATACAAAATAGAGGAAATCCTAATGGGCTTATCTATAAACGGGCTTAGGGTTTAACAGGATCAAGTAAATCTCTATCATCCATTGAGGAGGTTGAATGGATATAAATGCCCCTCAATGGGCTCATTTGTAAACCATCCAACAACCTAATCAAAAAGGTGAAACAATACAAGTTCCCTACAAAGCTCAAGTGTTTCCTTTAGGGAGGTTCTTGCTAAACTTATTTTCGTAGCCATCTCATCGTCTTTTTAGCACCTCTTTCGAGGGTGAAGCGAGATTGACTTAGCTATTGCGAGGGAAAGACAGTTGGTATCAGAGCTTTGGTTCGAGATTGGGTTGCTTGTCCATTGAGATGGCCAACGTGGAGGATGTTTCTTGTATCAGACACGACTGAGGAATGAGGGAGGGAACCCGTTCCAAGCCATGGCAAGAAGAAGCGGGATCAAAGCAAGGCAAGGGAAGTTGCTGCTTTAGAACATCTCGTAGGGGACTTTTGGGAGAGACTCGAAAGGGTCGAGTTCAACTTTAAAACGCTGGAAGAACACGTCATTAGAGGATTTGACAAGGTCAAAAACGAGTATCAAGCCCTAGAGGATCGTCTTGACCGATTTGAGGAGAGGATGATGAACGCCCTCGAAACTTTGCAAGCAAGCATCGAGGCGATGCAAGAAGACCTTGCATTATGTAAAAGGGTCGTTGCTACTAGGGAGGCTACCACTATCACGTCAAGCCCAAGAGTAGAGGTTCCAGGACCAGAATGCTTTAAGGGCGTAAGGGATGCAAAGGAAGTAGAAAATTTTCTTTGGCAAATGGAGCAATATTTTGAGAATCTTGGTCTCAACAACAAGATAAAGAAGATCAAGACCACTACCCCATACCTTACCGATACGGCTATGCTTTGGTGGAGACGAAAGCATGCCGACATCGAACGAGGGACTTGCCGCATAGACACATGAGAGGACTTCAAGAAAGAGCTCAAGCAACATTTCTACCCCGAGAACATAGTCTCTGAGGCACGCAGACACCTTGGGGAGTTAAGGCAATTGCAAGAGTTTACAACTCTTATGCTTCAAATCCCCAACCTTTTCAAGGAGGATCTCTTATTTTACTTCATCGATGGGTTGCAACAGTGGACAAAACAAGAGGTACAACGACGAAATGTTCAGTCTGTAGACGAAGCAATTGCCATTGCTGAGTCGCTAACCGACTTTCGTTCCCAATGCCACTTCGATCCATCGAGGGGAAGGGACAAAAGTCCAACAATAGGTGGGGGAAAGTCGCACGTTAAAGAGGCTATCCGAGTACGAGACAAAATGGGAACGCGAAGAGGATTTATGGCAATCCCAACACCTTTGAAAGCATACAAGGCGACAAGGGTGTTGTCAAATTAGGTGGGGATGATGTAACGCGCAGGGCACTTTGCTACACTTTTCCGAGGTTTGCTACATCTTTCCGGACTTTCTAGGAGTTGTACATAGCTTCCCATAGTTGTTAGAATGTTTTAGAATCATATACATAACTCTAAGGGTAGTAGAGAAGCATAGAACATTCTAGAACATTATAGAATCCTTAGTTTGTGTAGAGATTTACGGAAAGTTCTAGAAGTAGATTTTTAGCCATTGGATCAAGTAAATCTCCACCATCCATTGAAGAGGTCGAATAGCTATAAATACCCTTCATGGGGCTCATTTATAAACCATCCAACAACCCAATCAAAAGAGTGAAAGCAATACAAGTATCCTACAAAGCTCAAGCGTTTCTTTTAGCTTCTTTGTGAGGTTCTTGCCAAACTTATTTTCATAGCCATCTCATCGTCTACTTAGCACCTCTTTTGAGAGTTGAGCGAGACATCATTAGCGGAATGAGTCCGTGACATTTGTCACTCAATTGGGAGTATATATGGAAATGTCACTCAACTGGGAGTATATATGGAGTGTTGGGAAGGAAACGAAATATTTTAGTAAGTTAAGAGAGGAGTAAGACATTTACAAATTAAAATTGGAGATATTGAATTGGCTAGTCATCTTGCAAACCAACTAACAACACCACTCAACCCTCACTAAGGCCTTACTCCCTCAATGGTGTCTAGCAGAGGCTTACAATAAGAGTCCTACTAAGGCCTTACTCCCTCAATGTTGTCTAGTAGAGGCTTACAATAAGAGTCCTATACTTAAACCCTTAAATTAGTTGCTCAATCTCATGCTCTGACACACATCTAACTCAAATTGAAGCTCCTATTTATAAGGGAAAGGGGTATAGTAAGGCTGAACTCAAATTGAAGCTCCTATTTATAAGGGAAAGGGGTAAGCTCCTATTTATAAAGCTCCTATTTATAAGGGAAAGGGGTAAGCTCCTATTTATAAGGGAAAGGGGTATAGTAAGGCGGAGGTGAAAGTCACCTTCAACACACTTATTTTAATGTTCTTTCCTTTAGCTAGGTACATTCTCTCAAATTACACTACAAGAAAACATTGAAATACTTATGGATTTACTTACGACTTAAATACTTACAAATTTCTTTCATACTTACAAATTTCTTTCATTACCTATTGATTCAATTTTCGGCCCACCATCATAGTACTAGAAAATATTATTAATGTTGAACTATGTACATCCAAAACCAATTAAAAATTAGGTTATTTCAAAATTGATCTAGAAGCAACACCTTCTCTTAACAAAGAGCAATGGTACATGATCTAGAGGGCACTGATAAATATATTTTACGACTATGGTACCATTTCGATGCACAGAGCTTTCTGACTCGCATTCAAATGTCTTGGCTCTTAACCTTTCTGTCATTCTCGGATTGAATGGCAAGTCGGACCAATTGATGGGAGCAAAGAGACAAGATGGATTTGAACTAGAAGTTTAGGATGTACTAATATTATAAAGTAAAACACAAACGAAAGAAAGCATGTGAAATCTAATAATATCCCTCTAGCAAACTGGCACACACTCCTCTCTTCATCTCATACAACTATAAAATTTAAAAAAAAAAAAATTAAAAAGGTGTAAAGATAAGAACATTAAACAGCAATTCAAAAGTGATTTTGATGTAGTAAAGTACCATTTTGCTTTTGTTTTCATATTCTATGAAACAAAAACAGAAAAATAGTGTTTGGTCGGTCAGTTTTTGATAAAAGTCAAAAAGAAAGTTTATATCTTCCATTTTCTTATTACTTTCCAAAGTATATGTCAATAACCTCAACTGATAAATCATTCACCCAAACCATCACTGCCACCCGCCTCCAATACCAAGCCCCTACTATGCCTTTCATACTCCTACAAACACAACTCTTTTCATCTCATAAAACTGAAAAATAAATATATGAAAATAACTATGTTCAACACCAATTAAAGATTAAAGTAATTCAAAAGCTTAAGCTATCCTGATTTAGCATTATCTTCTCTTTAAGTTGGGGATAAGGAATCCGCTCACTAATATTTAGGGGCTATTGCATCATTTTGTTTCAGTTTTCAAATTTAGTGAAACAACAGAAAACAATGTTTGAATTAGCTAGTTTTTGAAAAAACAAACATAAGGTTGTGTTTTTCTAGGTTTTGTTTTATGTATAGATTTATATGTCAATAACCTCTTAGACATTGATCACTGAAAAAGCAAAATGTGGAGGAAGAAGCTAGATAGGCAACTTTTAAAATCTTAACAAAAAATAGGCAAAACCCCTTTATTTGTGAAATGTGCTTTAACCTATTTTTTGAAAATTAATTTTGGGCTTGGTGAAAAATAGAAATTAAAAAAAAAAATGGATTTCAAGGAGGAATTTTGTCTATTTCCATCCAAGTTTTCAAAATTGGCTATTTTTTGTCCTCCACATCCAAATACGGCATATTTTAGTTGATGACCACTTACTCATCAATCCCCAAAACCACCCCTCCACCCTACTACACCCAAAGGCCCACTCTAGACATCCACCTAACTTTGATTTCACCCAACCACTCACCCCCGACTCCTTATTTGAACCCCCCCCCCCCCCCCCCCCCCCCCCCCCCCCCCCCCCCCCCCCCCCCCCCCCCCCCCCCCCCCCCCCCCCCCCCCCCCCCCCCCCCCCCCCCCCCCCCCCCCCCCCCCCCCCCCCCCCCCCCCCCCCNCTAGCAAACTGGCACACACTCCTCTCTTCATCTCATACAACTATAAAATTTAAAAAAAAAAAAATTAAAAAGGTGTAAAGATAAGAACATTAAACAGCAATTCAAAAGTGATTTTGATGTAGTAAAGTACCATTTTGCTTTTGTTTTCATATTCTATGAAACAAAAACAGAAAAATAGTGTTTGGTCGGTCAGTTTTTGATAAAAGTCAAAAAGAAAGTTTATATCTTCCATTTTCTTATTACTTTCCAAAGTATATGTCAATAACCTCAACTGATAAATCATTCACCCAAACCATCACTGCCACCCGCCTCCAATACCAAGCCCCTACTATGCCTTTCATACTCCTACAAACACAACTCTTTTCATCTCATAAAACTGAAAAATAAATATATGAAAATAACTATGTTCAACACCAATTAAAGATTAAAGTAATTCAAAAGCTTAAGCTATCCTGATTTAGCATTATCTTCTCTTTAAGTTGGGGATAAGGAATCCGCTCACTAATATTTAGGGGCTATTGCATCATTTTGTTTCAGTTTTCAAATTTAGTGAAACAACAGAAAACAATGTTTGAATTAGCTAGTTTTTGAAAAAACAAACATAAGGTTGTGTTTTTCTAGGTTTTGTTTTATGTATAGATTTATATGTCAATAACCTCTTAGACATTGATCACTGAAAAAGCAAAATGTGGAGGAAGAAGCTAGATAGGCAACTTTTAAAATCTTAACAAAAAATAGGCAAAACCCCTTTATTTGTGAAATGTGCTTTAACCTATTTTTTGAAAATTAATTTTGGGCTTGGTGAAAAATAGAAATTAAAAAAAAAAATGGATTTCAAGGAGGAATTTTGTCTATTTCCATCCAAGTTTTCAAAATTGGCTATTTTTTGTCCTCCACATCCAAATACGGCATATTTTAGTTGATGACCACTTACATCATCAATCCCCAAACCACCCCTCCACCTACTACACCCAAGGCCCACTCTAGACATCCACCTAACTTTGATTCACCCAACCACTCACCCCGACTCCTTACTTTTTTGAACCCCCCCCCCCCCCGAACACCATGCTTGACTTAATTGCCACCACACCTCCCTTCATGTACCCAACGTCACTCAGCATTCTCCAACACGACCTGTGATCCCACCACATAACATTTAACATTCGTACATGTAGATAACTAGATAGTTTCATTGCTAAGCCAAAAGTTAGGTTCCAAAGAATAAAGGCCAGGGCTCTAAAAATGGAATATTTATTACTTATATAATTTATAAACACATATATGGTGTAAACTTCCTTCTAGGTGATGCAGAAAATCATGAATTTGTCAGAATTTAAATAAATTTCAAAACCAGGGAGACATAATTGATTTCATATTTTATAGAACATGTAGTAAATGTCTGATTTCATAAAAGGATATACATATTACTATACATACTCAATATGTGAATATGGACACTTTACTAGTAGTATGTCTATAGTCCATGAATCCTCCAAGCGAATGACAGCTTATATAAGATGAAAAGTAAAAGAATTTGTACAGTGTGATGTTCCATAGCCCACATCGATGATGGTATTTTTAGATAATATTGTACCATGTACAAAACTCCATTTAGGACATCATTCTTTGCAATATAATTGAATTAAGGAAATAAGAAAACAAGAAAAAATCCTTTTTTGAACATTTGAGTTTTACTAATGGTTCTACCTTCACTAAAGAAATTGATATTTCTTTTTCTAGGAACTACTATTTCCATATAGTTGATTATGTAAGAACAAATCATATAGATTGAAGAGAAAAAATGAGCACCATGTATAGATTTTAAAATGATATCCATGAAATTCCAACGGTGTTCCCTGCTAATAACTTCACTAATGACTAATTATAAAGATATAATTGGAGCTTATGTTTGTCTCCTATTCATCACGTTTAGTTTAGATTGGTCAAAACCTTATTGTAAAACATTGATGATCAACAAAAGTCTAGCTTGTCCATCATTTGTGTGAAAGATTGTAGACTATCTCAATGTGTAAAATTCTTGAATGCTATCTAAAGCATGAAAACAGTGAGATTAAATGTGAATGAAAATTATTTTCATTCAATCCATCTAGAGAGTATTATGCCCAACCATTGGGTTAAGGTTTTGATGTATTAACATTTTCAATATAATGCATGCATGTGAATGCATTTCCAAGCTAAGGATCGGAAGATATTAATAAATTTAAAATCATTCCTGTCTCCACCTACCTTTCTTTTATCAATGCAATTATAGCATCAAAAATAAGGAATTAATTTTGATAGAAAATTAAAGGATAAGTGGCTAGAATGTACAGCAATCAACACCATAACTGAACTTTTTAACAAAATACTCCGTATCACGGCAATGTTGACCTAGTCATAGGTATCTCAATCACTAACAGGATTATAAACTGCCCTAAAAATCATAACGTGCAGCCTCTCAAAACGATATTCTAAGTGTTTTCTTAAGTCCAAATGCAAGACTAAGTATCCAATCTATATTTCCAATTAAGTGGTAATATGGGCTTGTCACAGTCATGAGGATACACATCCATAGTGACAATATGCTAGTGGCATAGACCTCAGGTCTAAAAAGTATTTTACTATAATTTAAAAAAAAAAAAAAAAACAAACAAAAAAAAGGACATAATGTAGCATTAAGTGCAAGCACACTTGTATGGTTATATGTCTGCATATAATTCTAAATTTCTAATGCACATATGCCAAATTAAACAGTATAATGGACCACACTTGAAACTAGCTTCAAGTACAAAAAGGAACGAAAAATTGAACACTACTCTACTATACATCCCAGTTTCAAAGATCAAACTTTTAAGATATCCATTCATTTCAGGAAAATTATACTTTGGACCTCGAATAAATGTTCATTTTTAATACCCTGAAGATTCATTATTTGTGTATTAAAAGTTCAATAATCTTCAGTACATACACACATAATGAACCTTTAAAAAATGAACATTCAATATATTTAAAAAAAGAATATTTAGTATATTAAAAATATAATGTACTTTATGTCACAAGGTGGACCATGGTCCATGTGTTCATTTCATAATCACCTGGGAATTAAGACATAATTGGGAAAATTAAAGTTGTTTCCAGGAAGGGAGAACAACATGATCATTATCTACTTAAACCAGAGATTTCTGAAAATCCCAATAGTATACAGAAATGAAGAAAGGCCTGGTTACTGGTTAGTATATATGATGAAACCAGGCAACAATTGCAGCCATTAAACCTAACTACCATTGAGTTTATGTAAGAATTAATTGAAGACCAAATCAAGAAAAAAAAAATACCAAATTAATGAAATTCCCTAACATGTATATGGAAATTTCCCATCTTTAATTTATTCAGAGCCAATTTGAGACACCTTCATAGTCTCCCACTCTCCCATTTTTCCCCATTGGCTCAATATAAAGTATAAACACAAACTGCATGCCATTACACTAACATAAAATATAACATGAACCAAACCATTAAAATTCGTTTACTTAACCATCACAAAGCAAGTTCTCACTCAATCCCCTCTGAGAAATGGAAAGATTCAATAACAAAATAAATTCTTGATTACCTTCCTGGAAAAGCATCACTTCTGGTGGAGATCGAGAGTGTATTCATAGATTAGCTCATAACCCTAACTGCACTCTCAAGTACCACTAAAATGCAGCAAAAATGTACCAAAATTTAGGGAAGAAAATAAATTGGAAAATCATGGCGATTCATACGAAGAAGAAGAAGAAGAAATCATTAAAATAAGTACAGTAATGGATATATCAGTACACTAAAATAATAAATTAATTAATTAATTATCCGTATTTCCGTTAAAATCAGAATAGTGACCATCGTACCTTCAAGATTATTCATGTCGTGCTCTCCGAAATTGAGAATTGAGATATGGGTACATCAAAAGTCACGCTTAAAGAATAATATTAAATTAACAATAACAACAACAATAATAATAAACAATACTCCGTAACAATAAATAGGGATAATTAAAATAAAAATAATAATATAAAAAAAAAGAGGAAAACATAAACCTTAAAACTGGATTTTGGGTTCTTACCTTGTCTAACGAGAAGTATGAAAACCCAAATAGCAAAAAGATTGTATGTGTATACGCCCATATATGTACAATATATGAACATGAATGCATTAATGGAGAAACTTAGAGTGGCCCACGTCAAGAAACAAGAGAACAGTGAGCGAGTACATCTGTGTTGAGAATTGAATGGGAACACCCATTTGTGTCTGAAATGTCGTGTCAAAAGCAGCCTTAATAACTCTCCATACTATACTGTTACATATACTATATCTTCTTGGTTTTCTCGAAGTCAGAAGGACAGATATTGCTTTAAATTTAATATCAGTGGAGAAGAGAAAAGCTGATGAGGAAGAAGGCAAAGCGTATATAATATATAAATAAATGAATTAAACCAATCAACTAAGCTATGCAGGTAAGGCAGGAAGAAGAAGAAGAAGAAGGTGACAGTAAGAGATGTGAGCACACAAACAATTGCCGGGCGGGCTGCGTGTGCTCACTCTCTTCTGTCACCATCTTGATTTTCTTCGCTCAGATCTGAAACCAAAGGCGTCCCCTTTTTTGGAAAAACGAAGATGAAACGGGAATATATATAATCATGATCACCGCAGAGATCCAATTAGGGTTTCTCGCAAGATGAAATATTGCAGTGGCCTTTCTTGATTTGGTACAGTTTGGGAGGCAGGCATGAAGAGATGAGAGATAGGACATCAGAGGGGCAATTATTACACTGCGGGCATTGTCACGTGAGATGTCACCCTGCTTCTTCCTACCACTTTGCTTGCCTTCTCCCTTCTTTGTCATCCGCCATAAAATTAACAATCAAATACCGCAAGTTTATTTGGATAAATAAACAATCTTGTTACGGGAGGAGAGAATTAGAGGGAAAAGAATTGTAATTCAGTGGAATTGTAATTCAATAAATAAAGTATGATAATTGGAATTACACTGTTTGGTATGTAAAAATAGGAGTACAGGAATTGAAAGGTAATAAGCAACAAAATGACTAAAATGCCCTTATGTTGCAGTAATAGTAGTAATAATAATAATAATAATTTTATTATTATTATTATTATTATTATTTGAATGAATTATTATTATACTTATAATAATAATAATAATAATAATTCTTTCAAATTTAAAAAACAAAAAAAAAAAACAAAGGGTATGGGAGGAAGGGCAAAATTGTCTTTACACCAACAAATTGCCCTTCCTCTCCACCGAATCGCAATTTAATAATAATAATTCTTTCAAAATAATAATAATAATAATAATAATTCTATCAAAATAATAATAATAATAATAATAATAATTCTTTCAAATTTAAAAAACAAAAAAAAAACAAAAAAAAAACAAAGGGTATGGGAGGAGGGGCAAAACTGTCTTTACACCAACAAATTGCCCTTCCTCTCCACCAAATCGCAATTTATGGGGTACCCCATGAATTGCAATTCATCATTTGGAGGGAATTGCAATTCTGCTGAATTGCAATTCCCTCCAACCAAACACTGTAGTTTGGAAATTCACTGAATTGCAATTCAATGAATTGTAATTTCACCCCCCCCCCCCAAACTACATCCAACCAAACAGGCCATTAGAATTTAGAAACAGTTCTGGAAACCTAGCTACTTTAAATTTTTATTTTTGAATAAGCTTTTGGAATTTCATATTTTTTAAAAAATAATAATAATATGTCAATGACCTTGTGATCTAGTGGCACGAAGTGGCTCTCCTAAACGGGAGGTCATCAATTTGAATCCCAACGGGGACGATTGTGCTGTAATAAGCTGAGAAAATAGTTATGAACATATACTACATTGTAACAGAGTCAATAGTACTCAAAAATAATA
The DNA here is from genome assembly GCF_003576645.1 of Ipomoea triloba. NCBI lineage: Eukaryota > Viridiplantae > Streptophyta > Magnoliopsida > Solanales > Convolvulaceae > Ipomoea > Ipomoea triloba. The sequence goes on along the minus strand of NC_044918.1, from coordinate 20,987,359 downwards.
ACAATAATATTGATATGGAATATACCCCAAATATATCGCCCTACAAAAAATATATGTATGTTAAGGGTATTATACAATTATTAGCCCTATATAAAGGATTGGAGTTCTTCATGAAGGGGGCTTTTGGCCCCTCTCATCTTCTCTCTAAAAACTCACAAAACATCATGCTCTATATTCTCTCTAAACTGCACTATTCAAGAGCACTGAATAAAGGGCTTCTTTAAGCTAAATTCTTTGATCTATTCTACCATACACATATATTGTTATACATACATTCAGAGTACACAGGACTGAATTAGCTTTATCAAATATAGTTATACCCGATAAGAGTATATCTTTTTAGGCAAAATTTTCGACGACATCGTTTTACATATTCTCATATGTGAGACGTGTCAAATTCTTGATAAGTGTTACATTTTCTACACATGTATTGCAATTTTCATCCTAAGCAACTCTTCAAATCTTAATATTACATTTTTATTTTAAAATAAATATTATATTTTTCATCAAAAGTATCACATTTTTTTGACATAAATATTACACTTTTAACGTCGGTTGTGCCGTGGTGGAAACTTGTTAGCCTGCAAGCCTTGGACTCTCATATATGTCGGTGTTTATGTAGTTGAACTGTAGAAACTGGAAAAAAAATGATATCTTGAAGCATTAGTTCTTTCAAAAAATTTGGAGAAAACAAGTAAATCGCAAACCTTTTTTTAATAATGTTGTTGTATATGTTCAAGGGTTCTTAACTTGTGTTCTAGTGTTTGAAGTATTATGTAAATCTGTAAATATGTAATGTCTATGATGAATACGTGAGCCCTAATTTTTAAGTGAGTCCTAATTTTTGGGTTTCCCATATACACGATGAATTTGAAAAAAAATTGATATATGATTGTATATTTATGATTAGAAGACCCTTAAAATTCATCGAACTACACACAAAATTGCATTTGGACAATCGAACTCAAAAAACCTACAATTGAGTCCCTGAACATTGCAAAATCATGCAATTGAATCAAAAATTACTTGCTTACCTGTTGATGGCTGATGTAGCGGTTACCATATTACAAATTATTTTTTAAAAAAAAATTATTTTCACAATTTTAAATTTAAAAATAAAAAAAATAAAAAATAAATCAATAAAAAACCTCCATCAGCCTGGAGACGAAGAGGTTTGGCGTTTTTTATTATTATTATTTTATTATTTTTAAAATTTTTTATTTTTAATTCGATAACTGCCACGTCAACCATCGACAGGTAAATAGGTCATTATTGGTTCAATTGCATGATTTTGTAAAGTTCAAGGACCCAATTATTTTTTGAAAAAAAAGTTCGATGGCCTATTTGACCCTTATTCCTTCTTCTTTTTTTAATTGTTTGATCCGAGTATATTAAAAGGTAATATATTTTATGATATTTTGCAATTTTGCATTGTTTTTAATAAGCAATGGGGTCCCAAATAAAAAACAAGTTTGAAAAATATCGGGGGTTCCTATAAAAATTAACTTCATGATGTTTTATGCTAATATTTTGGACCTAGAGATAAAGTGGACATATGTCTATTCTCAATTTACAATTGGTACAACTCAGTCTAGCTAGGTTGAAAATTCAGTTGAAAAGACTAAGAATTGAAAGTGGTGGTGGAGTAGTAGGGTTGTTATGTCATGGACTCGGGTCCAAAACAGCGTCGTTTTGCTTCAAAACAACACTCTCTGATTTTTTTAAAAAAAGTTGCTTCCTTCCTTGTCGTTTGTCTTCAGAATTCATTCATCTATATTCATAATTTTTGTTAACTCTATATTCACAATTTTAGAACTCTATATTCACAATTTTAGAAGTGAATACTCACAATTTTAGAACTGAATATTCACAATTTTAGATCTCAATATACAAAATACAAAACTCAATATTCACAATTACATAACTCCATATTCACAATTTTAGAACTCTTTATATTCACAATTTCAAAACTCTATATTCACAATTAAAGAACTTTATATTCACAATTACATAACTCTATATTCAACAGTATAACACAATTTTTGAATCTATATTCACAATTTTTAAACTTTATATTCACAAAAAAATATCATTGGCTGAGGAAACGACGCCACTAACGACACCGTTATTCCATATGTGCGTTTTGGACCTGGGTCCACCTTGCAAGGTGGACGGGTAGCTTATTTGAGTGAAAATATTGTGGACAAATTTGGTGATATTGATGTTTCAAGATGTGCTAACAGCTCCTATATCCACAATTATTTTCTCTGAAAGTGCATTCAGTACTAGTGGTAGAGTATTCGATGCATTTAAGAGTTTCTTAACTCCTACAATTGTGAAAGCCCTAGTTTTAGCACAAGATTAGTTGAGGTTACCCAATCGTCCGTTCTTAATTGAGGAAAACTTGGATGATGTTGAAAAATTAGAGAATGGTACTTTTTGACGTTTTTGTTCCTTTTTTTTTTTTATTGTTACTCAATTTAAATTCTAAAGTCTACTAAACTTTTTTTTCCTTTTATTTTTTGTAGAGTTATCCACTAGAGCTGGTTCTTCTCTCCCAACATTGTCAACAATTATTGTAATATATTTCATTAACATTCATTTATATTATTTATTTTTATTTATCTTATGTTAATTTTGGAGGCTAAACATTTAATTGTGTTGAGTGCCTTGAGACTTGAGACAATCAGATTCTTATAATGTGGCTATTAGGCTTAGTTGCTTACAAGCTAATTGGCTTGGCAACTATTGTAAATGGTGTTGTCCTTAAGGCCTAATAATGTAAGATCCATGTGGTAAGAAACACATAATCTGACCATATGGCATTTTCTATATTATTGGTATATCGCTCTTACTTACTCTCTTTTATCATTATTTAATTTGTTTAATTTATAATTGTATATTAACTTGTGTTATTTTTTATTATAATGATTAATGCTTCCACCATTGTCTAAATCAATATAATGGAGTCGGTATGCTGCTTATGTGTTTTGGTGCTACTACCATAAGTCCATAACTCATGTAGCATATCAATTAATTTTTTTTAAATTATATTACTTTTAAATGATAACATATAATATGAATTTAACACTTAATATTTTATTACAAGGAAAATCACAATTTTGGTCCTTCAATTGTTTCTCAACTGTCAATGTAGTCCATAGTTTTCAATTTCAACTAATTTGATCCTCGAATTGTTTAAAATTTCGTCAATTAAACCCTTTCGGTGGATCAAACTGGTGACTTCCCCATTTTTATAATTGCGTCAATTTGATCCTTTGAAGGATTTAATTGAAGAAATTTTAAACAATTTAAGGATCAAATTAAATTAATTATAATTGAAAATTAGAGACCACATCAATAATTGGAAAACAATTGAGGATCAAAATGGTGATTTTCCCTTTTATTATATAAACCTTTAAAAATTAACTAGTAAATGCATTAGTAAAAAAATTAATAAGATTAGAAAATGATATTTAAAAAAAAAATCTCTGAAGTACTGAATATGCATGTAACTTAAAATGAACTAATAAATACATTTATAAAAAAAGATCAAAAAGGAATGTTTATTACAACTCTAAAGTATTGTTGAAACAAAATTTTATTTATACTCACAGTTAAAAGACGCAAATAAACAGAGAGCACGATTTTGTTGGATGACTACCCCAGCGTCTATCGTGAAAGAAATAAGAGAAGATGAGATCGGCTTAATTACTGGCGCCTTGAATGATCGATAGAGCCTGAGTCAGGCTTGCGTAACCCCCTTCCTGTTAAAAAACAAAAACAAATTTAATTATTTATACCTAACTAATAAATTAAAAGAAATTTTTTCTAAAAATTCATCTATCTGTATTAATTTAAAACTTTGTAGGTTTGTTTTAACTTTAAGGGATCTGAATAGTGTGAATTTTATCCAAATTGTCATGGGCATAGAGTCCGGCGCAGCACACAGCGCCCGTGCGGCGTCCCGAGGCCTCTCATACCCCGGCGACCAGCCTTCCCTCCTACGTTCCAACCGGTTTTGCCTTGCCATAGGCTCATCAGGGATGCGGCAATAGCACCCAACCAGTTGTGCCGTCGAATCGCATAAGTCCGCTTCATCGTCAAGTCCTAGACCAGCGACAGGCTCCCCAAACTAAATCGGGTCGGCGTGCCTAACTCGGCCAGACTTTAGTGTCTAAGGCAGAACATCCTTATCCGCTATTGTCGCCCCCTTCACCTGTAAAGCAAGCTCACCAGTTGGTCCGTTTACATTCATTAGGACTACACGGTCACAGAAAAACGTCTGTGACACTCTCTCCCACCCAACATCTAGCACGCCCTCGTGCTAGGGGAGATGGACTCCGCCCCCAAGGATCGCCATACAATATGTTGCATACGCGCCGCAATGCCAGACCGCCAGGTCCGCAGGACCGCCAGGTCTTTCCTCGCAACGGCCCCTCCTCGCAACAGTCCGGCTGGTTGGTGGCCACCCAGGTCCCCCTTTCCTCGCGAGGACCCACCCGCACCCCTGCGGATCTCCGGAGTGGAGCAGTCATCAGCACGGGCATCCCTCAAGCCACAGTGCTTGCTAGTCCCTACCTCCTCAGGACCCCACCATACCGCGCAGCAACACAAGTACGTCCTGCTCTGATACTAAATGAAATTGTATTGTGGGTCTTGAATGTACAATTTTCTATTAAGGTTCCAACATTATTTTAAAGCAATTATTTATCTGAAAGAAATAAACTATAAAAACAGATAAATAAACAACAAGAAAATAAAGCGATAAAAATGGAACCAGACACTAGAATTGATCACGCAGTTCGAAGCTCCACTCCTACGTTTGCGGGGCACTTCACGTCAGCCCAATCCACTAAATGATCACAAGGGTTACAAGGAGTCTAACAACAACCATCCTACACTAATGGTTACAAAAAAAAATACTCCTAGCTAAGCCTTCCTTATCTTGGAGCTGACACTGTGCAATACATCACGATTCACCAACACGGCTGGATCTTCAAGCAACCAGAATAAGAACACGTGAAGAACTGTAGAAAACCAGAGTGAAATCCTCTTGTGAAAACTGATTTGAAAGAGTAATTGAAGTAGGATTAGAATTGTCATCAAACTTGTAAAGAAACCCATGTGATTGAACTATATTTATAGACAAAATGATAACCAAACTTCCCTCAAGATTTGCAGCTGAAAACCACTCAAAATAAGGATCAACCATAAGTTTAGATCTGAGTAAAATGAGGATCATGATGACTGAATTCTGATTTGAATAAATCCCGTCCACTGGACTGCTCGCTGGCACTGCTCCAGAACTGTTCTAGCGAACTGACAAAATCACCTAATAAAATAACCTATGTTTTTGACTAATAATTAAGCCAATTAAAGGTGGTCCAAATGTGTATCATTTGTACACTTACACAAATTATGTATAATATATTTATAATTAATATATTATGTATCTCTAGTCTATTAATTTAATATATTTGATTATTGATTTTCAAAAAAAAAAAATATATTATGTATCTAACGTATTATGCAGATTCAATTTATTCATAAAAATATTATGTATTAATTAAAAATACATTATAAATTAATTGTAAATACACTATTGAAGTTCTCTCTTCTTGGTTTTCTTCACGGCCGCCGCCTCCGTGAAGCAAGCGGATCGGAGGCGGCGTCCGATCGTCTTCCCTGGCTGCCTTCTCCACCTCAGGTAGCGTCCATCTTCATTGTCTTTTTTGCATTTATTGTTTTTTCCTCCATCTCCACCGCTACCGGTCGTTACTCTCTTATATTCGCACTGTTGTTTCCCTTTGCTTTGTTTTATTGGTTTAATTTTATTTGAAGTTTTTGTATTTTTCCTCTCGTTGTTTTGACGAGTTTCTTCCTCTCGTTTATTTGGCGAGTTCTTTTTTCATAATACGTGAAACGATAAAACTAGTTATAGCGTACGTGAATTTCATCCTGGGTGACAAACATGACAATGAAAAAGAGACTCTTATGAACTATGATATGCAGTTCAGCCCGATGGAGATATTGTCAATGGATAGAAGAATGGAAATAGATACTCAGGTGGTGTGCAAGACTATTCAACCAGTGTCAGTCTTGGGTACGCTTGACCAAATCATTAAAGAAGCTTTAAGTTCCTTCAAAGAATTCAGCTTCAAATTTGTGAACGCGAATCAAGTTTTCTATGCTAGGGAAGTTGTTTCTATGTCTGACTGTAAGAAATATTTGATCATTCCATCGATCTTTATTGTAAACGTTTCAGTCTATGATTAATGAATTAGCTTCTTTATTTAAAAAAAAAAAATTGTAAATACACTATATGTACTGGTCGACAATATTAAATGCGCAATGTGGGGCACAATCACGGCAACCAAGAATGACTTGCGAAATATAGTACAATTTGAATGGATTGCCAAAATGATTATTATTTATTAGCCGTTGATAACTATTAGTACTCCGTATTTGTGGGCCCACCTCAGACTGCATCGCCGTTGGAAGTTGCAGTCTTGCAGACTGCGTCATTTGAACAGGGCAAGCACAAAAATACTACGGACTACGGAGTACTTGGAATCTAAAAAATTACTTTAAACTTTTATTATCATTATTAAGTGTATGAAAGAAAAAAAATATAGATAAAAATCATAATTCCTATTATATTAAGTAATCAAAACATGTCAATTATAGAAAGTAAAAATGAAAGTATAGGGTGTGACTACATGTAGAATTACTACCGCAAGCATTCAATAGGCAAATATTACACATATTTATTTCATTTTGTTTTTTTTTCATTTTTTTTTCATTTATAAATCTCACAAAATAAAAAAAGGTTTAATGACCGCTTAAAGTGGTTAAAATTGGTCCAACCCAGCATTTAGTCTGTTTTTTAGACGGGGTAGGTTGGATGTTTCTCCAATCATTATTGCATGGACTATGGTCCGCACAGCTGTGTGAACCAAAAATAAATTTTATACTGAAGGTACATTATTTTTATACTATAGGTACATCATTTTAGGGTACATTATTTTTGTACTGAAGGTACATTATTTGATATATACGGTCAAATAATATACCTACAGTATAAAAATAATATACTTTCAATATAAAAATAATCTACCTTTTATTTTTGATCCACACAGTTGTGTAGACCATGGTCTATGCAATAATTTGCCATGTTTCTCTAACCTGGCCAATCGAACCCATGGGGTGGCGGGTTAATGGGCTTTCAACTTTATTGAACTCTTCTACATAGGAGCTTATAACTTCCAAAATCTTCTTTGAGAAAAATTAAAGTTCAAAGGGAGTTTGTTTATCTAGATCCATAAATCAATTTTTTTTTTTTTATCAATGGAACTTTGAATGGAGACTGGTTCATATTCAATCTTTTCAAAACAAAGTTCTATTTGAAAGATCATGGCTCATCCCCATGATTCGTTTCAAATCTACCTCGTGGAAGCTAAGAGTTTAAAAAAGGAATTGGGAGCAACTTCTTTAACACACATTCTTTTACCGGATTTCTATATGGTACCCATAGTATCTCTCATAACGTTAAACTTGATTGGGTTCTCCATTAGCATCTTCCAAACGATAGTAGTCTATATATAGTCATCAAGAGTACTGTTTGTTAAGTCATCATTATCTCCCATGGTCAGATTAATTTCCTCCTCATCTAGGGTTAGGATGTAGAATCCATATTGTAAGAATTTGATGCTGCCATGATCTGTCAATAAGAAAATGGTAAAAACTTATGTGAGATTGTCTCACCATGAGACGGGTCGGATCGGCCAATATGCAAATGTAACACTTATATGCACAAATGTCATACTTATATGCTTAAATGTAATACTAATCAGGACTAAAAATTTTGTTACTTATAAGGGTAAATGTAATACTTTAAATGAAAAATACAATACTTTTACATTTCGATTTAAAAGTATTACTTTTTCCTCAAAAATATTATATTTGCTCTTATAAGCAAGGGTCACTTGTCAACATTACTTATAAATGTATTACTTTTTCTCTTATAAGTAACAAAAATTGTATACTTGATTAGTGTTATATTTGAGCATATAAGTATAACATTTGCATAGTGATTTGCTCCGGCCCGACCTGTCTCACGAATAAAGATCCGTGAGACGGTCTCACACAAGTATGACCCTAAGAAAAGAGTAATATGAGAGAGAGAGAGGGGGGAGGGAGAGAGAGGGAGGGAGAGAGGGAAAGAGAGAGGGAGAGGGAGAGAGAGGCTACCTTCCCTAGGATTTCCAATTTCATGATACGTTGAAAAAATGTAAGTGGTGATGACGAATTTACCCATTCTTGATAACTTCATAGATTTTTTTTTTAATATTTATACTTCTTATTTCATTTTAATTCTCATGTAAATTAAACAATGGAAGAAAAATTCTTATTAATTATATTTCATCAACCAAACAATAAAATTTATTAAAAACGTTAAATAAGTCATCAAACTTTTACAATTTGTGCACTTAGACCATCAAACAAAAAAAAATTGTGCAATTAAATCATTTAACATTAAAAATATATTGACATTACCTGTAGGTTTCTTCAAGGTAAAACATGTTAACTTGTGGAGTTCACATATAATATGACGTATTTAAAAACTTGGTGGGACATGAACATTATGTGGCATGTTAAAAATATCTTTTAATTATAAAAATAAAATTTTAAAATTTTTAGAGTCCCATTTAAAACAAAAAAATCAAAGCTTTTGAACTTTTTTTTTTTTTTATGTGCATGTTAAATCAAAAGTTTATCAAAAATTTACCTAAAAATAATGTTAATTACACATATTTTAATTACACAACATTTTTATTCGATGATCTAATTACACGAACCATACAAGTTTGATAACTTAGTTTAAGCTTTTTCCTAAAATTTAAACTACTATGGACTACGGAGTACTTTACTCTTGCATTACTTCTCACGCATAAAATTACAATTCTTCTCATAAACCGGATTGAAATAACAAGTTACACAAAGCCTATTCTTATCATTCTTACATTATTCCTCCATTCTTTATATTATTCCTAAGAGTCAATTCCATTTTTAGTCCTAGATGCATAGGTGTAAGTATACTTTTAGTCCTTTTTTTTTTTCAAAAACATTCATATTTGGTCCTAGTATTATTATGGCATGATCATTTTTTATCATCCATTAACAAAAGTATAAAACCATTTAAATAACGTTAAATACAAGGACTTTTGATCTATTCAGCTTTAAGAGTTAAGTCTTTTTTTTTTTTGGTCATTGATTTATGTGACATTCCATTTTTAGTCCTTTTTTAGAACATTCCTATTGGTCCTAACATTATTATTGCATGTTCATTTTTTTGTTATCCGTAAACAAATATATTTAAATGGCATTAAAAATGACGTTATTAACCACTCAAAATTATTACCAAGAAGAAAAAAGAAGAATTTTGAGTGGTTAATACTTAAAAATGTCATTTAAACATATTTGTTAACGAATGACAAAAAATGATCGTGCTACATTAATGCTAGAATCAACGGAGATATAGGACTAAGAAAAAAAGAAAAAAGTATTTAAAACTGAATAGACTGAAATACTATTGTATTTAACGTTATTTAAACAATTTTGTAAACAAATGACTAAGAATAATAATGCTATAATAATTATGTCAAGACGTCAAGCACATTGTACTTAGATGACTCTTTCATATGGGAGGTCATGAGATCGAATCTCAAGGGAGGCGAGGAGCTTTCAATAGGTTGAGAAAGTAAAAAAAGGGCAAGTAAAATATTTCTTCGTTGAAACCAAATATCCCATTAATCACACTGAAATTTACACTATACCACGTGGATGGAAGCGGATTGGATCAAAATTGCCTAAGCCCTAACAATTACACAAAACCCGTTGAAAGCAATTCCGCTCCGGCGTTCCCCTCCTCTTCTCTTCACTGTTTCAAATTCAATGGCGTTGGAAGCTTACGCCACACAAGGCTCTGACAAAATCCAAACCGATGTTCTCTCTGCAGCTCGATTATCTTGCTACAAGGTTTTTTATCGCTTTACCAATTTTCAAATATAAATCTTTTATCTTTGCGCTCGTGGGTATATTTTTTTGTCATTCAAGAAATCATGAATAATAATCTGATTTATAGGCGCGTGATGCGTTCTATTCATGCTTGGAGAAAGAATCTCGCAAGAAAGCTACTGAAATCGCAACGGTCGGCCTGTTGTACCCAGTAGAATGCAAAAAATCGAGGGAGGAATTTGTGAAGCAATGCCGACCCACTTGGGTTAGTTCTGTAAATTTAAGAAATTAATCAACTTTTTAAAAAAAAAAAATTATTTTATTTTATTTTGCCATTGATGTACAACTTGTATTGGTCTCTATGTGTGCAGGTGAAACATTTTGATAGGCAGTACTGTGCTAAGAAGAGGGTTCAAAGGCTGTTGGATGACAATGAGTCAAGGAGAGGTCCGTTGTTACTCCCACAGCCTTATACATTCAAACCCCCTTGTTCATACTAATTTCACTAGTATGCATAGTAGTATGCTTGACTAGTGGCTTTTTATATTGCATTTACTGGGGAACTTTAGTAAGTTTGTATAGCATTGTGATAGAGTAGACAATTATTACAGTTAATGAAAACATTTATGATCTATTATGCAATAAAGTGTTACTTATTACTGTTGCACTGCTATGATCTAGTTGACCACTTGAATTCTTTATTCTTAGTTGATGAGACTGTCTTTTAATTGGTTATGGAGTATTATTTTTGTTTTCTTTGTGTATATAAAGTAGTTCTTTTTAGGTAAACTATTGTTTGAAAGAGTCCTAAGTAAAGGTGGCCTCATTGGCTTGGGTGAACTATTTGGCAGGGGCTTAGAGCATGACCCTTCAGGAAGAAGCAAGTGAAAATGTTTATTTTTGGGGTGTCCTTGCTTTGAACAACATTAAACTTTCAAGTAAGATCAAGGAGTTGTAGATTGCTTTATTGCTATGGAACTTCTTATGAGGGGAATGTACTTCTCTTGACGTTGGTGGATAGTTGAACTCAATTGTCTCAGTGCTAGGTGAGATTTATAAATTTATTCCATCGAAGAATAAAAGTAGATGTAATTTTGAGACCAGTTGTGTTTCCTTATGAAACAGAAGCTTCTTGAGAAATGAAATTTGCGATGTTTAACTGTGTACTGATTTAAATTCATTCCATTCTATGTAGTTGAGAATTCAACAGATGTTTTAGATGCCACTTCTAATTGTACACTTTCTTAGTCATATTTGTCTCAACTCTTGAGAAGCATTCTTTTATTTTTTATTTTTTTTCATGTGGGCTTGTTTTCTTTTTGCTCAAGTAGTTTATGCTATTGAGCATCGGCTCTTTCTCATTGCAATAGTTTCAAGTTAGCTGATTCATGATTGTATGCGACTGTCATTGCTTGTAACCAATATTTTCCATTTAGACATGTGATATATCATCTTGAATTTTTTGAATGCAATATCTTTTATGGGCATGATTTTCTAAAACCAACATTGTTGATATGTTGATATGTAGGGGGTCTGGTCTTCCTCTTCTTTATTGATTTCATCTTTAATGTTCAACCTGTATGCAATTAAGCTTGGTTGACTCTCTATATCTTTCCTTCTAGCTGGAGTATTTAATGCACTAAGTTAGCATTTAAAACCACCACTGCACTGTTTTTATGATTGAAAATATGTTTCCAGTTTTTTTTTTTTTTTTTTTTTTTTTTTTTTTAATTTTATTATTTATTTATCTGCCAGACTCTTGATTTGTTGCTAACTGGGATATAACTATGTCCCCCAGCTGGTTAGTACTCATGTCCTCATTTTTTTCTTATTGAGAAATGAGAATGACATTGCAAAACCTTGATAAATTTTTACAAGCTTTCTTTTCTTAAGGGTGTAAATATACTCTCTTCTGGGTGATTAGGTTTAATGTGTAATTGGATAGTAGGATTTGTAAGCCTAGGGCATCATGCAGGGTTTGGAAAGGAATATTTAAGCAACCTTTATTCTGTTTAGAGGGTATTATATTGGTTAAGTTAGCCACTGCACTGACCCCAACTTTCAGTGGCTAGTTGAATGCTCTTACTTTATTTTAGGGGCTTTATGAGACTATATAAAATCCTTCAATGAACATGTGAATAAAAAACATATGATAGCTTGAGAAAGAGAGGGATTATAAATTGAAAAGATATTGTTATTTTCTTTGTTATTGCATAGAAAGGCCATTCTTGTTTTGTTCTGGGGTTCTAGAAGTTCTAGACCTCATTTATCAAGGATGGAGCTAGGAAATAATAAAAGGGGGACCAAAGCACAATATAAATATATTGCGGGGTTGGTTGCTACCCTCCCCTGTCTCTGACCTCGCTTATGAAATTCATGTGTCATAGTGTGGGACAGGAAATGTGATTGACTGCTGAGCTCATTACTTGATTTACTTTTACGGCAAAGATGGAATTTTACTAACAAGGTAAAGGCGAAATGAAAGCCATATATGGAATGATGCCTAAGTTTCCACTTTCTAAGGCTATATCTTAAGTATGGCTTATCTATTCGATAGTGAAATCAGTTTTATATAGCTTCCTTGGATCCTGAAATGCTGTCATGTACTTAGGTTAAACGCATTCTTGGTTTTGAATTGTTGATTTTGCTAATAAGCTGGGAGGAAAATTGTACCTTATGTATTTATATGTTTTTTAGTAGTGGATTTATACTTTCTTGATTACCCATTGTGTGGAATGTGAGCTGGAAAGGAACCAGAAACTGAACAGCTGAAACCATCTTTTTGTTAGTACGCTTTCATCGAACATCATCCACGTAAATTTGTCAATTATTTTTAATTTTTTTAAATTCTGAATACGCTATTTTCTTCCTTTCAAAGTGTATACTTGAAGCATTTCAATGTCCATTTTTCAATAGTTCTAAGCTCTGAACAGGTAGAAACAGCCATTGCTGTTTTCTTTCTAATTCATNTTTTTTTTTTTTTTTTTTTTTTTTTTTTTTTTAAATTTTATTATTTATTTATCTGCCAGACTCTTGATTTGTTGCTAACTGGGATATAACTATGTCCCCCAGCTGGTTAGTACTCATGTCCTCATTTTTTTCTTATTGAGAAATGAGAATGACATTGCAAAACCTTGATAAATTTTTACAAGCTTTCTTTTCTTAAGGGTGTAAATATACTCTCTTCTGGGTGATTAGGTTTAATGTGTAATTGGATAGTAGGATTTGTAAGCCTAGGGCATCATGCAGGGTTTGGAAAGGAATATTTAAGCAACCTTTATTCTGTTTAGAGGGTATTATATTGGTTAAGTTAGCCACTGCACTGACCCCAACTTTCAGTGGCTAGTTGAATGCTCTTACTTTATTTTAGGGGCTTTATGAGACTATATAAAATCCTTCAATGAACATGTGAATAAAAAACATATGATAGCTTGAGAAAGAGAGGGATTATAAATTGAAAAGATATTGTTATTTTCTTTGTTATTGCATAGAAAGGCCATTCTTGTTTTGTTCTGGGGTTCTAGAAGTTCTAGACCTCATTTATCAAGGATGGAGCTAGGAAATAATAAAAGGGGGACCAAAGCACAATATAAATATATTGCGGGGTTGGTTGCTACCCTCCCCTGTCTCTGACCTCGCTTATGAAATTCATGTGTCATAGTGTGGGACAGGAAATGTGATTGACTGCTGAGCTCATTACTTGATTTACTTTTACGGCAAAGATGGAATTTTACTAACAAGGTAAAGGCGAAATGAAAGCCATATATGGAATGATGCCTAAGTTTCCACTTTCTAAGGCTATATCTTAAGTATGGCTTATCTATTCGATAGTGAAATCAGTTTTATATAGCTTCCTTGGATCCTGAAATGCTGTCATGTACTTAGGTTAAACGCATTCTTGGTTTTGAATTGTTGATTTTGCTAATAAGCTGGGAGGAAAATTGTACCTTATGTATTTATATGTTTTTTAGTAGTGGATTTATACTTTCTTGATTACCCATTGTGTGGAATGTGAGCTGGAAAGGAACCAGAAACTGAACAGCTGAAACCATCTTTTTGTTAGTACGCTTTCATCGAACATCATCCACGTAAATTTGTCAATTATTTTTAATTTTTTTAAATTCTGAATACGCTATTTTCTTCCTTTCAAAGTGTATACTTGAAGCATTTCAATGTCCATTTTTCAATAGTTCTAAGCTCTGAACAGGTAGAAACAGCCATTGCTGTTTTCTTTCTAATTCATTTGGAATTGGAGGAGCACAGGTTGACCAAGATTGTACTATTCCTTAGGTGTTTTCACCATTAGGTGCCCCACTGTTTCATACTTTTGATCTCTCTTATGATGTATCAGTGAAGTCCACACCTATTGCATTCATATAATCTTTACAATTTTGAATTTTCTGTAAACCTTATTAGTGGGGAATTCAGAGAAACTAAGGTTCACATAGTCGGATTATGGCTATCAATAACGTGTTGTTTTCCAAAGGTTGAAAATCTTTTCCTTATGGGGAATTTGGTTTAGGTAATCTAGGGTGTCTGATAATATTATATTATCTTGTTCGGTTCAAGTTATGAGATTACCCGATAATGTTATATAAACCAAAGCTGATGGCGGTAATGTTGCAAATTCTCTTATGAAACTGTATCTTAAATGAGTATTACATTTCTCATATAAGTATTATAATTTTTTTTATTATTTTATCATAAGTAATTGTATCTGTCCTCGCGACAGTAGGACTATTTTGAACCTTCGAGCCATTATCTGGATGATCGAGTGATCGATTGAGGTTTGGGCAATTGCATCCCCAAGCTCCTTGCACGGCTCCTAGTTAACGGTCTTTGCATCTCACGGTTAGCATTAGAATTGGTTGTAGATTCCGACTTGGAACTATCGACTTTGGTGTAAGTCTCCTTGAACATCGAGTTGCTTGATGCCATAGAGGCAAAACTGTCCAACTGGGTGTGCTAATCTGTAAACACAAAAATTTGAACTTGTATAACAACTATAAAACTCAAGTTTGGATCACTCGTAAACTATAGTTACAGCTACTTCATTTTGGATCACTTGAATTAAAGCCAACACAAACAACACACACATATATTAATCTGTGTGTTCCTTTCCTAAGGGCAAAGAAACCTTATAATATTTTAATTTTATTAACTGAAATTGCGTAAGGATAAAATAGCCTACTCAGCTTTGGGCATTGTGTTCCTTCACCTAACAAAAGCTTTAGTATTTAATAATCTTATGCATTTTATTATATTAGTCAGTCCACTTTAAATAAAGTTGTGATAAGTATTAAAGTCAACTCTTTAATTAAATGTTACACAAATAAATAAAAGCTTGTAGTTTGGTGATTTCCCTTTCGGTCCAGTTGTTAAAATACTTTCTAAATGCATCGACTTTGTCGTGCTTTACCAAATTTTCTTAAATTATTATTCTTACGTTCTAAGGGGGAGGGGGGGGGGGGGAGAAAGAATTAAAAATTTTCCAAAGAAGCATTACATGATGTTGAAATTTCGTCTTTAGAGATAATTTTAGATTGGAAGTAAAATGTTATTGGTGCTATATTCATTTACTAATTATTTTATTATGGGGTGTTTGGTAAATAGTTGTTAGTTAGTGGGTTTGACTAGTTGATATCATTAGCTGATTGTAGAAAGATTTCGTAAATAAACTATTACTCCATAGTTGATAGCTAATTACATACAAAATGACTTTCTCAAACAGCTAATCGAAAAAGTTATTTTGAGAAGCTTTTTGAATTTTAACATTTTGGAGCAATAAACTGTTACAAAAAACTAATTAATCAAACACTTATGTTGATTTTTTTTAATTTTTCTTTTATTTTTCCTTTCAAAAAAAAAAGTCAAACAACTAATAATAATCAAATAAGTCAAAATTAACTGATAAGCTAAAATGTAATAAGCTAACTATATTATATTTTACATATTTTAATTTCATATATATTAAATATTAATGATCTAACATATCAATTTACAAAAATTAATTAGAAAAAGTTAGGTTAAAGATTTACTTAAAAAATAATATGTGTCCAAGCACCTTGTGCTCAATTGACACATCTGTGACTCTCCTTGAGAAAAGAAGTGAGGTATTGACACTTTGAGCTACAACTGATAGAGAAAGTATATTGAACATATATTACATGGTAATAAAGTCAATAGTAATAAAAAAAATTATATATACATTATTACGCAAAATTATTATTTAAAAGTATTCATTTATGATAATGATCAGCGCAAAAGCATGTGGAATTCTTACCACTAAACTACAACCACGGTCACAACATGGAATTCTTACCACTAAACTACAACCACTTGATTCATGCCTTTAAAGAACAAAATAGAGTGACAGATTTATTAGCCAATAAATCTTTGATGGAAAACAGGGGTCTACACTTGTTGATACAAACAGACAAAAATATGCAAAGGAACAACACAAATAACACAAAGAACAAAAACTTAATACAACTTCTTTTTTTTTTTTTTTTTTTTTTTGTGAGAATGACACTGCCTAGTGCAGCGAACGTTCTTTGATTATTCTCGAGATAGCCCCACCAACATCTACTTGGAGGAGCGTCAGGAGATCCTTTGGAAGCTCAATAACAATAGTTGTCTCCCCGTTCTGGGGTTTGGCCCAAGTTTGCCAGGTAGTTGGCGCATTTGTATCCTTCTCTCAACACGTGGGAGAATCGAATAAAGTTAAACCCCTTTGCCAGATGTTTAAATCGCGGATCAGCCCGATCACCCTGTCATCGGTGGTATCTCTGTCCTGCATGATTTTGACCACGGCTTCCGAATCCATCTCAATGTCCACCTTAGCTTGTCCATCCCCCAGTCCCTGATGAGCCGTAGACCCTCCCTTAGGCCCCACAGCTTAGCAGAGAAGCTGCCAGTACGCCCAACCTTCACCACTAATCCCATGATCCAATGACCGTCATGGTCCCGCAGGAGCCCCCGACACTAGTTAGCCAATCCCGTAGATGCCTTCCAGGCCCTTTCGTGTTAAGTTTAGTCCAACCCTCTCTTGAGGGATCCCAATTTATCCACTTTGAACTGCCACCCTAAAGTACTTAATACGTACAACTCATACATACTACCAACATAATTTTCATTTCAGTCAAGGACTAACGTAACATAATTGACTCATATTAAATTTTAGAGATTAGAGATTTAAAGATAGATTTTTGTTAAATAACTAATTAACTATTTTTTCTTAACGGATATTTGTTAAATTGTGCAATGAGTGATATTTAACTAGTAAAATAAGAATGGTTGAAATGACAACCATAAACAGACATATAACATATAGGTCAAAGACCTAAAGAAATGTCATTTAGTCATCATTAATTAGTTAGACGTTAGAAGTTCTGGAGTAATTGGCTTCGACTATACCACTGAACTGCAATACATTTTTCCCATCTGATTAAATTTGAGTATATTTGGAATTATGTACTTGTCCATACATACCATTCCATTTAGATGGAGACATTTCATAGGCGCTAGTCAAAGGCTAATAAATATAATTCACTTCTCTAATACTAACTATATGATTTGCACATAATTTCTTAAAAATTATTTCAAATGATTTTTTTTCAATTTTAATTAATTACTTAATTAGGTATATAGAGAACAATCTTACAACATCAAAAAGTTATCTTATATATTATATTACTCCATAAAAAAAAAAGATAGTAGTAGTATCATTTTTGTTAAATAATTATCATTTTATTTTCAAAATGTCACTACTACTACAATAGATAAAAAATAAAATATATTATTTTATACATATGACGTCGGTTCACATGAATTGTCGTTGTATATGGGCTTTAACGTCAGTTTCAAGCATAATTATAGGTAAAACGGAATGAGTTCTATATATTCAAGGAGGAGATCACACGCTTTTATGTATGGAGATCGTAGATATCTTATGCATTCAGTTGCTTATTAGGTAAGTTTTCACTTAATAAGATATCTAATTGAGTTCCTTTTTTAACATAAGTATTTATTACATATTAGAATGATATTATTTTATTTCTAATTACATTTTAAATATATTTTAGTGCCCTCAACAACTTGGAAATTTTGAATGTGGATATTATGTGATATGGTATATGTTTTAGAGCACAAAGTGACATGAAAATTTAAGTAATACAAAGTAATATTATAATTATGAGTAAGTTTAATACAATTTAAAATTCATATTCTATCAAAACTTTTCATATCTTTGGTGGGAGTGATATATATGTTGCTACAGTCAAGATGAAATTCACTACAACATGATTTTTTTTTTTTTTGAAACACAAGAGTTTTATGGTGCAGTTATCTTTGTAAAGTTTGGTAGTGATTGTGAACGTAGTATGATGATGATGATGATGATTTAATACTTGTAAATTACATCTAGTTTAGTTAATCTTTTGGCATAATGTATTTTGAATCTATTATTTAGCTTGTGAAGTATTGCTCTTAGAAATTCTTTAGGTACTTTTGAATGAACTGTTTTTTTTTGAATTGTTATTAACCATTGTTTGTATGGAATATTATTGGATAAAATATTTTATAAAGCATTATGTAATATTTAATATTTTATTTTTTAAATAAAAAGGGAATATACGTCGGTTGTTAGGTACAATTGACGATATAAATAAATAAATAAATATATATATATATATATATATATATACACACACACACACACTAGACGTCCATTGTTGCTTACAACAGATGCCTATTATAATTTTTTTTTATAACACCAATTTTTACTTACAACTGACGCCGAAGCCATTTATTTTTTTTTTAAAAAAATCATATACATTGGTTAAAAACATAATAAGTACCAATCAAGGTTATATCCTTGATTTATGTCCCTCTTTTTGGATGCTAATAAGTGTGTACATTTTACTTTAAATGTTGTACACTTCAATTTTATTAGACAAAATTGTCCTTACTACATTATTGTTATACAAAACTACCCTTACACCGTTATAACACCGTTACTTTTAATTCCATCATTATTACCATACACCTATATCTATCATATCTTTTTCCTATTCTTTAATTGTCATTTTATTAAAATTATTATATAATTAATTTAATGGTTGATTATATTTTAATTAAATTTCTATGAATGATAAATCATATATGTGTGTATAAAATACATATATTATTTGTGTATATATAATTTGAATTATACATTCTAATTATTTATATTTATTAATATTTTAATATTTGGCATAAGTTTTCGCGCATCGCGGGTATAAAATACTAGTATGATAATATAAATGTCAATTGTTGAATCTATATACTTAATTTAATATACGCCAGTATTTTTACGTAACTTTAATTTTTTTTTTTTACGTAATTCTAATAATTGACGTAAATTTAAAAAAAAAAAAAAAAACTAAACATATATGCATGACATATCATTAAAAAAAAAACATATATACATGACATTGTGAAATTAATAGTGAAAAGACTTTTCCAATAGCATGGGGGTGGTGGGGTTTGGGTGCCGACAGAAGCAACGACGGAGAAGTTAATGGAATATATAAATTATGAAATTCTTCAAAAAAAAAATATAAATTATGAAATTCTGAAAAGACATTCGCATCGAGCTTTGAATTTAAAGTGAAAATAGTGGGGGTTAGGCTATCTTAATCAACTAACAAAACGTGTTTTTCGGGATTGCACTCCAACTCAACACATTGGAATTTGAATTGAACACTTCAACAAAAAAAGACAATATTTACTATATTAACTTTAAGAATTCTCCCATAATCATTCAATTTATGATGTTGGTAAATAATTACTTTACTTAAATTAAACATATTTAAAATTTTCTGTTATTTAAAATTTCAATATACATGATATTAGGATGGTAAATGATACAAAATATATAAATTAATTTTTTTCAATGAAATTTTGAATTTAATTTGATTATTATTCAATCAAGTTCGAATAATTTAAATATTAAGTCTAGAGAAACTTTAAAATATAAAAGGCAATATTTACTTTGAAGAAGTGCAAAATGGGCCTGTTATTGGATTGTAAATGAATATAAAAAAATATTTATTTTTTATAGTAAAAGAAAAAAAAATTAAACATATTAAGTAATTTTTAAGAGGGGATAAACTTATTTTTCTTTAATTAATGAAATATATAGTTAGAAAGATCTATGTGCAATAAGAAATTTTTTGGACCCTTGAATATATGATTTCACTTATAAAGTTCAAAGTTCAGTTGTAGGTAATCTATTATGAGTTAATGATGTGTCGATATAATGGCACAAATAGATAGAAGTTGAGAGTGATTCTTACATTGAAATCACAAACTTTGGTTTTGGTAGGTTGGCAACTTACAGTGATCACCTTTTCCTTGAGCCTTTAATCTATCACACAAAAAGACTTAAAACAGCTTGTTGACACAACTGTTGTTGCCTAGACTCGTTTTTATGTAACGTCTTCTTTTGAGTTTATTAGTTCTGTTTCAAATGTATCATGCATGAAAAGTCTCAATGCGTAATACATGGATATTGCACAAAATTAAAAGTGAAAATTAATTAAATTGGACATGATATCTAATATAATGCAAATTTTTAAAGTTTATTTGAAAATAAAGAGAAAACATAATAATGTATTTAAATAAATAAAATACTTTATACCCCTATCATTACCGCTCTTGATTTTTTTTAAAATATTTATATCTAGTAAAAGTGACATGTCATGGAGGAGCTAACCTGAACGAGTAATTGTAGGAGTCTTTAACATTGTCCTAAGGGTGTTATATTTGTATGCCTAATTTTTCCTTTTGTTTTTATTTTAAATCTAGATATAATTTGACAAATTGTAATTAATAGAGAATGACTCACAGGGTGACTTTTGTAAAGGTATATAACATTATAGCACTAAAGCGACCCACAAGTCTTATGTCAAATTAAAGAAAAAAACAAGTTACGTTGTTAATTAGTATTTGTCCTAAAGGCTAAGGTTATTGATTTAACTATTTAAGTCAATTCTGATTGTTGCAAGAGCTAGCAAAATTAACGTAACCTAATCAAAGTAAGGATAAGTATACATGCACAATGTAATACAAAATGATTACCAATACACCCATTTTTAAATGGTTTTACTTCTTTTTTTTTCCACCTTAATGATTGCGATCTTATCAAACCATTTTAGTCAACCGTGAGAATTACAAATTATGTGCAATAGCCATTCAGGATATTCCAATCATTTACAATTAACAAATGAGTAATTAATATTATAAGTAGTTTATCTAAACAAATATGATACTTTCAATTTATATATATATATACTAGTATTTGTACGCGCGATGCGCGAAAGTTCATGCCCAATATTAAAACATTAATAAATATAAATAATTAAAAATTTTAATTCGAATTATATATACACAAATAATATATATTTTATACACACACACACATATATATGATTTACCATTCATAGAAATTTAATTAAAATATAATCAACCATTAAATTAATTATATAATGATTTTAATAATTAAAATGATAATTAAGGAATAGGAAAATGATATGATAGATATAGGTGTATGATAATAATGATGGAGTTAAAAGCTAACGGTGTTATAACGGTGTAAGGGTAGTTTTGTATAACAAGAATGTAGTAGGGATAATTTTGTCTAATAACAATGAAGTGTACAACATTTAAAGTAAAATGTATACATTTATAAGCATATAAAAAGAGGGACATAAATCAAAGATATAACCTTGATTGAGACTTATTATGTTTTTAGATATATAATTAAGGGTGTGATTGGTTCACACATGCATGGAATTTAAATCAGAATAGGAATCAAATACTTGGTAATGGTATGATTTTGGTGAAAGTATTTTGCATGTTTGGTAGTAAGATAGAATTAGAATGATTGATGTTTGGTTATGTATGACCCTATAATGTGAATAATAGTTTTAAAAATACAAAAACAAATAATCAAAAAAATTGATCCTAATATAATGACATCTAAAGCATCAATATGAACAACAACAAAATCAAAACAAAAATCTAAAAGTACTAATTTAAACTTAAAAATCATATATATTACAAATAAAATAGAATGATGCCTTTTTTAATTAGGGTAGTTGTATTTTAAAAAGTTATCAACCAAACACTAACACTATGATTTTAATTCACATTCCTAGTGTATAATTAAACCCATGAATCAAACACAAAGTTATCAACCAAACACTAACTATTATTTTGATTCGCATTCCTAGCGTATAAACCCATTAATCAAACATACCCTTAGTATTTCTTTATTCACTTTTGACTCTGTATTAATTTTTTATATTATTAACTCTCATAAATTAATTAATTAATTATATTATGGGTTCAAATAATGACACATGGAAAGTATTAATTTGTACTTTGTAATTAACTAATTACTAAAATAGAAAAATTAATAATTTGTGACAACATTGCTTATAATTAAGTCATTCCAACAATTTTACTTGTAAACAATATCACTATAACTCATCATTACATAGAATCAGAGTCTTGTTTACATTTTTTTTCTTCTTTCATTTCTGATACTAAAGCAAAGAGTCACATAATAATGTATGATGCCCTTAAACAAAGACTTACAAAATACTATTGAAATATAAGGAATATTCGGATTAAAGAAACAATAAAAAGATGATTCTGGTTAAATTACTTAAAAACAAGACGAGAGGTGAGTGGCATCTGTGTAGTTAGAGTCTACCAGCATACGCGTAGAGTTGACGGCCGTTAATAACTCTAAAGCTGAAGAGATTCCCTCTAGTTGTCCCACGTTTTCTACGCATTTTCTCCGGAGGGGTAAATATATCAAATTAAAGGAAACAGTCAACGCCGTTAAGAAGATGAAGGTTTCGAAACGGAAGCAGCGGAGAGATCAATGGCGCCGTTACCCATCGTGGTTGCTGACTGGACAGTCAAAACCGAAAAGCTAGGAGAAGATGGTACACCGGCGGCTTCAGCGGCGTTGGTGGTTGAGCCGCCCCCGACGGGGTTCCTGGAGTGACAAGTGGCGGTAGAAATGGCGGTGGCCAAGGAGATGGGCATCAGGCAAAGGCCTTTCCCTTGGAGGTATTGCATGGCGGACCCCATGTCCTCCTCCATCAGCTTTGCCACCTGCTGCTCTGTCATCGTCATACCCTCGTTGTTAGATGATGATGCCCCCCCGTTGCTGCTCCTCCCTCCTCCATTCCCGCCTTGTAAATAATCACCTCCTCCCTATACAAAAACAACAATTCCTACTTCTCAATAATAATAATAATAATAATAATAATAATAATAATCACAATAATAATTTTTTTTTGGACGTAGTCCAAAATTTCTACTGTCCAACACAACTAAGTTGCAACACTTTAATTTCATGATTTGAAGATTTAAGTTCATATCAAATTTCAAAGAATAATAATAACATCGAACACCACCAAATAACAAAAAAACAAAAATAAGAAGGGAGACCAAGTGGGCATGCGTGAAACTTTATCTATTTGTCGTTTTCCGATGTTTTACGAGGGACAAACATGGAGGTTAGGGATGGTTTGTTCCTCAACTATAGTTCCACGTGCAATACCTTTCTTGACTCTATTTTTACTTCACCGATTCAAACCAATATGTTTTAATAATACTCCGTAGACTGTATTATGCCTAGGAAAAGTTAAGTGCTCCTTGTAAAAGTTTAATATCAAGTAAAAATCTTAATTTTTTTAAATAAAGAGTAAAGTGTAAGAGGAAACCTCAGAGGACATATCAGTGACTAAGGGAGCAACAGTTGCAGCACCGCCCAGTCTACTCATACTCAAAACCTGAAACACGCAGAGAAAAAGCCGTGAGATTTTAGAATAATGCATATAAACCATGATCAAAAGTATTTCTTTAAAAAATAATTAAAATCCACATTCACCAACTAATTGAATATGATTTCTCACATTACAATATGTTTATATGTCCAAAGGAAACATCCTCTTTCATTATTTAAATAAAAATACTTTTTTAATATAATTAATTAAAAGAAAAACATAAAGAGAGAGAGTATACCTTGACTTGGAGCTGGAGGAATTTGACATAGTCGATGATCTCATCCAGCATTGAAGCCTTGTCAGTCTGTCATTCCACCCCACGTTAGCCCACACATAACATATCTACTTTCATTCATCTCCATCATTAATAATTAACAACAAAGACTATAAAACAAATATTTAATTTTTATTATCAGGAAGTTCTAGCATGCCAGCGAGCACCATGCTTTTTTTACATATTTTTGACTTCTCTCCTACTACTTTGATTTTAAGAAAGCCATTGTAAGTAAATCAACCTTGTCCATAATTAATTGATAAATAGACAAATCCAACAAAGAGTGACCACTCTAAATAGAGAGTCAAATTTAAAATCTATTGCTCGACCAACTTATATTTACACAATTAAGGAATAATAAATTTTCTTCTTGTATGAAAAAAAATCAATCTAGTCAATACTATGCTCCTTAATTGGACCAACTCGGTGCAAACGAGAATTAGTCTGTATATGGTATGGGTTTAAAGTGGTTTAAAGGTGTTTCTTACAGTTAGGGTCTACTCAGGACTTCTTGTGGTCTAATCCGAAAAAATACTTTATTTAAATTCAATAAACATAAAATGATGTAATAATTCTATAAAATAAAACTTTTGCAATATTTTAGAGTATCAGCCAGTAACAAAATAAATGGGTAAAAATAATATCTTATATAATAGACTATGTAACGTATTTTCACTAAATTTACACATAAAAATTAATTAATGGGGTCTATGACTCTATGATATGATTTGAGAATTGTTATCATGCTCTCTCGGGTGTGCTTTCCAGCTTCACATTAAAGGACGAAGGAAGAGAGTACAAATGAAACCATACTCGCAGGTGTACGTAAGTCCTATACTCTCTAAATGCAGACACGTGTCTGAGAAACTGATCTATTTCTACCAATAAAACAAGCACATGGAATATATCGTTTGGAAAGGGTGAGGGAGAGCAATTATAGCGCAAATTATGAGCAGTTACGGATTACAATAGCCATTAATCATCAGTTTTAACTTTAATGGAACTAATTATGATTAATTAGATTCTAATTACGTACATATTTTTATTAATTGCCCGGGGAGTAATGAAATTACCTTATTGGCATTGGGTACAAGCTCCTGCAGAGCCTTCATTCTCTCTGCAATTCTCTCTCTCCGTAACTGCACAGAAACAATAACAGAAATTCCGAAAATAATGGGATCAGAATACCAGAAAAATCCAAAAACAAAAAAAAAATTATTTAAAATAGTATTGCTACTGCGAATTGTACGCACTCGTTCTGCGATACTGTGAGGATCAGTGGCTTGTCCTCTACGGGCCCTGACTCTCTGCTGTTTCGGCTGAACTGGGGCCGTTCCTGCACCGCCAGTCGAGCCGCTAGCTGTGGCCGCCGGTGGTTGGTTCATCGGCGATGGTGCTTGAGCACCGAAATTGTGAGCTTGCATCGATCCGCCCTGTATTTAATTGAAACGAAATATTGACTCAGTTGAAATTACAATAACGTCATTTTCTATCATTTTTGTAATGATTTTTGCACATTGTTCACCTGAGGATGGTTGAAATGGTGAGGTTGAGAGGAAGTTTGACCGAGAGATCCAGTGGAGCCGTTATAGACAGGCTGAACGGAGCAGTCGCTTACCTGCAATTAATCGTCGATGAACCGCTAAATTCACTCTAATTCATCATTCAATTAGTATGTGTGGAGTAAATACGAAACATCTTACTGGATTTTCAATGGCTTCGTTTTGGTCCCCGTTCCGTAAGCTCAACGGCATCCCGAGAAGGCCGTTTTCTCCAACCCGTCCCGTCGGGGACCTCAGTCCGGTGCCTGAAAATCCTCTGGACAGCAAGAGTTGCTGTTGAAGCATCAGTGCCTTGGCTGCTGAGGAGCTACCGCCGTCGTCGCCGTTGATCTGGTGTTGGCGGAGCTTGGAGGCCAATAGAGCTGTTGACTGGTCGTCGAAGTGGTAAGCGTGATCGTCGACCGCGGAGTTAGGGTTAGGTAGCAGCGGCGGAGAGGTGAGGTGATGGGAGTCCCAGGGGGAATGAGATTTTGTTAGGTCAGGCCAGGGAGACGAGGAAGGGACGGAAGAGAGAAAGTGTTCGAGGAAATCGGTGCTAGACGCGGCCGTGGAGTCAAAGAGGGAGGAAGAAATGTGGTGTTGAGTTGCTCCGCCGCCGGAGCCGGCGCCGGCGACGACTTGGAAATCCTGTACGGAGTTCATCTGAGATTGCTCGGACGTGTGTTGGTATATGAGTGAGTTCGTTGATTGCTGCATATCTATATGTTAAGAGAGAGAATATATATCAGAATAAGGGTTTGGCTTACCTGAGAATTTAAAGGGTTGAGGATAGAGGTGGACTACGAAGACTAGAGGAGCGTTTGGTTTCAATTAATATGAGATGAATTTATCATGAAATGGAAATGAATAATATGGCTTGATGTATAGAATTGTACTCAAATACTCAAATGTGAAGGGCAACCCTGCGAAGCTTAATTCCACACCGTGCTACCAAACAAAAAAACGATACAAATTCTCATTTTCTATTCTCAAATCCTGCTCCTACCCTCAAAGTCTTAATATGAACATTTTTTTTGGAATTCACATGATAAAAATAGTTTATCTTTGTTTGTTACATCATGAAATAAAAACGAGGGAGTATAATTTGGGGGTATACAATGCATGGGTCTATTTGGTGCACAAAAAGATAGTTAAAAACAAAAGGTAGTATATTTGGTCTCTAAGTTATACCCATATTGGTGACTTAGTCCATCGTATTTATTTTTTATCCCTTAGTTATGAGTGAATTGGTGCGCTTGGTCTGCGACGTTAAGTTTCTGTCTCACAGAAAACTCAAAAGCTCGAACTTGGGTCTCGTATAAAGGACTTATTCAAAATTAAAACTCGAATTTGGATCTCGTATAAAAAAACCAAGACTCCGTACAAACAAGGAAACATTTTATTATTGTCTTGAGTTTAACATTTGATCATTGTCTTAAGTGAAACTCAATTAAGCACAAAACGACGTTTAAAACTAAATTGATAAAAATCAGTAAAACTAAAATTAAATTATGTATTAACTCATAAAACATGCCGAAGACTAAATTATATATTATTAAGTCATAAAATTGCACACCCACTTACCCAATTTGATAAATCTATTATTGAATAGCTAGCCTGAAAGGACTAGTTTTACTAACAATTGTCTACTAGAATAATCTATCGGAAGATTTATCAAATTCTACTACAAGTAGTTTTACTAACAATTGCTAGTTTTACTAACAATTGTCTACTAGAATAATCTACCGGAAGATTTATCAAATTCTACTACAACTAGTTTTACTAACAATTGTTGTAAGATCTGCCACATGACTTGTGCCGAATTAAGGATCTAATATTGCACAACAATATGCTACTAGTGGGATCTTCCGGATAAAATCGACTAGAACAACTTAAAATTAATAAGCTTAGTCGGTTACTCTTATGTTAACCTTTATAAGTTGCTCTATTAAACTTGACACATATAATAATGTAATCCCTTGATCCACTTTTCTCTTGTTGTCGAGAGTAAATTCGCTTTGATTTAATACAATAGTGAACCAATTTTTAGTTTTGATTATTACCAAGCATAATCTTTAATTGTTTGCTTTTCAAAAGAGACTACTCACTATTGTAAACTTTTTAAATTCTAGCTAATAGGCTAGCTCCCTACAACAATGTTAAATTATTTTTTCAACTTGGTAGGCTCTAAATGACTTGATACAACTTGATAATCTTTTGAGTCTTGAGCTAAATTAAAAGTGTGTTTGGTTGACAGATTTTTAAAACACTACTATGTGTTTTGATTATCCCTTAATTGCAAAACTCATTCCCTAATAAAATAAGGGTTTCATCTCATTCCTTCAGTACTTCATATATAGCTTTACTACCCTACTACTCTTCTGACTTTCATACTATGCGTCTTTTACTTTAGTACTTTACGACTCTTTTGCTCAATCTTGTACTATGAAACATTATTATTCTATTTACCTCTATTGCTTTGAACAATATTAATGTTACTTGAACTATACTAGAGTTTACGTTATTACTTTAGAATCGAATTAGCGATTAAAAAATAAAGAAAATCATGTTAAATTCAGAACCTTACAATTTAAATTGCAAGTTCTGAAACCTTCTTTCTAATTCAGGTTCTGGTTCTAATTTCTATTTTTAGAACTATGGCCAAAACATTCTTTCAGACATCTTAATACAAGCTTAGTCCATTGTAATTTCACACACACAGACACACCTTGGAAGATTACAAGGTTTTGGCTCTCATCTCCACCCCCATACAAAAAGTTGTAATATTGGGAATTTGGGGCCCACTAGCTCTGACATGGAAGAGTTGAAAATTCCCAGTGATTATTAATTAATCACAAGAACTATTGCTACTTCACTAGGTCACCAAAACTATGGATCCGTTTTATTACTATTCTAATCAGTAATCACTGTTTGATATATACGGCCCTTTGTGAATAATTTCCTCACTTCTCCTAATTAGTTTCTCCAGTGTAATAATTTTCGTAAACTAATTAACTAAGGTGGAATTATGCGCCACTCATTTCTTTTCATAAAATCAAAAGAGAAAAATAAAAATCTTAAATAAAAAATTTTTATCTATGTTTTTTTACACCCTAATAGAAGAGGTACATCAAATAAAATTACTCGCTCAGGTGTAAACATATGAATGTGCACAGCACTAACTACCATATACATACTTTGATATATGAAAAAACGCATAATCACGGTAAAATTCGTAGTTACTATCATGTACATATTTTGACCTGAATTACAAGGAGGGACCAACTCAAAACAAGAAGGGGAATAGGTAGCACCACATAGAATTAAATTTGAACTTTATGGTTACCAAATTAACTATCCGACCAATTTAATTAGGATATAAAATTGCAACTAAAGGATTGATGTATTTTGTTATTTTGAATGGTGTACTTTTTAAAGTTCATGCAATTTTTTAAATTGCTCTTTTACGTACAATTTATTGGAATGCACTTTATTTATTCTACCATTCGTTAAATTAGCAAAACACAACAAGCTTTTTATTTTATAAGGAAAATTAGCGGTTTTGGTCTATTAAATATACATATATTATAGATTCAGTCCATAAATTATTACTATACACAAATTTCTTCTTTAATTATGTGTAAAGTGACAATTTTAGTTCACGATTAACACATTATATTAATATTAATAATGCATTTTAAATTTTCAAATTATTGGGAGGCACCATTGCATTTTTTATTTTATATCATTTTGTATTTGATAAGTAATATACCCTGAAATGATTAATTAATTATTTAATAGAAACTCAATGTTTAATTAATTATTTAATACAAAATGATATAAATAAAAATTGATTAAAGTGTCTCTCAATAATTTGAAATTTTAAAATGCACTTTATACATAATTAAAAGGAAAACTTATGTATGATAATAATTTATGAACTGATCGAATCTACAATATGGATATAATTGATGAACTAAAATCTCCATTTTTTTTTTGTTATGTTTATGACTTCTCGATATCAATTATATATATAGTGCACATTGATTATCTTGGAATCATCAAAGCTCCTAATTAAACTAATCCATTCCCTGTCCTTCCCCATTTCTTTTTTTGCTTCCAATTTCCAATTCTAAAACTTTCCTTTCCAATGGCATCATTCTCATTCTATATGGATAGTGTCTTGCCATTCTTTTCACTTCATCTTCATGTTTCGTCTTATTTTATGAGAGTAATTGTTTGACATGATTTTTAAAGAAATAATTGGTTCGTGGAATAGGTCGAGAATGGTATTCCATTTCTTATTTCGTCATTCTATTCCTGGGAATAGCATTCCCGGAAATGAGCTATTCCCTCTGCAAAGGGAATAGCCATTCCTAGGGGACCCCCTAGTATTAGCTATTCCCAAGTATTTGGGAATAGCTTTTATACTATAGTACCAAAAATACTCTTTTTATTATATTATAATCCTTATATATAATATTTGTTTATTTAAATAAATAAATAAATAAATATATTTATTTATTTATTTATATTTATATATTAAAAATGTAATTAATTAATAATAATAATATTAATACATTTTTTTATTTAAAAAAAACTTGTAACTAAGAGCAATTAAAGCTCCTTAAATCAATGAGTTTTTGCTCTTTAAGGCTTCCTCATCTTGTTGTTAATTTCAAAAGAGAAACAATGCTAGCATCTCTTATATAGAGGAGCTCAAATGAGCTCCTCTTCATGAGTTATCAATGTGGGATCAAAAACTCTAATTTGTGTTTTAAGAAATTATTTTATATATAATTTTGTTTTGTATTATTATTATTATTATTATTATTATTATTATTATTCCTTTTTTCTTATTATTGTTATTAATATTATTATAAGTTTTATTTTATTATTACATCATAATAATAATAATAATAATAATAATAATAATAATAATAATAATAACATGAATGTCCTTATTATTATTATTATATTATTATTATTATTATTATTATTATTAAATATTTTATAAGGGTATTTTTGTCTTTTAAAACATATTTCATTTCTATTCCTTAAACCAACCAAACACTGTAATATAATTCCTAAAGTCCATTCTTTCTGCGAACCAAACAATAGAATACAATTCCTATTCTATTCCTTGCCTATTCCATTTCTTATGGAATAGCATTCCTATTACCTCAAAATTCATTCCATGAACCAAACGTGTTGTAAGTAAGATGTGATATTATTTTTTAGATTTTTTTTTTCTTCCAAGTTCCAAATTCACTCATCTAGTCAAATAAATTTAAGAAGTTTAAAATAATAAGAGCAAAATAGAAAAATATAAATAAAAAGTTAGCAGTGTTCAAATTAAAAATATAGATTCTATTTTGGAATTAAGTAAAAAGAAAATAGGGCAAACAAATAAAAGGTGACATAATGGGATTATTTTATTATTTTTACTACTAATTTACTTGTGAGAGGCGCAGAAAAAAAAAAGGATTTTATTTGAATAAATCAATACTTTAGTCCATTTTATTCTTTAAATAGGAAAAATTATATGTAACACATTATATACACACACTCTGATCTCTTATTCTCTCACGACAAGAATAAATTTCATTAGGATGATACTTGCCATTGTTGTATTATGAAAGTTAGAATTTCATCATATGAATGTGAAAACAACTTTCTTATACGACGAGTTAGATGAAGATAATATCTATATAGAACAACAAGAGTGTTTTATCATTACGGGCCAAGAGAAGAAAGTCTGTAAATTATTTAAATCATTGTATAGTTTAAAACAAACGTCTAAGCTATGAGCCAATGACACGAGAAGTTTGATCATATCATACAATAATAACCAATGGGTTCAAGATAAACGAGAGTGACAAATGTGTCTACGTAAAGGATACGATAGACGGTTATGTCATTCAATTCATTGTTTATACGTGGATGATATACTTATCATTGGTAGTAACGATCAAATGATCAAATCAATCAAAAGCATATTAAATTCGAGATTTGACATGAAGTGTATCAGTTTGGCGGATTTAATCTTTGGGATTAAAATCAGTAGAAGACATGATGGTCTTGTACGTGTTGAGTCAATCTCATTATATTGATAAAATCATTGGGATATTTAACAAGGATGATAATTAATTGTCTAAGACACCGTTAGATACTAATGTACATCTATCCAAAAGTCAAAGAGAGTGTATTTCTCAAGTAGAATATTCTAAGATTATTAGAAGTTTGATGTATCTAATAACTTGTACTAGGTCGGATATTACCTTTGTAATTAGTAAACTTAATAGGTATACTAGTAACCCAATGATGAGATACTTAAGTAATAATCGTGACTTTGAACTATACTATACGAGATATCCAAATGTACTAGAGAGGTATAACAACGCTAATTGGATATTAGATATTAAGGACTCTAAGTTCATGAGTAGTTATGCCTTTCTTGTTAGCATGTGTTCTTCTGTGTTGATTATCCAACCCATTGTTATAGGTTGTGCAACGTATTTTTGTTATTAGTTATTGGATTCCTCATTTATTGATATGCCCTTAGTTAGTTATTAAGTTGTGCATGCATGCGGCCTCAAATTTTGAGATGTAGCCATAAATTTGAGATCCACATCTGGCCATTGATCTTGTAAAATGTATGGTCCATATTAGTCCATAATTCTCACATGGGGAAGGTAAGTTGTGCTTGCAATCAGTAAGTGAGTTTTACATTATTAGTTTAAAGTAGGGATGATCACGGTTCGATTCGAACCGTTTAATGTAGAATCGAACCAAAATCGGAACCATACAATACGGTTTCGGTTCCGGTTCCAGTTTGATAAAATTGAGATTTAGAATCGTCAATTTCGGTTCCAAACCAACAAAAAATTAAGAAGAAAAAGAAGAACAATGCTATGAAAATGGAAGCCAATGACTCTTAAAAAATATAACATCAAAAAAGAAAAGGTAAGAGAACTACGTGGCCTAAATTCTTATTGAAATTTCAATTAGATATGCAGGCAACTTAATCTTGGAAACGTTAAGTGCAAACCCAAAATTATTTTTATTTTTTAAGTTTAACTTTAACGATTAAATATTTGATATAACCATTCTTTAAAATTTTATGGTGATTTTAAAAAAATGAATTGTTGCATTTAAACATTGAAAATAGTATTTATAATAAATAAATAAATAAATAAAAATACGATTCGAACTAATGGTTCAAACGAAGCCGAAACAACCTTCCTAAACTGTTCCAATTTCATTTTGTCATTTTCCGGAACCATAAACCGCCAATTCCAAAT
This sequence comes from Ipomoea triloba, assembly GCF_003576645.1. Taxonomy (NCBI): domain Eukaryota; kingdom Viridiplantae; phylum Streptophyta; class Magnoliopsida; order Solanales; family Convolvulaceae; genus Ipomoea; species Ipomoea triloba. The sequence goes on along the minus strand of NC_044918.1, from coordinate 20,954,373 downwards.
CAAAACCGTAATGTGGTCACATATAATTTTAAGGTTGGATAAATATTTAATGCGGTATTGATGTATAGGTGCTATACACCAATATTATTGCGAGAAGAGAAAATGACAAGCTTCAAAAAAAAAAAAAAAAATGACAACCTCACTGCCATTGTCCAATGAAAATGTCGCATCCCATAGTTTGAGTCTTTGAGATTCCATAATCGATATCCAGCAGGCTACACTATATAAAGATATGTGTCAGTGCTAATTGCACAATGCCAAGAAATGGTTTGTAATATGCTAATGTTTAGGAAAATAACTTTTTAGTCTTTTAATTATATATGCCATTTTTATCATATACTTTAAAAGATTATAAATGTCACCCAATTTTATAGGAATATTGAAAATTTGATCTCTTAGCTTCACCCCTTTAACATTTTTAAGGCTTTGTCGTTGGTATAAAAGAAGTGAAATTACTTAAATGTCTATATACACAATAAAATTCATTACATTAGAAAACGTTTATCAATAATTGAAATTACAATATTTTCGTAAAATTAAGGAGTGATATTTGTAACTTTTGAAAATGAGAGATCAAAATATATAGTTAGTGGCATATAATTAGAATTTTTTTTTAAATACCCTTATATTTAAATTGTCATAAATAGGGGTGTTAGCGAACAGAGCTTTCGACAAACTACTCGTGTTCAAGCTCGGTAAATGTTCGTTTGTTAAGGTAAACGAACATTAACAAACAAAACTTAGAGCTCGATTAATAAACGAACAGAATCTGAACAGTGACAAGCTCGTTTGCTAAGTGTTCACGAACAAGCTCGTTTGTGTTCGTTTAGTAGTGTTCGCGAACAAGCTCGTTTAATGTTCGTTTAATAATGTTCGCAAACATGTTTACAAACATATAAATTGCTCATTAACATAAATTATTTATTATTCACGAACAAATTGTGTTCATGAACATGTACATGTGTTTCATTATTAAATGTTCACGAATGTGTTCATGAACGTAAATGAACATGTTTGCGAACATGTTTGTTAACGTTTGCGAATCGCGAACGTTAACGAACACTAACGAACGCTTAACAAACGAACACGAATAGTATTTTCAAAAACCTTAACAAACAAACACGAACACGAACAACCTCCGTTCGTTTATGTTCGGTTCGTTAACAGCCCTAGTCATAAACTAATTCCCTAGTGGTTTAAGCATTATTGTTACTTATTACATATAAAGTACTTTTGTAATATAAACATTGAATCATTGATGGTATGGTATGGTGTGCTCAAGTATCTCATCCATCAAATTTTCAGGATAAGAACATTGAGAGCTCTCAAGATTAAAATGCAATCTTTTAAAATAATATTTTTAACTTCAAAATTGGAAAAAGAAAACATTTGAATCTAAAATGGGTATCATTCATATAAATGGGCCTATGAAAATTGGAAGTTTATAAAAAAAACTTTAGGCCCATTTCGAGGGTGTATGCTAATATTGGAGTTTCAATTGTTGTATTATGGATCAGGTTTACTATGCATAAGGTCAATTATTATTGTGTAAATCATACTATCAAATAATGTATATTCAGTACACAAATAATATATTTTTAGTATATTAAAAATGTACATTGTATTCAGAGAAAATATATTATTGTGTATAATATACATCTAGTACATGAATAATGTATTTTTAGTATATTAACTATATACTTTTTGCCAAAGACCTTGTGGTCTAGTGGCACCTGGTGTCCCGATTTACACTCCCATATAAATGATGAGAGTGGGTTTGAACCTCAGTGGAGGCAACTGTTGACTCTTTGTGAACAGATACAACATTGTAACAGAGTCAGTAGTACTAAAAAAAATAATATACTTTTTGTTATGGTTCACACACCATTGTATGGACCATGGTCCATAGACAATAATTTGCCGCATATGATGGATGCTGTCCAGATAATATATCTACAATTAATATATTATATACATTCAATTTATTTAGAGGTACATAATTTGCTAATTAAATGTGCATAATATGTTAAACGTAGATAAGTAATATGAGTATTGTTTTGGACCAAGATTAACATTGAAAAATGGACCTGGTCCATAGTATAATCAGCAAATATTATTGGATTGTAAGGACAAAATGGCCCAATGGGTAACGATGGTTGATGGCCGGTTCTGCATTTTATGAAATTCAATTAATTGTAATATATTATTTACTCACCCAAGAAAAATAATAATATTGAACTAATCATAAGAATGCCTAAACCAATAGATTAAACACTAATTGCCAAAGACCTTGTGGTCTAGTGGCACCTGGTGTCTTGGTGAACACTCCCACATGGATGATGGGAGTGGGTTCAAGCCTTAGTGGAGGCAACTGTGGGAGTGGGTTCAAGCCTTAGTGGAGGCAACTGTGGACTCTTTATACTTTAGTAGGTTGAGGAAGTAACTATGCACAGATACTACATTCTAACATAGAGTCGTACTCAAAAAAAAAAACACTCACAAATTATTATTATTATTTTTTTGGGTAGCACAAAGAATTAAATGGAACGAGATTTTGTTACTCGGAAAATGCTACTTGAACTTCCAAATTTTACTCTTTACTTTTATTCCCTCACACAATAAATCAATGCACATCATGTCCACAATAAATTATCTTTATAACAATTTAAGAATATTTTAAAATTAATAAAAAAAATTAAAATTGAATACCAAAAATGAAATACTGTTATAATTGAGGAATAAAGTTAGAATAAACTGTTTCGAAAATTAATAGCAAGTGCGCCACTGGCCCACTGAGCCTAGTATATTCCGAAAATTTCCGATAATAATGATTAATGGATTAATCAACGTCTTTTTCTTACAAACTACACTCAATGTAATTAAGTTCTAGAAGTGACCAGTGACAAATTTCTCTATCCACTATCAATAAAAGATACATTTTAATATATTAACTATACATTATTTGTATTATTTATATATTGAATATAATTTTTTTTTGAAATGATAAATTATTTGATAATATATAAAATAATATACATACTTTCTCTGTTCCATTTTATTTATCTTATTTATTATTTATGATTAAAACAACTCCTCGTTTTTTTTTTGGTTTATTTTTATAATATTTTTTAATTATTGTTAAATTTAATTTATTTTGTTTAATATAACTTCTAAATATATAAATTTTATATACCAATATTAAACTTAATATTATGAAAAATTGAATTTCTTTAAAAAAAATAAAAAATTGAATTAAAAATAATTTCAGCCAATTTTCAATAATCAAATTAGACACATAAAATTATAAGAAAATAATAATATATTTTTAAATAAAATACCTTTCATATATTAAAATATACATTTTAGGTCCACCAGCCACCTAAATCATAATCTATGAAATAATGATTGGTGACGGTCTACCTGAGCAGCTTAGCTTGTTCTTAATACCAGTAATAGATCATGAAGACCTGGACTAGGAAATTTGCTATATATATATATATATATATATATATATATAACATTGCCAGCTGGAGATGTTTCTTGGTGGGAGAGAATGGTGATTTAGCTTTTGATGGCAATGGGAAGAGGATCATGGGTTTGTACTTTGTTCACTCAGGTGGCTCTCTGCTTTGCTCTTTACGTTGTTCTCAACACGGGACAGTTCCAGAGGTCTCTCTATGGCGACAATGATTCTGTGGACACGTATTTCATCAGTGTTTCAGGGGGTTTTAGGCCTCTTCAGGAACAGATCCATCTTCTCAAGCAGGTCAGTTTCGCAGTTGCTTTGCGTAATCCCTTTTAACTGTTTGACGAAATGCTTCGGCTTGTGTCTCTGTGGCGTTGTGACGTGTGATGATGCTAGTAAGTAGTAAGTTGAATTTGTTTAGATTGGATCTGTATTTGTGGCAACAAGTGAGGAAGTTGATTTCCTGGTAGATTTGATTTTAAAGCTTATATCAAATCAATTTGCATTATAAGAGGGAGCTGGAAACTGATTAGATACACTATGTAATTCATTCATAGTTTCTGCTTCTTAAATTGTTACTTTAAATGGCACATTGACTTTAAATCTCCAATCAAACAGTACACCTTGAAGAGAATAGCACTGCCCATGAGTCCATAACCAGGTAGGGGCGTTTTCTAGATTATGAAAAGATTTGAGTTGAAAATGTAGATTCCATTTGCTGTAATAGGCTTATTAGTTCTCTAGTTTTTATTACTCTAACTGGTTTTGCTAGCCATCTGTAGACTGTAGTGAGGGGTGTAATGTCTCCCTTACTTTTTTGCTTTTCCTCTTTTTGATGTATATGTTGGAACTAACCTTACATTTTTGCTTTTCCTCTTTTTGATGTATATGTTGAAAGTAACATGCATTTAATTAGAAATATTGCTTGCAAGTTATCTTTCTATATTTATGGATTACCTGTTTTGACTGGAAATTATGATGTTGTGTCGCGTGAAGATGGAGATGGTTGCAAAGAAGAACAGAGCTAAATTTGTGATCAACATTAGTGAACTTGGAGAAGGTGATCCACTCGTGCAAAATGTAAGGCGATTGATGATAATCAAAACAAAAGAACTTGTATCTAGCCAAAAATTTAATATTATTTTCATTTTTTTTTGTGTGAATGCACTGGTACTTTTTTGCACACAGATGACATTCAAACAGTGTAAAGTTCCTTTTTTTTTTCCCTTTTTTTTTTGTTCCAGATTAATTAGTAACTTGAAAATTTTCTCAGTAGTTGGTGAGGACTGAAGATGCCATATCTAGGATTTACCATGCAGTTCATACTAGTGTATGGCAAAACAATTTGCATTATGGATTAGAGACATATCTATACAAGCTTTTCAAATGGCCAAGAAATGGATTTTAGGTTAAAAATATATTCTCATTTTCCATTTCTCCTAAAGCCTTAAGAACAATTTCCATTTGTAAGTGAGATATGAGGTAAGGCTGATTTGTTTCAGTGTGAAAAAACCCTTTGCCAGTTTTCCTACACGCATGGCTTGTTAAATATTTCCATGTAATCCTTTGCATTTCTATTTATACAAAATACATTGCTACCTGGAGAGTATTCTCTGAAATTCTGTTAGGCAGAGGAAATTTTGCTCATACTTGACATAAAAGTTCCAATGCATTTTTCTGCAATTAACTCTTTGTTTAAATGTGGCATAAAAGATTCTAACACTTGTATGCTGAGCTGACCCTATTATTACCGTTAAGAATCTGACATAGATTCTTTTGTTTATATTTCTTAAACAGGCAACCCAGTATTACCAGTCACTAGAAGTTCCATGGTAAGCTATCCTTTTGGCAAAATCCTTTTTCTCCCTTCACCTCTCTTGTAGATTCTCCAGCTGACATGGCTCCTTTATATTTACATTCTACAAGTAGATTCTTGATTTTATCATTTTTAAGAAATCATCTTTCCTACTTCGCATCAGCTGTCCTTAGCTTGTAGGTATACAGTTCAAGCTTTGAAAGGACAAAGTGGAAATTACTACTTTAAACACATTGAAGTCACGCATGGACGTACCTTAGACCTTATTGCTATAGATACTACATTATATCAGGTTTTGTTCTTACTCTGTATATTATTATACATCGGCTAAATTGCTTTTCTTTAGTGGTTTGATGCTTGGGTTTGCTAAAAAATGTGCCATGGATTGCAACTTTTGTTTCTGACAATCCTCTATCAATATATATTTGTCCCTCGAGTTAATGATAGCTCATGCATATTTTAAGTACCACATGGAGTGTTGAAGGAATGCTGTCTTCCATCTTAAGCAACATTTTAGCATGGCTCACAGGTTATAAGTATTAAATAGGGTGTGAATCACAAAGTGATTTTGAGATATCGTCTTCAATTAGCACAATTAGTTAACTTGTATGACATGAAATGTAAAAACTTAATTGCAGATACATCTTTCGTAATAGTCTTGAGTTCTAGGGACCCTTAGCATCATATAATATACATTTATGAAATGGCCGCTAGTTGCCTAATTATGCTTCCCATTTTATTTTCTTTATCGGATTGCACTTGCTGAAATTACACGAGCTTCTTGAATTTTTCAGGATGTTTCAAGCAGTAAGAAAGAGGAGCAACTAAAATGGCTGATAAACATACTTGAAGACAGCCAAAGTTATTGGTACATTTAGATATGATTTTTAACAATAAACGAGAGCAAATTGGTCGCAATAACTATAGCTTGCCTGTTCTTTTGTTCTTGCTTTATTGCAGGCACATTGTTGTGGGTTTTCATCCATTGGTAGCCTGTGGTGAAGATGTTAAGGACAGGAAAATAGAGAAAAGCTTTGAGCCTTTAATTCATATATTTCTCAAATATGGAGTGGTAAGACAAGTTCAAAGTGAAACGATGTTTACTTTCAGATTAAAACAATACAAAACAAAAAACGAAGTTGCTTAAAAACCATGAGAATGCAAGAATTTTGATAATTTGCCCTGTCATACTATTAGATATCAGCATATCACGGTTTGCAAACTGAACTTGAGACTGAATACTTGTAAACCGTTTTAACACACTCCCCTTTTCTTGTTTACCATTTTAGAATGCGTATCTTAGCAGGAAAGGTTGTAATAACTATGTCCATAAAGGTGATCTTGATGATTCGAGCAATGTAAGTCCTGTCTATGGACCAGACATGATATCAGCAAATCAAGAATTCCTTTACAGCATGTAAGCTTTCCACCATTCTGGAAACTCTGAGACTAATTTGCACATCCATCATATCGTGCCATAACTATCTTTTGCATGTTCGTGGTTCTGTCAGGGAAATAACAAATGGTTTCCTTCTCCATAAAGTCACCGATTTAGAAATTGTGAGTACTAGAAAGTTGGTTTTTTACGAATGAATTACGAACTCTGATATCCTGGATGAAGAAGCATAATCTATTCTGATCTCTCCCTTCAATTCTGTGCCACAGGTAACCTACTTCGTTACCTCTGAAGGGGATTTCGTGCGAAAGGTTGCTCTTCAACCAAGGGGTAAAGCAAATATGTAGTAGTGTTCAGGAAGTGACTCATTGTCTATCACTCTATTCTATTCTTTCAGTGCCTTCACTCCATTTATATCCACAGTTTCCCTTCTTGTCAATTTGATTCTTTTAGTTGTCATATTTGGTTTTGCGGATTTAGGATTATGTTCTTTGTAGCGAATATTTGTAAGTTCTTCCAAAAGCTTTTAGAGTATATGTATTGTCACCTGCTCTCTTCATCAACTAGATAACAATCTCTAAGTTAATAAAATTGTAATTTCTCATGCATCAACAATAATCAACAACAAAGTAATTTAGAGATACATTTTCTATACTCTCCTAACAATGTTACTTGGAGGCCTTTTGGTACTTTTTTGGGTAAATTATATTGTGGACCCTAAGGTCCATCTTGGAAGGGAACCTGACAGTGATGCATGTCTTTTTTTTAGTAAGATTATTTTTAGTATGTTCACGATATTTTGATACAAAATAAATATAATATATTTTTTTTAAAAAAAAAATTAGAGTATATTAAAAATGAACATGTATCAATAGAAAATTATCTAGGATTAACAATTGTATTATTTTCACCAATTAAATTCTTAAAAAATCCATTCTCATAAATGTGTTTGTTGAAAAATTAGTTAAAATGTTTAATATTATCTTGAAAACATACCAACTAAATTCTTATTTTAAGAATTTGATTTATTTAATTTTTAAATAATTTTTTTAAAAACTTACTATATACATTAGTCATGCACACAATAATAAAGGAAAATAAAGGACAAAAAGTAATTGGAAAGAAACGCAATGACATTTTGGTAATTTTTTGTACCATGTATATTTTGGTGGTGTACTACTTGTTGGGGTGTGGTGCACTTATGAGTGAACTGCGGTGCACAACATCCCATCACTTAAAGGCTAGCACCTTTGAACTCGGAAAATTATGCTATGGACCCGGATTCACCTTACGAGGTGGACCTGAGTCTATGTTCATAATTTTATAACTTTATGCTCACAATTTTAAAACTTTATGTTCACAATTTATATATGTAATTTTGAATTCTATATTTACAATTTTAGAACTCTATGTTCACAATATAGATTTATGAAATTGTGAACATAGACTTATAAAATTGTGAACATAGAGCTATGAAATTGTGAACATGAAGTTATGAAATTGTGAACATAGAATTATGAAATTGTGAACATGGAGTTATAAAACCGTGCACATGGATTTATGAAATTATGAACATGGAGTTATGAAATTGTGAATATGGACCCGGTTCCATGGCATAACAACTGTTTGAACTCAAACTAGGCTATATAAATAAGTCTTGCCCATTTCTTAAAGAGAAGAGAAAGGGGAAAACAATTTCTCATGTAAGAAAATCTCTGGGTGTTCTCGCATACTTGGTAAGTAGCCGGACAATTGGACGGCTCAAGGCTTTTGATTCTGCCAAAGCACGCTTCTAAGGTAAAATCATTAAACTCTCTTTAACGTAGAATCTAGAAAAAGCGATTGATGTTTCCGTTGTATGTATGTATTTTTCTAACAAATTGCATCATTTACACCTTTATGAATAGTTCGATAGTCTATTTTACCCTATTACATTGTATTTTAAAGTGAAAAAATTCAAAATTTTAAAATTGAAGACTAAAAATAAAAGTTTTACGACCCATTTACTAACTGAAAATTTTCTTTAGTTTACTTGAAAACCAGAGAATTATATAAAGCAGAAAACATGTTTACTAGTACAGTTTTTTATTTTGAAAACTGAAAACATTTTTCAGTTAACAAGAGAACTTTTAAAAATCGTTTTTTAAATGAAAAAAAAAATCATCTATCATCTATTTAGATATATATATCACTATAACGATCTTCTTACCATTATCTACTTACATATTTATTCATTACTATGATTACATTCATTTTCATATTCTTTTCCTTATCAACATATTTTATCTTTTCTACTCGCATTTATTTATATAAATATAACTTATTTGCTTACACTTAAATTAGACACTATTCACATTATGAAAATTAAAAACTTGAAATTTACACCAAGTTTTATATTTTGATTGAACTCAATAATTATTGCTTCGAATATTTTAGTTATGTTACACTATAATACAACTTTCATCCAACTTTCATCCAGATATTAGATATTGAAATTTTACATATATTAGACATCAAAGCAAAAATTATATGTATACAAGTCATTCAAATGAAATATCGAAAAATATTTTTAATATTAGCTCAAAAAAATATTAATATTATATAAACTAAATTTTAGGTGAATTTAATAGGTTATTGGTTCGGATATGTTTTTAGTAGTTATGTTATATACAAATATGAATTTGGTTCGAATATCAAATGTAAAAATCTTAAATATATTAGACTTAAAAGTAAAAAAAATTATATTTATTCAATTTAAACCAAACATATCCAACAAATATTTTAAATATAAAGTTTTAAAATCACTGGAAATTAAACTTGTGCAATTTTATAAATTAAAAAAAAATTAATGTTAGTAAATAAATTTTCTAAACAGGGGAATAAAAAATATACAATAAAAAATTTAAATTAAAAAAAAAAAAACCGGAGATAAATTTTCTAAAGTAAACAAGCCTAAAGTTCGGCACTATAGGATGTAAGTAAAAGTGACAGTGCTTAGCTTGAGTTTCGACTTCTACCTTCTGAGTGCGATTACTCTCAGAGTTGAAGATGGTTGTTGTTTTACGCTCCATAGCGAAATCGTTTGAGCAACAATTGTTGAAACAATCAAAACCCTACATTTCTTCTCAGCTAATCACTCACCTGAGTTCTTTGAATTCCAATTCCCAAGTTCAACGATGGCAATTTCAGAACAGGCGCACTCTCATCTTAGAGCCAGTGACGTCTCAATCCATAAAGTTAGAGCAGCTTTCCGACTCTGATTCTGGTAAATACTCATTGGAACTGTGGAATCTTCGAAATTTTTAGTACTGATTATTCGTAGAAGTTAGTGGAGTCTACAAATTTGCTGTGTCAATGTGGAAAAGAACCAGTGAACTGTGATTTCCCCTTAATTTATTTATATTAATTTAAAGTTGTTAATGGATAGGAATTTTGGAGCTTAAGTTGGATAGGCCGGACAGAAAGAATGCGATCGGGAAGGCTATGCTAAGAGAGTTACGTCATGTGTTTGATAGAATAAATAATGAGCGTTTGGCTAATGTTTTAATGATCAGCAGCTCCGTTCAGACAGCATTTTGTGCTGGTGCTGATTTGAAGGTAAATTCTTGACTTTTTTTTTTTTTTTTTTTCGTTTTTTAGTTATGATTTTTGTGTAAACAGAGGGCTTGATGACATATAATGATGATATTTAATTACTTTCAACAAATAAGCAAAAAAAAAAAAAAATCAAAATTGACTTCAAATAGTGGTAAATGGCTAAATATTCTTTCATAGTGGATTTGAATAACTGCAAGTGGCATAACAGTGTATTGAGGATTAGTTGCATAACCTTAGTTTACACTCATAAAAGATTTAGCTTAAAGAAAGGTCAACTGTTGTATATTCATTTACCCTCCCTTTCCACTCTAGGAATTCTGTGGCTGATGAGGTAAATGTTACAACAATTAAGGGAGACTACAAGTCTGCAACTATATTAGAAAAGTTAAAGACATTAGCTTCATACAGTTTCCTACACACGGGTTTCTTTGTTTCTGGTAGGAGTTCCTGAAAAATATATCTTAGTATTCATTATGTTCAAATTGACTGGACTGAAATACAGCTCTAATGGTGTCCCTTTTTTCAATAGGAAAGCTCTGTTTTCTGTGTACTTTCTAGTAGCAATGGCATAGCAGAACCTATCTTTTCCAGGAGAAAGGCCTTTTCCACTCTGTATACTTTCTATTTTCTATGACATGTTACTTGCCAGTAACTGACATCAGTTACTGCCTAACACTTTATGTCTTTATAGTGAGAGATTGAGGGTAATTGCATTGTATCAATTCCCTGTGGGTTCGACTCTTGCTTTTGCACACTATTACTACAGTGATCCGTGCACTTGCGAGAACACATTAAAATTGTTCATCACTGCCTAACACTTTGTCTTTATAGTGAGAGATTGAGGGTAATTTTTAGAAACTAATATTTCATTGCTACTAGAAGTTTCAGACTACAGAAGCAGTAAATTTTGTGCCTTTTCAGGCAATGTTGGTTAATGTAATTAGACTTAGGTAATCTGCTAAGTGCAGCTTTCTCACCTCTTTCTTTGAGTATTTCCTTGGTGCAGCTACCTTTTTCTATAACCTGAGCTCATGGAGTTGATAGAATTCTTTCTGTCATTTTAGAAAACCTGAGTCAATGGTGTTCATTTATAGAAAACTTTTCTGCCAAGTTTTATAGAATTCTTTCTGCCAATTGCTCATCATGCTACCTCTTTTAATTTCCTGTCAGTATGTTAGATAGCAAAGAAGCTTAGCTTCTCAAATGATTCCATGGCATCATCTTGAAGCAAAGTTTGAAGCTTCATCAAATGCTTCTTGATGATGGTGACCTTATCCTCAGCCTCTTATCCCTAGTTAGCTAGCAGATTAGATAGTCATGTCACTACATATTGATCCAGTCACACTTGTTGTTCAATGTTCATATAATTAAGCAAATAACTTTCTGCTGATTATTTTTCCTATTTTATTTGTACCTATGGATGGCTAGTTCACTAGTTTGATGGACTTTTTGATATTCTAATTGTGTCTGTAGGAGAGAAAGACAATGACTCCATTGGAAGTCCAAGAATTTGTGAACACTCTTCGGTCAACATTCTCCATGCTGGAGGTCTTTTTTTTTTTTTTTTTAAATATAGCATTATTTTTACTAATTTATGTGATTGTTTATAAATTGGCATCTGAAGTTTTTTTCATGTCATATTTTGCTATGTTTCTGTTCATTTCTTGTTCTTTGGAACATAAATGAAAGGACCTAATATTTTACTTCTTTATAACTTCTATGATTTGTTGACAGTTTCATCTCTGTTACTAGGCACTTTCTATTCCTACAATTGCTGCTATTGATGGTGCAGCCTTGGGTGGAGGACTGGAAATGGCATTATGTTGTGATCTCAGGGTTTGTGGTAAATTGCTCTATCTGTGACTCCCAAAGTTATTGTACTTGTTTTGGCTTCCTTTATGAAGTTGTTATCTTAAATGTTACACAGGGGAGGCTGCAGTTTTGGGCTTGCCAGAAACAGGACTTGCCATTATACCTGGGTATGCCTCTTGTATTAAACCAAACAGACAACATCTGTAATGTGTTTTGTATATGACCTGTGAACTTAGAATCGTTCCCAAGGCTGTTACCTATGCATTGATTGTGTTCTGACTTGTATTGGACAAGTTGGAGCTTTCCATTATTTAGTTGTGACTCAAAGGATCTTATAATATACTCTTTCTCTAGAGGTTTAAATCTTTAAAACACAATATGCTTATAGTTGAAAGACTTGTTGCTGATTCTGTCATATAATTTGGCCTTTTCCAGAGCCGGTGGGTCACAACGGCTTCCTAGATTGGTTGGAAAATCAGTAGCAAAGGATCTTATTTTTACTGCTCGAAAAATTGATGGAAAAGAAGCCTTACTGATGGGTTTGTCATATTTCGGAATTTGGTTGTACTTTTGCCTAGTTCCTAGGTTCCCAGTACTTACAAAGACCATTTTTCATGCAGGGCTGGTCAATTATTGTGTTCCTGCCGGTGAAGCCCGTCTAAAGGCACTTGAAATTGCTCAAGAAATAAATCAAAAGGTACAAGCTGCATGGTTTTGTTAACGGAATAAATTCTATCCTTCCATTTAACCAACTCTTGTACATCGAAGTTACCATAGTAACTAAATGTAGGCTGGAAGTTATCTACAGACTACAATACATAACATATGCATTCGGTTCCAGTTATATTTCTGCATTTGGCACATACTATTTCTGTAGTGTTAAAATAGAGACCATGATAGCAACAAGCGTATATACAAAAGATTGCTGTACATGCACGCTAATATATCCTGTTACAGGGACCGCTTGCAATAAAGATGGCAAAGCGTGCTATTGACAAAGGATTTGAGGTGGATTTGGAATCGGGTTTGGCTTTGGAGGAGGATTGCTACGACCAACTTCTGAACACAAAAGATCGGTTAGAAGGCCTTGCAGCGTTTGCTGAGAGACGAAAACCCAGATATACAGGTGAATAAACCGCACACCAGATTTAGCAAAAGTCATCCCTTACTACCATTGACATTAAGCATATATATGAAGCAATCATACAAAACTATTTCTTGTATTGCCTGGATTCATTATAATTTAACATTCCATCTTCTATGCTATTTAATCCCCTTGTAAACAGGATATTACTATTAGCTTTTTTGTAGTTAGAGTTCCATCTGAATAAAGTAATGTTTACTTCAAAATCATGTCCTTGTTCCTTACATCTTGACATCTTCATTATTTATTGCATTCTTTTGATTTCCAGGAAGGCTTTGCCTTCCATTGGACTTTATTCTAGGAGATGATTAGTTGCATATTAGTTTAAAAGATTACTTCACCTACTATACAATTTAATACGGAGTAATAAATTACACACATATATAATGTAAAATTTATAACTTATTTACCCCATATCATTATCATTTAATTGCATTGTAGACGCACATGTAGGAGTAGGAATAGTAATAATTTTGCTCCAAAAGGGATGATCGAGTATGTGGAGCATGATTCTCATACTTAAAAGGGTTTTCCTAGTGAGATTTACCTCTCCTATGTTGTTTGTTGGATTTATCGAATGTCTACTCTTAATTAGTGGTTGTTGTTTTTCTTTGTCATCTTAATAATAATAATAATAATAATAATAATAACCAATTTGGTCCCGAGGTAAGGGATAACCCGTTACGTCAAAAGATGCAGTCAATATAGCCAGAACCACACCTGTAACTCAAGTCAATTCACGAGATTTTTTAAATACGTCAGTGAGATACACACGAAATACATGCAAGACCATCATACTTGCTGACCATCGATGAACTGATCGGATTAACCAGCCAAAGTTAGTTTTAGTCATTATGTATTGAACATAAGCAAAGCCCTCTAATGGTCGGACGATAGTAAAAAGTGATAGCAAACATACTAACTACTTGTACTAAAAAATAAGTAAGCATAATTTCCCCTAAACAATAAAATAGATTGACGTGGGGAGGAACATATTTACTAGTTATATCATCTAGCTACAATCGCTTGAATCTCCAGACGTTCAAAATTATTATTATTATTATTATTATTATTATTATTATTATTATTATTATTATTATTATTATGATGTTGATGATGATGATGAGGAGGTAATCTACATTTTAGTCCCTCAATTGTTTGTAGTCTTTAGTTTTCAATTTCAATCAATTTATCATCGAATTGTTTAAAATTTTGTCAACTTGGTCTCTAAAAAGGTTTAATTGACGAAATTTTAAATAATTAAATGATCAAATTGGTTAATATTGAAAACTAAAATTGGAAACTAAGGACTACATTGACAGTTGGAAACAATTGAGGGGGCAAAATTTTGATTTCCCTACTACTACTACTACTATTATTATTATTATTATTATTATTATTATTATTATTATTATTTTAATGAACAATTCTTATGCAACATAAAAAATTAAAAATACTTTAAAAATAATTAAATAAATAATAAAATATATTTATATCATTATACGTCATTTTATATGTAAAATAGTTAACTTATCAAATAATTTTCTACAAATAACTAACACTATGCATTTATTTTTTTAAAATTACACAATATGTTACTCCCTCAGTCTTATTTGATGTACTTATATTATTTACTATTTATTAGTCAAACGAACTTTTTTTTTCTTTTCTTTAGTGTTTAATAGTACTTTTAATGTAATTTTTGAATATATAAACTTTATATACTAATACTATATATTATGAAAAATTGAATTGAAAATAAATTCAATCCAGTCTCGCTAACAAAATCATACACATAAAATAAGATTGAGAGAGTATTAATTACAAAGTCATTTAATATAATTTGTTATCCATTAATCGCTATATGGTAATTGCCAACTACCAAGCTTGGAGTTATCGCTACAAGCTAGAGAGACGAGACATCATCTAGGCACTAGTATAAATAGTAGCTCTCCTCATCATTGTGGTCGGATTGAATTTTGTCTCTATATTGTTAAATAGGAAATAACAAATTTAAGTTATTCCTGAGAACTCATGAATAGTCTAATATTAAGGATGGCTAATGATTGTTCATTGGAGCAGGTAGTCTAATATTAAGGATGGCTAATGATTGTTCATTGGAGCAGGTGGACATGAGGCCTGGTATTGCTCTTGTAACTGTTAGTCTATGATGCAGGGGGAGATGAGCAGAGATACACTATGGAGATGTTGCAGAATAGAGACATCATGAGCAGAGTAGAGAAATATGAGACAGCAGCAGGGGTGCAGATTACCTCCAAGATCATGAATGTGCTATCACTAATTGTCATCTTGCAGTTGGTTTTAGTACATATGAAAAGGGGGGTATTTGTGTGCTTGCTTGCTTGTCTAGCCTTTTATTGTTTGAACATTGCATGGCATATACTTTGAGGTGGGAGTGTTCCCCTTGTAATCCTTGAGCTTATGAAATGATTGGTGGATATGGTGTAAAAAAAGAAAAAAGAAAAAAGAAAAGGGGGAATGGTATGATCTGGTGAAAGAAATGGAAAACAAATGAAAAAAGCAAAAGAATGAATCTTTTTTTTTTTAAATGGAAAGAATGAATCTATTGGTGGTTGATTGATTGGTATGGCATGCCCTATTGCTCTTGATATGTGTTTACATGGCCTGCCTCGAGAAAATACAGAGCTCTGTACGGGGTAGGTTGATGCATGTCTTGAGGGTAGGGTTTGCAAGGGTAGGTGGGTGTTAGCATTGCTTAGTCTCTGTGTATTTGATAGCTACTTTGGATAAAACTGCAGAGATCTATACCATGTATGCTAGCGCACAGGCTAAGGGTGCGTCTCATTGCTTATGATGTCAACCGAGTGGCTCCCCCTTGGTCAAAATACAGAGTTCTGTACGAAGGGAAGTTGGTGGGCATTACAAGGGTGAGGACACTTGTGTTTTGAAAGGTGGAGAGGTGGACATCAGTCCCACACCTAGTATGGGGTAATGTTCATTCAATTATTTGGACTAGTGTGTGTGACTTGGACTATGTGTGAAAAGGGTGGGAACCCCAAAAGTGTATTTGCATGATGATGAAGATTTTGATAGCACATTTTGGTCTTGAAGGTAATGTGCAGGTTTAGTTAGTATCATTTTGGTGATGTAAGGCATGTTTGCCCAGATTTTGATAAAGGGTCACTTTTAGCCCATGTATTGAATGTTTGTTTTGAGGTTGATATAAAATGATATGTTCTAAAAAAAAAAAAAAGGTCTCTTTTGAAATATCTATTCTCCTTATAAGGGAATAGTTAACTTTTGAGAATAATATTCTTAAAAATAAAATGTATTAACAAACAACATAATAGGCATATTCAATTCTAACCTAATGGGGTAGTAAATTCATCAATATTTTTAGACAAATAGTAAAATATATTTAAAACATCACTATTTATTTATACTAGTTTGATTAGGTTTTCAATATAAAACCCAATGTATTCGCTAAAGAGTTAATTCCATTTTTTTGTCATATATTTATAGGTATCAGTCTACTTTTAATTCTTTTTTTTTTTTAGAACATCCTCCTTTGGTCATATTATTATTGTGGTTTTGGTCCTCCGTAAAAAATATTGTTGAAATGCCGTTAAATACAAGATCATTTCGATCTTTTTTGTTTTTGTTTTGTTTTGTTTTTTTTTTACAAAGTTGGTTGACCCGTTATATTTTTATATTTATTTATTATTTGAAAAAAAAATACAATTGAAGATCGAAATGCCCATTCTCTTTAATGGCATTTAAACTGTTTTAATTTGTTAATGGAGGACAAAAAATGGTTATATCACAATAATACTATGACTAAATAGAGATGCTCTGAAAAAAAAAAAAAGGGACTAAAAGTAGATTGAGGACCAAAAAGTGAAATTAACTCATTGGCTAAATATTGCCCTAAATTCATTTTTCAACTTGGCTCATAGATTTAAATTTTAGTAACCCTACTCAGTGGATTTTATTTATTTATTTTTTTTTAAAGGAAAAGCTTTATTAACTTTCAAAAATAAAATGTTCAATACAAATAGGAGGAATAGAAGAAATCCAAATAGAATGACCTGGTTGGGAACTAGCCACTATAGCTAATGCATGATCAAGCTTATTCACTGATTTACTAACGAACTGAACGGACGTTGATTCAAAGTGTCATTTGAGAGTCCAACACTCATATATAACACAACCTGCATACGCGAGATCAAGAAGATTACCATTGAGTAACTGACAAACCATCTGACAATTTAAGGGTATGTTTGGAAAGCATGAAAATGACTTCTGAAAAATGAGTCATTTTTCATAAAATATTTTCCTTTCCAATATTTGGTTGCATTCAAGAAAACTGTCTTGGTATGTATGTTTGGTTCATTTTCTGAAAAATGAGCATAATTATTTTTAATTTTAAATATTTAAAATATACAATGGCGGTAGTGGTGGTGGTGATGGTGGGTGGTGGGGGTTGTGGTAGTGGTGGTTGGGTACGTGGGTGGGTTGTAGTGATGGTGCGGTTGATTAGTTGCTCCACTGCTGCAAACGAAAAATGATTTTTTTTCAAAAAAAAAAAAAAAAGTCATTTTCCTTAAAATGTTAGCTATTTTTCAATGACCAACCCATTACTTTTCATTCATTTTATATTTTCCTTATTGCCAAACACTGAAAACTCAAAAAAATTATTTTCAGAAATCATTTTTTAAGTTTCCAAACATACCCTCCTCCTTTATCTAAAGAGCCTCGCCCTCGGCCAAGTGAGGGTCATAATATACGCACAACCACTCCAAATTAAAAAATCCGACAGCACTGAAGCATCTACCCCAACAATCACAGACTGCTGATGTGTCATTACGCTTTTTCCATATACACAAGTACATTTCAACTTACCCATCCATCCAATCAGCCTTGCATGCATGTTTTAATACTCCACATACATAACCAATATTCAAAACAACAATCTCTATGCGAGTCTTAACTCCAATGAAACGTACTTAATATTCTAATATGACAGATTTAATAATTTTTTTAAAACATTCTTAGCATGCCGTGTTTGACTGCATGCTTTACATTTGTTTTCTAAGTAAATAATATACATTATTGTATATTAGTTTTTGCACATTATCCACCCACCAATGACACCATTATTACAGGGCCGGGGCCGGGGCTTTTATTATATTACTATTACTATTACTATTATCCAAAAGTGCTGGACCAGCAGACCTAATATGATATCTTTCAACACATTGGATCACATCAAACCCTTAATACAACTTTGCAGTAATTAAGGTTTATTATTATATTATACAACTTTACTGCAATGCAATATCTGTTCATAATTACTTTCTATAGTATAAAACGAACTAGCCTTAATCCGCTCATTATAACAAATGGATCAGGCAAGATCGGTCCAACCGGGTCGGGCCTAGACTAGACTTCGAGATCGATAACCCGTCCGTTTGATACCTCTTCAATACATGCATGGAGCCTATTATTTATAACATTATATTCCTAATCTAACTAATTCTAATGTTCTACTAATTTAATGACATAATAATTCATACTCTAATATTTCCCTAATTCGCTCGAAGCCGCCACTCGAAAGTGCGCTCTTGGTAAAACTCATCTTGTAACCTTAGCCGATAAAGGATCACAAGGAGATGAACCAGCAACCTAAGTTGTCCATAGTTAATCAACTCAAATCAATATGACAAATAGATAACTCTCACATAGAGTCAAACCTAGAACCTTGTGGTTAGTGATTACCAAGCTAATTGTCTAACTAACTCGACTAGAATTGCCTTCCGAAATTCCTCGCCCCAACATAAGCACACATCCTGACTTGATAGAATTAAAAAAGTCTAATGTGTTTCTCTAATTCCAATAATATAACAACTCCTTTTATAATGTTATTTTAATTCTAATAATAATAATAATAATAATAATAATAATAATAATACAATAATTCATATAATTAACTATTCCTATTCCCATTGACATATCATATCATTCATCAATTTACATTTCAAGAAATAATACTTTAGAGTGAATAGCGTGATCCCATGATGAGACACACATTCGTTTATTAGACCATCTCCATTAGTGAACTTTAGGAGGTTTTTACATGTGAAAAAAAATCAAGTTTTGTTTTTTATACCGATGCATGGGGAACATGATTTTTAGGTGATTTTTACTCATGCAAGTTTGGGTTTTTAGGACTCGCTAAGAAAGAGAAAATGAACAAAAACAAAAAGAATCTACTTTCAGTGTAACAATCACGCCCAGTAAATGCGTGCATAATCAAACTCTGTTTTATTGTTTTTGTTTTTTTTTTTGTCACATTTCTTTTCTTTTATTTTTTTTTCTTCCTATTTTTTTCCCTCCCTCCTCTCTCTAATTGGTATCTCAAAAATCATGAAAAATTAAGAACTGATAAGGATGCTCTTAGCGTTAAATTAAAGAAGTGGCTACTTTTGAATAAGGATGTTTTCAATTTGGCAAAAGCGAGCCCCACTCATCATAGGCATTGATTATGGTCTATTCTATTTCATATGCTATATATAGAAAAAAAAATATTTATGATAACCACTGAATTATTTATTTATTATTTGGCATAAGTGAGCCTCACTCATAGGCATTGATTATCGGTTTATTCTATTTCATATGCTATAGTAAAAAAAAAATGTATGATAACCACTGAATTAATTATTTATTTTAGATAGATATATATTGTATGAATTAATGAGAATAAGTGAAGAAAAATCATTTCATGTGAAACGTATAATATTTTTTAGTTAAAATATAATATTATTTTATAGGGTTATAGAAAACATTACATTTTAATTAAAATTGATCTGATTACATATCTCGTATTACGTCTCATACAAAACATACTCAAATTATTACGATAAATAATGTGGCCTAAGTACCCTTTTTCTCATCACAATAGCCACCAAAATATCATAGTCTTATACTCCTTCGATCACTTACCATAATTGGTCATGTATATTGTATAGTTACATAGTTCAATTAACCATCAACAATAAGGCAAGGGAGAGGGTGAAATGAGTGAAATCATATGAGAGATTTAAAGATAGACTAAATGTCTAAATCTAATTAATTTTTTTATTAGTTAATATAATTATAAAATATTAAAATCAATTACGTGTAAATATGCACTAAGGCTCAAACTCGTGACTTCTCATATGGGAAAATCACTACTCTACCATCTGAGGACAAGGTGTTTGGCTAATTTCTAATTGTATAATCTTTATATATTTCATTGTTTTCTTCTTTTTTTTTTTGGAAGATTAAAAGTATTTATATTTGTTATATGTTAATTGTCATTAATACAAAAATATTCTGTCATTAATTTTAATTAATAAAAATAATAATTGTAGTATTATAATAACCATACATTTGGTCATGTGCCTGACGTAACCTTTCATTTCCGCTTAAACGAAAGCAGACGTATGAGCTACAAAGAAGCCACCTAAATGCCACAACTTGTTGAGAGGAAAATAATAACAACATGGCAGATGGGTCCTGTGCATTATTGCATGAATACCAATTAAACACTATTATACAAAGTTAGAAAATTAATAAAATTGATTAATGAGCATCTTTCGCCGAATGCAACTTGCAAGAATTAGAATAGAGGAATAATGTTTTTAAAAAATAGATTGTGATGATCTTACCCGGCAATTTATATCATGGACATGGGTCCACGTAATATTATAAACCTTGGATCGAAACGATGAGGTACATAATTTATACTTATAAGGTACAAAATTTTATAAACACATAAAATCACAACACAAAGACACTTATTTTTCAAATCTGATTTAGGTACGTACATAATTTATGTTCATACGCACAAAATTTCACAACACAAGACATAGAAAGATACAATTACTAATTTGTTTCAGGTACATAATTCATATATACTCTAATTAGTATAAGAATATAAAATACATATGAATGTACACTGTGAACCCTAGTTCCTGATTGTTCTTATCCGGTTCAAATAATTTGATCATCCCAATGGAATGTAATACTTTAGACGCCCAAATTGGAAATTAAAGCTAATTTAATTAAAAACTCTAAAGCTTCTTTATTGCCAATGTGACCCCAAGTTTATTTTAAAACAATGCCAACCTGGGATGCATGTGCATGGCCACTATGGTCGAACAAGTTGCTATTAATGAAATCCAAAAAAAAAAAAAAAAAAAAACATCTTTATTCAAAAATAATTAAACAAACGTTAATCGAGGCATCGACAAATTCTTGGTCAGTGCTTGAAAAGCACAAATTATATTATAAAGTCACGCCTGGACACTAACTTCTTCTTTTTTTTTTTTAATCTTTTTATTTATTTATTTATTTATTTATTATTATTAGAAATACTACATGTTAGATTCTCTCTCCCTTGTCATTTACTATCTAAACAAATTACCTATTGCACTGTAAACACACACACAAAAATGAAATTTTGTATATATATATATATATATATATATATATTAGCAACATCGGGTTACAATAATTATTGGTATCTCCAAAATTCAAGTGGTCTGATCCAGTAAGCATCAACTTCAAGATAAAGATCAGAGAACTCACTTCAAGATGAATGTCAAAAGATAACTTTGCAGAGTTTGAATATGTTATTTTTAGAATGAAATGAACGCTCTATTTATAGTGGTGAGAATGTGAGACTCTCACCATATCTCAAACTCTTTGATATTTATCCAAATAAATAAATAAATATTTAGGATAAATACTAAGGGTGTGTTTGGTTCATAGGTTTACACGCTAGGAATATGAATCAAAATCATAGTTAGTGTTTGGTTAACAACTTTTTAAAACACAACTATGGATATTGATTACCCTTTAATTAAAAATTTCATTCCCCAATTTAAAAGGGGTATCATTCCATCTTATTGAATTGGTAACTTAACTTTTAAGTTTGAATTAATACTTTTAGATTTTTGTTTTGATTTTTGTTCATATTGATGCTTTGGATGTCATTATATTAGGCTCAATTACCTTGATTTTTTGTTTTTTTTGTGTGTTTTTAAAACATTTATTCCCATTATATTATATGGTCATACACAACCAAATATTAATATTAGTAATCATTCCAATTCTACCCTACTACCAAACATGCAAAATACTCCTACCAAAACACATATGCATTACCAAGCTAAGTATTTGATTCACATTCCGATTCTGATTCTCATATGCGAATCACCAAACACACCCTAAAAACTATCCAAAACAAACCATGCCATAATTGCGTCCAGGTTCATGATCCTATCACAATTATAATGTTTTAAATTTAAATATATAGTTTGACTAAATCTTTATCAAATAATTAAATTAATTAGTTAAATTAATTAAGGAAATAACATAGCTCAAATTAATTTAATTAATTGATGCACAGACTCAAATAACTCAATTAAAATGTTGTATAATATTATTAGATCATTTAGTAGTGTCAAATTTTCAATGTCTACAAAATTTCCCCTCGAGACTTGCTTGAATGTGTCACTTGAAAGCACATCTAACTTGAAAGCGTATATTTCAAGAAAGTATCAACACCATATGAAGCATATTATCCTCATACTAAGGAGATTGAAATGATATTAAGTAGTTTATCCTCGTATTAAGGAAATGATATGAAGTAGTTTACCCTCGTACTAAGAATATTGAAATGATATGATGCCAAAGAGTCTTCAAGAATACGAGGCAATTTAAACTCCTGCAAAGGAGTCTTGAAGAATATCTATTAGAAGGACTATCTAGCTCATAGAACATTTAATAATGACATTCATCACATATAGTGGTATAATATGATGATGCATATTCTTCTTCACCTTATGAGTTGATATGAGGAATTTCTATCTCCATTTTTTGGTTAGTTGAAGTGTGGAATTGCTTTGGCATGTAGTCAACCAATATACTTGGAACTCATGCCTTCTTATGATAGTTGCAAGCATTCCCATCAACTGAGCCCTTCAACACTCTTCTATTGACCCACTTCTTCATAACTTGTTTAGGTAATCGTGTTGTACCACAAACATGTTGTTTAACATGTTTAATATCAAGATGAGTATCATGCTCGGGTTTGGCATCATAGGGCTTGATGTTCATAGAGGATCTACATTTATGCCATTTTTCATTTCTCTTCTCATTGTTCCTCTCATTGAATAGCAAAGTAGATTTACCACACGAGATGGAAACTTGATTTGCGCATGTTGTGGCATCTGCATGTTCAATTCTCCCATCCCAATCTAACTCCATCATATCACTTTATCCTTAAAGACAAAGCAATTTTCAATTGGATGTCTGACAAGTCCATGGTACTTGCAGTGATCGGATCACCACCTCTAACGCCTCATGTGGTCGCCTCATTTCATGCAAGTCAATGAGGTTGAGTTTTAGAAGTTCTTCGAACATTGGAGAAATATCATAATGTAAGAATGGATATTTTTTCTCTTATTTCTCCTGTAGGGAAATTCTTCTACTACCTTGCGATTAGGCTTAACCACGGTTCCCATTTCGATCCCAAAAATGACCGAACTGGAACTGGAACCTTATATAAAGGTTCTAGTTTTGGTTTAAACCGTTGGTTCTAATCAGATTTTTTTTGTTTTTTTGTAAAGTTCTATGTTATATTTTAAAATTGTCCAAATTTAACAATTAATTTTTCATCTAGAATTTTTTTTTAAAATGATTATATCAAATATTTAAACTTTAACGTTAAATTAAAACAAATAAAAATTCTGTCAACAATATCATTGTGGAGTAATTATTAAGCAACGTCGTATTGGTGAGGGAAGCATTATCGTGGCTCAAGAGTCGAAGTGTAAACAATATCATTGTGGAGTCAGATTGTCTTAATTTCTATAATGGCTTTAATTATGTTAGACATGATTTATCCTATAGCGGTCTAACTATTAAGCAATGTTGTATCATTGTTAGAGTAATTGGCAATGTACGTGATTGTTCGTCATGTCAAGAGATCAGCGAATCATGTAACTCATGTGCTTGCACGGGCGACTGAATCCTCCTTCTGCTCTCGGGTTTTGGGAGTTCTCCTTGCCTGCGTGTATTTCAAACTTTTTTGATGATTATTTAATACAATTCTCTTTCTTGATTTTCAAAATAAAAAAAACAAATAAAAATAATTTTAGGCTTGCACTTAATTTTACCAAGATTAAGTTGTCTACGTATTTTATCAAATTATAATCAACCGATATTAATTATTTAAATTTTAAACATAACTTTATAAATATTTTTTGGTTGGTCAATGCACTTTCAATCTTAAAATATTTACAAAAACGTCACTCTATTTTTTCTTATTTTAAACCTGTTGATATATATAGCAGATCTATCAAATGAGAACGAGTGCATAGGAGAGAACTAGGAATCAATCACAAGTATCTATTTAGAAATATTTAACATATTAGAAGCAATTAAGTATAACATATTATAAGTATTACTCCATATTATTTTTATCATAAGTAATTTTTCAACGCCTACAACAATTTTAATTTAATTTTTTTTTAATCAAAAGTGAAGTATTACATTTTTTCTGATGGATTATATATGTTCAAATTATGTATAGTACTTACAATTAACATATTATATACTGTCTGAAATAGATTATGTACTTGTTGTAGTTAACGTACTATATGCCTTCAATTTATTTATAGGTGGCATAATATTATTGTGTTTTGTAACAAATTATTTACAGAAAAATAATATATTTACATGTATATAATTTGAAGTAGCATTCACAATATTGAACTTTGATCCACAATACAATTTTGCAACAAAACACAGTACACATTTTTTCATAAATTAAATATTAAGAAATTGGACATCAAATATTATGTCTCAAAGATTATAAAACAAAAATTTAAAGAAACATTATTCTAGAAGTGTTAATTGAAAATTGAAATTATATTACGCAATCTATAAACACATGAAAGTATTTATTATTACACGCTATTCAGTATTTATAGCGTGGTAGGACAAGTTGAGCATTTGTGACTGAATTGTATGTAATGTACCCATGACAAAGAAGTGAAGTTGTGATTTCGCTACTATTTCTAAAGTAAATATCCACACTGTGCACTACTTTTCATTTTATCACATGTAAACCATGCATATGAGCCAGTTTATGTTAATTAAATCGATCTTTTGAAAGGTGATAGTGTGCTGATTTAATTTGATTCTAAATTTAAGTAATCTTTTCTCTATTAATTTATCATTACTAAATTATAAAGGTTTTGGCTGTATGATTTCATTATAAATTAAAATAATATGTTTTTTTTATATCAGCAAATTATTACTCCGTATAAATTTTCATGGAGTTGTCTTTCCCTTTATCCTATCCTATCTATATATATCCACGTTAAGTTGATTCCGGTCATCTACACTCGAACCCTAGCTGGCTGAAAGAAAATTAAATGGCCCGCATCCAAGAGTACTTTTTAACTCTTTTGGCTTCAGTGCTGCTAATTTCCGGCGACATGGCCGCCGGAGTTGCATCCGGCGAAACAAACAGCCTCTCTGTCTCTATTATCAAGTCCTCATGTGGCAGCACTCGCTACCCAGATTTATGCTATTCTTCGCTGGCCAGCAACCCAGGAGTGAGAAGCAAGAAGGATGTGATAGAGGCGTCGTTGAACAACACCATTAAAGTTGCTCAAACAAACAGGGCCAACGTCCAAAAGCTCATGGCTTCGACAACCAACTACACCAAACGCGAAAAGATAGCGTTGAGTGATTGTTTAGAGACCATAGATCAAGCCCTCTTCCAGCTAAATACAGCTCTTCAAGATCTTCGTCTTTATCCCACCAAGAAATCTATTGTCGCCCATGCAGGTCCTTATATTTCACTTTTCCCATACCCTCTTTACTGTATCATCACTTCACACAATTTGAATAGATTGTTGGGCGGGACTGGATGGTGAAGGCCAAGTCCAACACCAGGTGACTAGGGCCTAGTTAGGAGATTGTTAGGCAGGTGCATGAAGTGCCAAGTCTAGCATTTCTCTCGAAAATGTGGCTGTATAATAAAATATAAAGTTAAACTTGGCTATGGGCTATAACTAGGATATTGTTAGGCAGAGACCTAAGGGCAAGTCTAGCAACCTAGCATATCTCTCTGAAATGTGATTGTATAAGAAAATAAAGTCAGGCCTTTGTTACTAGTTATAACTAGGAGATTGTTATTAGGCGGAATTTTAAAGAGTACGTCAGACCTATAAGGAAATAAAATTAGATCTTCGCTAGTGGCTATAGCTACGAAACTGTTAGCATTGGCTTGAAAGGCCAAGCCGATCTAACACCTTAGCTTTTCTTTAAAAAAATGTACAGATATAAAGAAATAAAGTTAGGTCTTCATTACCTATAACTAGGAAATTGTTACACGAAAGTCTAAAAGGCACCATGTCTCTTAAAAATCTCTTTGCTATTGCTATAACTTTTGACATTAACATATAAACGTTTTATCATAGCATAGACTGAACATTTCTAACTAAGAATTTTTTGTACGTGCAGATGACCTTAAAACCTTAATGAGTGCAGCGATGACGAATCAAGAAACTTGTCTGGATGGATTCTCCCACTGTAAAGCCGACCACAATGCCCGTAAACCTATCTTCAACGGACAAGTTCACGTCGAAAAACTGTGTAGCAATTGTCTGGCGTTGATCAAGAACATGACTGATACCGATAGGCAAAATGAGATTAAGGTATACGCAATATAATAATAATATAAGCTACATCTAGTTAAATTAGTTATTGGCAAAAACTTGTGTCAAACTGTCTCACTGAGATAGATGGATCTTTGATTAATGAGGTCAGAGATCCAACCTATTAATAAATATCCGACCCGAAAACGTGAGACCCTTAGTTATATATATGTTTTGCATTTTAAATGGTTTAATTAATACTATACGGTGTGAATAATTTCTACCTGCAGGCGAGTGGAAATAGGAAGTTGAAGGAAGTGGAGGGCGGCGGCGAGTGGCCGGAGTGGTTGTCGGCCGGAGATAGGAGGCTGTTGCAATCAACGGCGGCGACCCCGAATGTGGTGGTGGCGGCGGACGGCAGCGGAAACTACCGGACGGTGTCGGAGGCGGTGAAGAACGCACCTTCAAAGAGTAGCAAGAGATATGTAATTAGGATTAAGGCAGGGACTTACAAAGAAAATGTAGAAGTTCCCAAGTCCAAGACAAACATAATGTTCATCGGTGATGGGAGGGGCAAAACCGTCATTACCGGAAATAGAAACGTCATAGATGGTAGCACAACTTTCAATTCTGCCACAGTTGGTAAGAGCTCTTTCAATATAATTCTTCACTTCATTCATGTGATTTTACCATTTAACATTTTTTTAAAAAGATATTACAAGTTTGTATCCTTAACCAGTTTAACTCACCACTAATAATTTTGTTGCAGCTGTAGTAGGAGAGCGATTCTTGGCTCGGGACATAACGTTCCAGAATACGGCGGGCCCATCCAAGGAACAAGCCGTGGCGCTTCGGGTTGGATCAGATCTCTCCGCATTTTACAATTGTGAAATGAAAGCCTACCAAGACACCTTATACGTCCACTCCAACCGCCAATTCTACGTCAAATGCCTAATCTCCGGCACCGTCGACTTCATCTTCGGCAACGCCGCCGCCGTCTTCCAAGACTGCGACATCCAGCCCCGCCGCCCCAACTCCGGCCAAAAGAACATGCTCACCGCCCAAGGCCGAACCGACCCGAACCAGAACACCGGGATAGTGATCCAAAAGTGCCGCATCGCCGCATCCTCCGACCTCAAGCCCGTCCAGAAGAGCTTCCCGACGTATCTTGGGCGGCCGTGGAAGGAGTACTCGAGGACCGTGGTGATGCAGTCGTCGATCAGCGACGTGGTTCATCTCGCCGGGTGGCACGAGTGGAGTGGGAGCTTTGCGGTGAACACTTTGTTCTACGGAGAGCATTCCAACACCGGCGCCGGCGCGGCGACATCGCAGAGGGTGAAATGGAAAGGGTTCAAGGTGATTAGTAGTGCTACTGAGGCTCAGAGTTATACTGCTGGACGGTTTATTTCTGGTTCCAATTGGTTGGGATCCACTGGTTTTCCCTTTTCACTTGGTTTGTAATCACTTTTTCTTTCACTCTCAAAAATAATTATTGAATAATGAATTGTAAGCATTCTTCATTTTAATTTTAATTATGTCATGTGATTTCAATTGATTTACAGACACATAAATTTTTAACGCTTATAAAATATGTCAATTGTAGACTTATAATGTTTAGATTAAGTCCACCAATACAAGATGTACCATGATCCATTGTGTAACAATTGAAGAAATTAACACTTTCAACCATAGTCCTTAAATGAAACTGTAGTAGAAAATGAAGCTAAAAAAAACTCATTCAATAACTTATATTGTCAAATAAAACTATAGTATATATAATTAATTAGGTTTTAGTGTTGTCATAATGAAATTAGTGTGTGTGGAAACTGAAACTAAAATTCAGCGCTCATACAATAGCATATATTGTCAAATGAACTTGAAGTGTAATTAAAATAATTCTTCAAATATTACTATAATTAAACTAGTGTTTATAAAATGAAACCAACAAAAAAAAAATCTCATACAATAATGTATATTCTCTATTGAAACTGTGTTAAAATGATATTTTGGCATGAATATTTAAAAAAAAGAAGAAGATATTTTGACATTGCTACAATGAAATTAGTGTGTGAAAAATAAATTAGAAAATAGAGCAATATTGTCAAATGAAACTGAAATATAATTAGAACAATTGTTATACTATAGACCAGGATTCATATTATATTGTGAACCCTGATACAAAAATTATGTACATTCAATTAACACATTTTGTACCAGTTAACAGTTTCTATATATATAAACAAATAACTTATAATTACTAACACATAATATGATAGCTACACATACAAAAACTGTTAACTACAGATCAGATACAGAATCTGAATATTACTTTTTGATCAAGGTTTACAATGCAAAATAGACCATGATTCATGGTATAATTTGCCATTAGTGGAATTAAATAATGAGTTTTTTAGTGCCACATTTCATTTTCACTTATTATATTCGCCACTGTTAGATGATTATTAGTAATTATTAATAAATCTAATCCAAGTTATTTGATCATATCTCAGTCTGTGAATGTCTGATTCAAAGTTATTATTGCGCCATTGAAAAGAAGACTTCAAGGGATATAACTCTTATGAAGATCTCAAAGTGTGTATCGAAAGGAAAAATGGTCAAAATCAGCCTACAAACTAGACTTACGTCGCGGGGAGATTCTTGATGCGTCGAGAATTCTCCTCGACGCGTCGAGAATTCTCCTCGACGCGTCGAGAGATGACAGAATGCAATGTTTTTGGCTCTATAATTTCTCGACGTGTCAAGCCAAGGCATCGACGCGTCGAGAGCTCCCAGATCTACGATTTTCAACTTCTAAAAATTGTCATTTTTACTATCATTCTCTACCCCACTATATAAAGCATCATTTTCTCTTCAAACCCTAGTTTGGGCTGTGGTTTTGGTCCTTTTGGAAGACAAATAGAGTGAAGAGGGATGATTCTTCACACTTCAAAGGAAGAAGGAAGGATCCCCACACCTTGGAAGAAGAAGAACCATTGCAAAAGCTTTGAAAGGAAGATTGGAAGATAGATTGGAAGATCATAGTCTCACTGTGTTAATGGGGATCGGAATTGTGAATGCATGAACCTGTGTATTTGCGATACTGGAGAGGCATGAGCTACAAAAGAAATGTAGAGGAAGTTTACCCGAGCTCAAAAGTTTCTAATCTTTCCTAGTTTTTCAACATCCTGTATAGTTAACAGGCTACAGGCACATAAGCCTAATTATAAAAGACTATCTAGTTAATACATGAGAAATCTGTTACGTAGATCCACCCTAGAAATGGGTACTTTTATTTGTGTACCAATTATTTGTTAGTTTTTTGAGTGTGACTCAGCAATCTCTGCAATGTGATCCCAGTCCCCAGATATCAGCCAAATGATTCTTTTCTCTTTTGGAGTAAAGACATGCAACATAATTAGATATCCGGTTTTGAAGTGAATGTTCCCTGCTGCTCTAGTATACATTATTTATGGTTTAGATCAAAATAAGATGTTGAAAAATGTTCATTTGTCCACATCTTCACTTGTTGTGGGTGCTTTCCCTGATAGGGTCTGATTTGAACATTGGATCTCAAAAAGTCGTGCATGGGAAGTGGAACTCAAATAGGGTAAAGTAGCATTCGTGAGTCCGACTTTGCTTTAAAGAAAGTCGGACTGAGTCCGTTGGTGAATTATACACAGGGAAACTTTCTTTAAAGCAAAGTTGGACTCACGTATGTCACTTTACCCTATTTGAGGTCCACTTCCCATGCACGACTTTTTGGGATCCAATGTTCAAATTCTGCTCCGACACGGTTATGACTCACTTGTTTCCTATGTGAAAATTTCTGATAACTTTATTTTCTTTAAAAAATGTTATGCTTCAAATTCTTATTCCTGTCCCCCATCCCACCCCAACTTGTTTTCATATGCTTAGGGAAGTTGAGAACCTGAAGAAGCCTTTTACTCCACCTCGCGAGGTCCATGTTCAAGTAACACACTCTATGCCACCTCAGAAAATTGAGATCTTCAAATCTATGGAGGAATGGGCTGAGCAAAATATATTAGTTCATCTGAAGCCAGTTGAAAAGTGTTGGCAACCACAGGATTTCCGTACTTATTTGTAATCTACATTGTTACATAGATCATGGTCCACTATAAATTGTCCATAGACGTGAATGAACAACAAGCTGGGCCTTTCATTTGCTTTTAAAGTCTTATTAGACTGAGAATTTAATGGCGTGGACTTGAAATCTAGGAGCAAGATTGGAGTTTAAATTTGAATTGGTATTTTCTTTGATTGGGCTGCTTCCTATAGAAAATTTTTTAAACTATGTAATTTATTTTATTTCGCCAGTTGGACTCCTTCTGGCCCGGCAAACTTATTTGCAGTAGTTATGCCGTGGACCCAAGGTGGACCTGGGTCCAAAAACGACGCCGTTTTTTTTTTTTTTTTTAACTAAACATATTGGCTTGAAATGTGGAACACAAACTCTACATTCACATACACTATACTCTACATTAACAATTTGTAAACTCCACATTCATACATTACAAGATTATATGTTTAATAACTATATTACCACTGTTATGCATTCACACATTCAAAACTCTATATACACAGGTCCTATACTCCATATTCACAACTTTAGAACTCCACATTCACACATTACATGGCTACAAGTTGCTAGAACTTCTTAACTCTATTACAGATTCACACATGCATAACTCTACATTCACGATTTCTATACTCCATATTCACAATTTGAAACCTCCACATTCACACATTTCTAGGCAACTCTACATTCACACAATCATAAGTCTACATTTACGATTTTTATACTCTACATTCATACTTTGAAACCTCTACATTCACACATTTTTGGACAACTCTATATTCAGTAATATGTTTACTAATTAAAAAAAAAAAAAGAAAAAACGACGTAATTTTGGACCCAGGTCCACATTGCAAGGTGGACCTGAGCCCACAGAATAATTTGCGACTTATTTGTATTTCTTTTTTCGTGTTATAATACTCCATATAATCTAAAGTTAATTCAAATTTTTTTTTTTGGTCATAAGAGCATCCATATCTTTTATTTACCTTTTACCAAAAAGAAAAAATCTTTACTGCTTTACACTCAAACGGTGAAACACCAGGGGATGAGATAAATAAGATCTTTAACCCCACTATTGAGTATTGAGCTCCATGGCCCAGACAGAGATGGAGAAAGAAGCGAGGCGACAGATTAGGGATTTTTCTTGAAAAGGTGGTTTCCCCTCTCTGTTGTGCCGATGATTTTTCCACTTTCAATCCTGAATTGGAACAAGAAAACAGCCTTTTCACAGACCAAAGAAACCTGTACAGTACTTCGTAGTGTTTTCCTTGGATCTCTTTCTGGTCTGCAGTTTCTACGTACGTTTATATGCAGAGCTATCAGCTATGGTTTATGGTTTAGGGTTTATGGTTTAATTAATTTGCGTATTTCTTGAGGCTGTGATGATGTCTTCACTCTTCACCTTCTTTTCCGACTTTCTGGGCTTTCGGGCATTGAGAAGACCTAGCCGTATCTTGGCGGGGCGACCCGGAAACTCCGGTTCTTTGCAGCCATGGCGGCTCTGGCTTCTCTCTTGCCCCAATAATGCATTATACATACAGATCTGAGCCTCAAAGACGCCCTGAGGGCTTCGAACCGGCGACCTTTATATGAATCTGGCGTTTCTGGTGTTATTGGGATTGTATTCAATCAAGACTTTTAGAGAGAGAGGGAGAATTGATTTTCTTGAAGGGTTTATTGTCCCACTCTGTTTACTCCATTAACAGCCCTTTCATTTCGTTTCCGGGATCTTGAAATGGAACTATGGAAGTATATTTTTAAAGAGGCTATGATGATATCTTCCTTGAAAATCGGGCATTGAGATGACCGGCCCGTATCTTGGCATGGCAATACTCCAGTTCTTTGCAGCCATGGCGGTCTGGCTTCTCTTTTGCCCACTCTCCTCTTAAAACTAGATCTGAGCCTCAGAGTTGCGAAGGTGTCAAACCCTTTAACTTGTTTTGTGAAGAGATATAAAATTTTTATCAGATCCTTTCTGGGTTTGTTTAAATTTTATCTACATTACAAGGCTTTCATGACAAAATTAAGAATTTCCAAAGGTGTTGCCTTTTCTTTTATGCAAATCTTGCAAAATATGGTCTTAAAAAATGTATTCTTGCATTCAGTCAACAAGTTATCATTACAGAAGTAGAAAACCCTCCTCAATGAGGTAATAAGCTTTTTGAATCAACCTCTATGAGGTAACTCAATGCTATGGATGCCAAACATAATCAGGTCCTAGTTTTGTATTTTGTATAATGTATGCCACATTGTATGTAGCTGTTATGAAACAGTTTACTCTTTCATTTAGTGTGCATGTGAATTTGTGTGAAACTTCTAGACTTTATCTATTAATTTGATATTTTATCAGTGTATATCCTGAAAGAAGTGTTCTAAAATACCGTAGAAAGCAATGAATTTAAGTGTGTGATATGTTTTAGATCGAAACATTTAACTTTAAAATTTTAAATTATAGAGACATTGTTAAGAATCAACCAATTAATGTGGGGTTTTCAAAACTGAATGGCTAGCTTTTACATACATGCAATGTTGTCAATTATGGCGTTGGCTGTGCTTAAGAGCTCCTTGACTGTCAAGGAGCCATCTCCACCACGGGACATGATTATCTTCTTAGCCCTATCATATGTGGTCATTTTAGTACCTGTCAATCTGTCATTTAGGGGGTTGGTATAGCTATTTGTTATCTTGATGATATTTATTGTTCAACATGTAGTAGGTTGTATATGTTGGTTCGTATTCAATCGTTATAATCATCTATTGAACCCAAAATATATATATATATATATATATATATATATATATATATACATGTAATGATAACTTCTGTGCTTGACAAGTATATTTATGAATGATCTTGAATGCTTCTATATGATTTGAACTTGTGATTTGCTTTGTATATTTCAAGAGGCAACCTTGAAGGGGTGGTGACACAGAAAGGACTTGGTTCTTTGCAGCTATGGTGGTGCTGACTTCTCTCTCTTGCCCCACAAACATGGATCTGAGTGTCAAAGATGCTTAGGGGATTTGGACTGGTGACATTTTTTTTTTCCTCGAAAATTACCTTTCTGGTTTTCTTTAAATTTCAGCTCTAAGGTTGCATGATCCCCACACTCGGTTTAGCTAAGGTTTTCTCTAGTTTCATTCAATCAACATCCCATAGCCCTTTGTTAATCTTAGTTCATGGATCCTCATTTTGTTTGTCTAATGCATGCCATTTTGCATCAGCAAAATACTGAAATGCAGGATGTAAGCAGCAAAATTGATATTAGAAATTTGTTGTTTGGTTTTGATTGGTTGTTTATAACTAAAGGTAGGCTTGTGCATCCGGGTTTGGCCTGTTCAAGTTTCTGTTTAAAACACAACACTTATCCTAAACCCATCTAAAACAGTAAAACCCTACTACTTATATTCATAAGCCACAGTAGAGATGGAAACAACCATATCTCTAGACAATTTTG
Source organism: Ipomoea triloba (assembly GCF_003576645.1). Classification (NCBI taxonomy): domain Eukaryota; kingdom Viridiplantae; phylum Streptophyta; class Magnoliopsida; order Solanales; family Convolvulaceae; genus Ipomoea; species Ipomoea triloba. The sequence continues at coordinate 20,919,888 of NC_044918.1, read as the reverse complement.
AGAGCATAGAAAACCTTTCACTATTTAGTGTTCACCTCTTACCGGCCATTTGATTCGTTGGAAAATATTTGAAGAAAATGGAATTCAAATTCAATGGAAACAAATTATCAGGAATATAGATTTTATTGTTTGATTGGTGAAAAAGAAAATACTGAGAATATGAATTTCATTGTTTGGTTAGATTTGGAATTTTAAAGAATTATGAATATAAAGATCAATATCTCATTAACAATTAATAGTGATAATAAATTCTATTATTTTGATGAGGGTAAAGTTGTCTAATTGCTAAATACTTTCTCCCAAACCCTTTGGAAAACAAAATACCAACTTCTAACTCGGAATTTGTTTTCCTTCACTTTTGGAAACTCAAGTTCTAATGGAAAACATTTTTCCATCCAACCAAACAACGGAAAAACACATTTTCCTCCACTTCATAAAGATTTTCCATCCAACCAAACACTCTCTTAGTATATCAAATTCATTTTCTTCACAATTGATTTACTTAAATATATTTTGAATTATGTTTTCTTGCTGCCTAATTTCCCATTCTCTAACCAAGTTGAGCTTTTAATCTAGATGAGGCCTCTGAACTGAGGTAGATTCAGATTTGGATAGATTGCATAACATGACTAATTTGCACATCAATAGCAGAAATAGTTTGGGTAGAGTACGTGGACACAGTCCTCAAAAATTCTTTCAAAGCAGTCATAACCTTCTAAAAATAGGATTTACTGTTTTCTGAAATGTAAAAAACTTGTTTGAGACCGTCTCACGTGACCCGTGAGATGAGACGAGTCGGATATTTAATTAATGACGTCAAAGACCTGACATATTAATCAAAGATCCGAACCGTTGAGATGGTCTTACACGAGTTACTCTTGCTGAAATTATGTAATGCAGATAACATAAACTGATTAAAAATTTGTTGGAGTATCAGCCAGAGTAATTATCCTTGATAATATCCGTACACAGAATTTGATGACGTAGTTGGAGAACACCTCCTAATTTGTGAGGTCACGCCAAAAAACTTTTTCACTGAACCCGTGAATTTTAAAATACAAGGTTCATTGAATTACAGAATTAGGTCTACTACCTATTTAAACATTAATCTTATAAAAAAATCTATGAAAAAGTTTACAAGTACAGTTTGAGCTAATTCTACCATTGTACAAGTATCAAATAGAGCAACTACTTCAAATAGTATTCCAATCTGTCCCTATTTTTCAAAATATTAACACATGAAACTTCAATTTTCTTCATTATAGTGCTCCAAATTTATAGTGTAAGGAGTAAGGACACCATGATATTAGGACTTTTGTTGCTATTAACTCACGCCCTTTATGTATTGGAGTAAATAATAGACACATGTATGTTGAGAAAATTCAGTCACTTTTCCTCATGGTAGTTACTTCCATCAGCACATCAAGAATAAGTCTCCACAGAAATAGCTTCATCAATTTCACAATTAATTTGGACCACCACACTTGTAATAATTCATCTAAACAACTAACATATGCCAATTAAAAACTGAATTAATATTTTCATATTAATTTTGTACTAACAATCTCCCCCTTGGACATATGTTGATTAAACACTCCAAACACAACAACAATCAGCTCACTCAAATCTTTTCAGCATTCCCTATTTTATCAACTGGTTATATATGCAGCAAACTCCCCCCTAAACATATGCATCAAACTTAGGGGTGTGCATACCCAACCAACCCGCCGGGTAAATCCGACCCGAATGGTCGAAACTACACATCCGATCCGAACCGCTACTCGATGCCCATGAACCGACCCAATCCATTAAAGAAAACGGTTTAATATAGTTGGGTAGGGTATATGGTTTGTCCACCCGAACCGCCCGAATACCCGATATATAGTAGGGTTAGCCATGCTTAGTACTAAACGACGTCGTGCTGTGTATGTATATATATCCATCGTTCTATGATCTGCCCTAGGGTTTCTCATTTCACTCCGACTGCGCAATTTCTCGACTCTCATTCTCTCACTCTCTCTCTATCTCTCAGTTCTTGCCCTAGGGTTTCTCATATCTCAGTCCTGTTCTTTGAGACTTTGAGACTTTGAGTTCTGAATTCTCTCAATCTTTGAGAGTCTAGTGGAAGCTCTTTCTCTGAGTTCTCTTAATCTCTGAATTTTCACTTCTCTAGGTATCTGAGCTCTCTCTGTCACTCAGATTCTATGAGTCTGTATTCTCGCAATTCGCAAGCCCATTCAGCCGTTTTGGCGTTCTAGACTTCCCGTTGTCTCTGAATCTCTGATTCTCTGTGGTGGAAGCTCGAAGCCGTTGTTGAGTTGTTGACTGGTGGACACCGGTGGTCTCAAACTGGTGTATTGATTGTATTGAAGGTCCTTCTTCTCCAAGAAAATTGTGTGAGAAAACAAGTAAATCACCAACTCTAGTTATTTTAATTTTTTGATTGATTCATTATATTGTATTATTAATTATTGTGAATTTGTGATATATTTTGAGACTCTAAGTTGTGACATGTGATTTTTGGAAGCACTGACTTTCTGAGTTGTGAGTTGTGATTTTAATTTTATATACTTTGAATTTCTGATTATGAGATTTATTGTTTTGGTGGAAGCACTGACTAAAATACTTAATGATGATCTCTGATTCTCTGTAAGTCTGTAACATGTTGTGTTTCTTGTTTATAGATTGAGGATCCTTAAATCAGTTAAATACTTAAATGTAATGTTTAGACTTTAGAGGATATATGGCCTCTGAAATGTCAAATGTGGAAGTTGAATGCATGCTATGTGGCTATATGTTGTTCTGTCCATATGATGAGCATTTAGTGACATTTGTAAATGTCTTTGATGAATGCCTGATGGAATTGTGTTGCACTGTTTAGTGTTACACTCTTAAATGTTAATGTGTATGTAAGATGTGATTCTGTGGATTGTGAAGCTTGCTTTCTGAGACTCTGTATTATGTTTCCCATCTCCTACTATGTATAATGATACTGTTTCAATTTTTTAGATGAAAAATATCAGTATGCCTAGTACTGGCTCTGAACTTCCCAATTCTTCAGTTCATGGGGCAACAGTGGTGGAAGCCCAAACTGTTGACACAAATACTCAACAGAATGTGCTGCCTACTACTGTAGTTCCTGCAAGAAACAGGTTGTGCCAGATCCAGGGTTTGGGACCATTTTCAGATGATTTCTAATAGTAATGGTGTTACTATACATTAAAATAAATATATCAATATAGGTGTTATTTAAAAGTTTTTAATTAGAACTTATTAATGATATATTTTTTATATATTAATTTGATTTGTATATAAAAAAAACTGAACTTAAGTTGAAAAATAATATACTGAGTATTAGTTTAGTGTACCTTAAAAGTAGACCATGATTCATGATATAATAAATATTTTAGGTAATCATTATTCATTACTATAAATTAGATTAACATATATAGTATTTTTGTTATTATTTAATTAGGTAAAAAATGATTGTAATTTCAAATTTCAAAACAAAAGTATTTTACTATGATAGGCGGGAAAACAACACTTATGTTTTAATATATATACTAGTGTTTTACCCGTGCACTGCACGGAAAAAATTTTGTTATTATAAATTTAAATAATAAAATTTAAAAATACAAATATATTATAATGTACAATATAATAATATAGTTGAATTTTCGTATATTTGGTCAAGTATCTATTATCATAACATACAAAATTAAAATTTTGTATGATTAATATAATCTCTAATCATATACATATTTATATAAATTTATAAAAAAAAATTTACATTATTAAATTGAATTATTCCTAATCTTATTTCATATATATTATAATTCTAACAATATGAATAATAACTAAGAAATTATACTTAGAAATTAAAAAAATGTAAAATTTAAATTTTGTATATGTGATTGTGTAATACAGTGTGTGTATATACAAATAATATTTATTAATATGTATATATGTAAATTCTATAATATAATTTCTGTAATTATAATTTATATTGATATATTATAATTAAAATAATTAAATTTATAAACTGACAAATAGAATTTTTATTTTGTATGATTAATATAATGCATAAGTATATGTATGTATGTATGTATTTTTATAAATTTAAATATTTATGAATACACATTTTGTTAATTTTATAATTTTATTTTTAATTATATTTATATTTTATTAATTATAATTAAGAAAATTACATTTACAAATTAAAAGAATTTAATTTTTAAATCTATATGGATTAATGTAGTCCCTAACTATGTTATATATTTAGACAAATTTTTAAATATTTTTAAATTTTTAATTAAGAATATGAGTTTAGACATATTTTAAAATAATTTTTTAATAAATATTCATTGTAGTAATTAACATGTATAATTATGGCAATAATCACAATTCTATAAAAAAATGTATATATATTTTTATATTGTACAAAATACTATAAATATAATATGTCAAAATTGATAAAAAGAGAAATTTATAATTTTTTATTATATAGATATTGATAAATATTATATAATTTTTTTCCTTGCATGAAAAACCATTCTTATTTTAAAATTTTACATTGATATATGAGTTTTGTATCAAAATCTACTTTGATGATTTTTAAACTTTGAGTAACACTTGTGTCAGACCGTCTCACGGGTCTTAATCCGTTAAACGGGTCAGATCTTTGATTAATAGGTCAGATCTTTGACCTTGTTAGTTAAAGATCAAACCCGTCTCACGGATTGAGACCATGAGACAGTCACACACAAGTTTTTTCATTAAGCTTTTGTTTGTTATCATAAATAGTAATAGATGTCTAGAAACCATTTAGTTTTGTTTCTAAATATTTTCAACCCGTAAATGAATCAAAACATCTCTAGATCATTATTTAAATAATAGGTTCACAATAGACTTTGTGGTTCAAGATTTGTAGATCTATGATATATTTTTAACTAATTTATTTGAAAGTTTATTTCTTTTAGTTCTATTATCTCTTTTTCGTTTAGTTCTATTATCTATTGTTCTTGTCACGCATCTTGTGCTCAGATGACATGTAGTGATTCTCCTGTATGGGAGGTCATGAGATTGAGCCTTGTATTCAAAAAAATAAATCTCTTATTCTTCTTCGTTTTAAATTGATAGATCTCGAGATGGTGTATCATTCTTAAATATGTGAATTCCAATAAATTTAATAAAATTATATTTAAATGTGAAACATTTACCCAATAACATTATATTTTTTTTCAAACTCCGCAAATGTAAGTTAGTTCAATTAGTTCATTTTTATGTTAGTTTTTCTTCAGTTATGTTATTAACGTAAATTAATTTGTTTTGAGCTCATAATATTTAAATAATAACTATTATTTTAGATTTGTAAATTTTTATAATTTATGGTATTTTATAAAATTTGTTCACAGCATTTGAACTATAAAACTTTTAAATTAATGCAATAATACTTATATTTGTTATTAGTAGAGAGCTAAAATCATAATAATGATATATTATACCTTTCACATTTTTAAACTTTGAAAACCAACATCATTTATGTAGGAAGAAATTTATATATAGTAGTAATAATATTGTAGTTATTTTTAAAAGTTAGATGAAGTAAACAAATTGACATGCAACAATTTTTTTATTTGGGTGAACTTTTGACATGCAACAATGATTCAATATATATATATATATATATTCGAATCAAATTAAATTATTTTAATTTTAATAATTTTAATTAAAATTCAAAAAATAAAACAAATAAAATTAAAAATATCTATAATACAAAAATATTAAATTGAAGGGAAGATTTCAATTTTATCTTATTAGAATAAATTAAATTTGACATATCTATTTTGGAATACTATAATATACATCATATAGTAATTTGATTGTTGTAAATTTTTTTTGTGTGTGAATATTATCATGAGAGAAATTTAATTATGTACATTAACATAATATAGTAATATTTTTTTGGAATACTATAATGTACATCATATAGTAATTTGATTGTTGGAATTTTTATTTTTTTGAATATTATCATGAGAGGAATTTAATTACGTACATTAACATAATATAGTAATTTTTTTAACACTATAATATACACCATATAGTAATTTGATTGTTGGATTCTTATTTTTTTTTGAATATTATCATGAGAGGAATTTAATTACGTACATTAACATAATATAGTAATATTTTTTAATACTATAATATATATCATATAGTAATTTGATTGTTTGAATTTTTTTTTTGAATATTATAATGAGAGGAATTTAGTTACGTACATTAACATAATATAGTAATATTTTTTTAAATACTATAATATACATCATATAATAATTTGATTGTTGAAATTTTCATTTTTTTAATATTATCATGAGAGGAATTTAATTACATACAATAACATAATATAGTAATATTTTTTAATACTATAATATACATTATATAGTAATTTGATTGTTGGAATTTTTATTTTTTTGAATATTATCATGAGAGGAATTTAATTACGTACATTAACATAATATAATAATATTTTTTAATACTATAATATACATCATATAGTAATATATATATATAATACGCAAGATTAAAATATTTTGAACAATAAATGAATTGCATGGTATAATAACTATAATTTTGTTTAATAATTATTATTTCCGTGTGACTATTTTGTTAACATATGTACATAAATAAGGAATCCATACAGGAATGGAATTGACTAAAATATTTCAAATTAATTTCCGTGTAGAATAAGGAATGGAATCATATTTTGAATATTTTGTCAATTTTAGCCATAAATAAGGAATGATAATGAAGGATAGAATTTTTGATAAGTAATTATTATATAATATTATGTTGACCGATTTCAAAATTTTTGGACTAAAATGAGCGGGAAAGCTAGTACTTCTGTTTTAATATATATATATATATATATATATATATATATATATATATATATATGTATATATATATATATACCTCTAAAAAATAATGATAGAAGTCTAGAAGATCTCTATAATTGAGATAATCGAGTCCACATCCATTAGTAACAATAAAAATGTAATAATTTTTTTTTGTCCAAATTTTAATGCATAAAAAACAACAAACAAAAAATACAATTTAAAATAATATTAATTTATTCCAAAATTTTATTTTCAATTGGAATTAAAAGTTACAACCAATCTATGAATTTGAAACAAATAATTATCAAATATAAAAATAATAAAATACTTTTTAAGAAATTGAGCCTCAAAAGTTGTGGCTATTGCACCGCACATGACCAGGGCCGAGCCGCATTTTCACCCCACCTTCATTTTTGGTCTAACCTCAATACCTCTAACAATGAGACCACTCTTCCAACCCATGTTTTCAGTATTCCAAAACCGCATTTCAACTTCACCTTCATTTCCTGAGCTAACTAAAAAGTCTCCCAGCTTAATCTCCATCCACCCATCACAACGACAATTTGGAAATCTGCTAGAACGCCACCTAGAAGAGCAAGATTTTGCTAAAACCACCTGACAACGTTGGTTCTTATGATAATTTTTTCTGTCCTTGAGATATCTTACTGATGCAAATGCTGAATCTTCAAAGCCTTGTTCCCACAATTCAAGCTTGTAAACAAGGTATGCAGAGTAAATAGTCATTATGTGTAGGCATTTTGTGTCCAATGTTCCTTTGATGTCGAGCCAGCATACAGCCTCAAGTTTTACAACATCATGTCTACACGCAATTACATACATACATTAATAATGATAATAAGATAGGTCATAGGAGAAGTGTAAAATTACAAACGTTAATAATAACATACCCGGAGTTGGTAATCCAAGTCCAATAGGCAGGATTCTCCACCCACGCGATACAGAGGCTTCTTGCTCCTATCCAAACACTCTGCGCTTCACTATTCATCTCATCTTCTTCAATCTCTAATTCCCTCTCACGATTCTTCTGATCTTCGTCTTTTTCAGAGAAAAAAAAGAGAGGAAGATTTTGAAATATGAACAATTCAACCAAATACCTCAAATTAAAGTGGATTTATAGAGAGAGAGATAGAGAGGGAGAGAGACCTGATTGAGTTGGGAATTCAAAAATCTCCAATGACTCATCTCCAATTTCACGCCGATCTTCTTCAATCGTTCTTGCAGAACGCCCGAGGGAAGCATTGCAATGCTCAATCTGAATTGTTTTCAGATTCATACATTGTGCAATCCAACTTGGCATCTCTTTCAACTCAAAGCAATTTTTCAAGACTAGGCCCTCAATGACTGGGAAAGGTTTCTCAACATCATCGCTAGTCTCCCAATGTTTCAAATTCGATTCAGAAATTAGCAAAAACTTTAATCCGCTGAAGCCATCCTTTTCATTTAGCTCCCACTCTTTTCCCAGGCAACCATGATTCTTAAGTTTTAACACCTCAAGCTTGGGCAACATACCGATGATGTTCATTGCTCTCCACGGCATAAGTGTATTTGAGAAGGTAATCTTCTTGAGGTTTTGTGGAAAAGCCTTATCTGGCCGCAATTCTATAGGAGAATAGGCGCCCTGAACTTTTAGCTTCTCCAGCTTATCCAAACAGTTTAGATTATCTAAACAACACTCGTATCCGATCCCTCGAGCAATTATTCCCAACTCTTTAACATTTGGAATCCTCAAAAACACTTGCTCCGTGCACTGAATGCTATGCACCCAATACATTGTTTGTAAATTTACTTGAACCACTTCTGGCTTGTATATTGAAAGCTGATGGTGGAACTCAAGGTACCTTAGTTGTGGCAAGTCCCATATTCCATGAGGTAGCTCTTCGGTACCCTTGATATCTTCACAAACAACAAGTGTTTGCAGATTTCGATTTTTCGCAACTGGTATACATGTAAGAAGCTTATTTGAGGGTAAAGCTAAGTATCTCAAAAGAACTACATCCACAATATCACAAGGTATCGTACTGTGCCCAATTACACTTAAGTCCAGCACTCTTAACATCTTAAAAGATGTTAACTCCAACCACCAATTACGAGCCGGAAATGTATACATATCAAAACACAAAATGGAACGGCATTTGTTAATACCAACATGTAAACTAGAACTTGATGACACCATTCTAAGACATAACAAACGACTGTCAATACTAACAAAAACTTCAGTGTTGAAGTTTCCAGGGCACGGAAGTTTCTGTGTTTTAGCCTTGCTTGCACACAGGTCATGTAATAGGTCATGCATCTTACATGTTTTAACTTTTCCTTTACTACTGCTTCGCCCACTTATCATAATCAGGCTTCTATTGATTAGATCATGCAAATAATCTTCACCTAATTCTTCTAACGTCTTTTCACTCTCTTCTTCTTTTATGAATCCCTCAGCAATCCATAACCTAATCACTTTTTTAATTTCAATCTTCCTATCTTTAGGAAAAGCTCCTAAATATAGAAAACAGCTCTTCAAATGGCCAGGCAAGTTATTGTAACTCAAACTTAGTGTTCTGGAAAATTGCTCAGAGAGATCTAAATTCACCGATGAGTTTAACATTGATTCAACACTCTTCCACTCATCTACTTCCATATTGGTGGATAGATGTCCTGCTAGAACCACAACCGTAATTGGTAATCCATGACATTTCTGAACAATATTCATCCCAATTGTTTCTAATTCTTTGTTCAAACATCCTTTTACCAAAAGCTTTTGACAAAATAAATTCCAACTTTCATGGAGATGTAAGAATCGCATGTCATAAACTAACTTACTTGAACAAGCAGACTCAGCTACCACTTTCTCTCTGGTAGTCAATAATATTCGACTCCCCCTAGTGGTTTCAGCTGGAAAACATCTTTGGACTTCATCCCATGCTCCAGGGGTCCATATGTCATCCAAAATAATGAGATATCTGCATCCCTTTAAACTCTTTTGCAGTTGATCTGCTAGCTCATCATCTTTCTTAGTATTAATGTCATTGGGGATTGCTAGCATGACGGAATGGCAAAGTTCAAGGAGCACTTGCCTGTAATTGTACTCATGAGACACGGTTGCCCAACCACGATGGTCGAAATGAGACTTAACCATAGAATCATCATAAACTCTTCTAGCAAAAGTTGTCTTCCCGATACCACCCATGCCAACAACGGCCATAACTTGTCGTTCTTCATCCGAGCCCTGAAGGAGCTTTCCCTTAAAGTCCTCGAATTCTTTGGCTTGTCCTACCATGGTGTCTTCAAATTTTGAAGTATGTAGTTGGGAGGATGATTGACCACCAGGCAATGAACTCTTCTCCAGATGTTGATGAGTTTGCAAGTCTTTAGCAAGGTGGGGGGCATTCTGAAATGTTGAAGTATGTTGGGAGGATGATAGACTCTCCTCCGGATGTTGATGATGAGTTTGCAAATCTTTATCAAGGTGAATCATCTCCATCAGCTGTTCAGCTTCATGCAGTACGCGCCTCAAGGTTTGATCCAGCGTCTGATGATGACGAAGAATCTCTACTAGCGCTGCTTCAATCTCATATTCTGCTTCCAGAGCTACTCCTCCAATTTTTGCAATCAGATCCTTCAGCTTCTCACAATTGTGGGCTTTCTTCTCAGATTCGTCAACCAAGGTTTGCAAACAGCCAAGCTTTTGGCAGAGAGACTCGATATGTTCTTTGTCTTTTAGAATCAGACGTGGATTTGATTGCAAGAACTCAAGCTCTAATGTTCGCATCAAAGAAGTTAATGCAACACAAGCCATGACTACTCTGATCTTCTTCTATACATACAATAATGGAAATTATATGTCTGAATTGCACACAATCTGTGCTTGTGTTTGTGTTGGTGTTGTGGAGAATGAGATATTGGCTTAGGATCGGAGTGTACTTATTAGGAGTGAAAGACATCTGCAAAATAATTTTTTTGCCAACCTTGCATTAATTTGTCCACACACACAGTGGGACTCACCAATCAGGACATTACTGAGGTGTCATAATGAAATGAATCTATGCTTATATCCATAATAATAGTAGCCTCCCCATGTGGGAGGTCATGAGTTCAAGCTTCAGTGGAGGCGATATTGATGTGACTCTTTGTGCTTCAACAGGTTGAGAAAGTATAGATTAACATATACTACAATGTAATAGGGTCAATTGTATTCAAAAAATAATAATAAATACAATTAGAAATATAAAAATTCTGGAGTATTATCTTGCCTGTCTATTGGAGATTTATACAGTATGTAACTGATGATTTAAAAAGTCACCTTCAGTCTACTTCTTGCAATGTTACTTCACTGGCATCTGTTTGAAGTATTCTTTTTCCTTGTGGTGTTCGAATGTGCAATGGTAGTAAGGGTGTGTTTGGTTCTCACATGGGAATCGAAGTTGGATGGGGAATGAAATACTTGATAATGAGTTTTGGTGAAAGTGTTTTGCATGTTTGGTAGTAGCTCTATACATTCGGCGGAAAATTATGGTCCACATAGCTGTGTGGACCATGAATATAAAGTACATTTTTATTATATTAAAAGTACATTATTTTTGTACTGAATATACATTATTTCATAGTATATATAAAATAATATACTTTCAGTACTTAAATAATATACCCTAAAATAATGTACTTTATGTAAAAAAATAATGTACTTTTAATATATTAAAAATGTACTTTTTATTTATGGTCCATGCAATAATGTTGGCATCCGGCGGGTTCGGGCGGGTCGGATATCCTAACAGCCCACCAGGATAGCTTTCGGTTTTGTATTTCGGCAAATTATACTATGCACCACGATGCACATAGCAATGTGCACCACGTACCTAAACGACGTCGTTTTGAGCATTGTAAACTAATTGCCTGTTTTTTTAGAAATCACGTTTCCTGTTTCGCCCGGTCTCTGTATTTATGTTAATATTCTGTGTATTCCAGGCAATCATTCTGTGCATTCCAGGCAATCATTATGTGTATTCTAGGCAACCGTTCTGTGTATTCTAGGCAACTGTTATGTGTATTCATGTTAGTAACACATGTTGTGATGTGTTTGTGCATTCGAATGTTTAGGAGGATGAGTTCTGTGTATTTTGTGTCAATATTCTGTGTATTCATGTTATTAACACAAGTTGTGATGTGTTTGTGCATTCGAATGTTAGGAGGATGAGTTCTGTGTATTGTGTGTCAATATTCTGTGTCAATATTCTGTGTATTCTGGGCAAACATTCTGTCTATTCTAGGCAAACGTTCTGTGTATTCTAGATAATGATTATGTGTATTATAGATAATGAATTCCATGGAGTCATTCGCGTTCGCGTCCACTAACAGCAAAACGACGTCGTTTTACGTACGTGGTGCACATTGCTATGTGCACCGTGGTGCAGGGTATAACGATTGTTGTATTTCTGTATCCAAACCGTCCATTTTAAACACTAAACCCATCGAATATATATTAATTCGGATTCAGATAAAATTTTTTGGATTAATCTGATTTTGAAAAACAAATTATAAAATTATGTAAATAAAAATATACATCTTGCTTTCAAAAAAAATAATGAAAGAATATACATATTGCAAATTACATAATGCAAATTATAACTTACAAGCTCCAAAAAGGGCAAAAATATTAAATGAAATACCAAAATTAGCTAATTTACTAATTAGGTGATAAAGACAAATATACAATCTAATTAAGTACAAAAAAAAAAAAAAAAAATATACATTATACACAGATTCACAACTGCATAATTCCCAAATTATGGGTTTAAACTTGACAAATTAATTCACGTCTTCTTCATTTCAAAATCCAAAAACACCAATCATTTCCAATCTACAGACCATAATTCCTCATCTTCTTCTTTAAGTGTTAACAAATGCAAATAGGTCAGGTGAAATAAGACAAATTATATATATGTTTCCACTAAATAGTAAATACTAATACAATTGCACAAGTTAATTACATGTGGCTCAGATTGCTAATTTTTCAAATCAAGATATGATTTGGGGCAAATTGCTACTTGAGTTTTGGAACAAAATACAAAACTCAAGAGCAACATACCATCACAAAATCCTTTGATTCAGACAAAGGTGGAAACATCACCATAGTCAAAACTAAAAAAATAAATGAGGAAGAGTGATATACCAGATCAGATTACCATCAGACCTTGACTTAAGATTCAATGATTTCAATCAATGAATCAAGGCAAAAGACCAATGCCTAAACTGATATTAAAATACCTATTTTTTACTCAATGATTGAAGAGATCAAGGATTCAAGGCAGTAACAAATCAATTGTTGCCAAGCCATAATCCAATTGTGAGTTGTCCACTTCACATTCACAGTTTCACAAGTCACAACAAGAGTCAAGAGATCTTGATCAAAAGCAAAACACAATGACATATATTCACAGAATCACCAAATTGGACAGAAAGTAGAATTAAAAACTAGTATTGCAATGGTGAAAAGTGTGTTTTTCAACGTGTTGTGATGGATGTGAGTGAAGTGGTGAATGAAGGGATGTCGTCCTCTAGGAAGGCGTAAGGGAATTGGCAAGCAAGTGGATTAAGCACAAGGGCTAAAAGTGTTTGAAAGCTAGTCCTAAACAATTGTGTGTGTGAATCATGCTAAGAACAAAACAATTAATGCAAAAGAGTATGAAACAATCAAAGGGAAAGGGGATTCGAATCAACTTATCAAGCATGCTCACCCTCGATTTCCTATAGTCCTAGGATGTAGCAACGCTCATTTGACATGATTGAGACAAGATCACAAGTGCCAATGCCACTCTCGTGGTCAATGGCCTCTCTCCCATGCCTTAGCCTTATTCTTATAAGAGCTAGGCTAGAAGAGGCAATTCATCAAACATGTGATGTGCCTCTTGCCTTCCACTCTCCCTTTTCTCAAAGGTGAGAGGGAAATGTGAATGGTGAGGGCTTAGCACACTCCCTACGAGCGTAGGCGAGTGTTCTTATCCTAATCCTCTAGGGCAACCGGATCCTAGTTGGCATAGAGTCAAGACAATCATCCCAATCCACAATCAAACATCTAACAAGCATTGTCCAACCCTAGGTTTAAGAACTCTAGAATTCAAGGGAGATTATGCAAGATTAATTGATTCAAATCCACAAAACTATCTAGCTACTCATATCTTGTAACACCCCAATTTTTCACATCTAGGATTTATTACGAAATCCCTAATAGTATACATCACAGCGGAAGCTAATAATTCAAAAAGCAGAAAACTGGGTGTTACCGCCACGCTTAGGTATCTCTCCTATACCCAAACGCACAGGCTAAACTTACAACATCAAAATACATCCAAAGTCCAACTTAATACAAGTGGACATAATTCTTCCAAGGTGGCTATTCTAGGATCTCAACCTCAACCTCCATCCTATTCAGAGCTCATCGGCTACCTGAGCATACCCACGCTAGACTTCATCTGATAAGGTACACAATGAAGTGCAGTTAGCGCGACGGCTAAGTAAGGAGATCCAAGGTCACTTGAAAGTAAACAAAGGTTTTCAAAAATAATTATCCATAATAATAAGGTAAGGTAACATTACCCAACAGTCGCAATCAACCTGCAAACATTCTAACAACAAGCAGTTTCACTTTATTTCAGTAATTCAAGCATATAACACAGTCATTGATTCACCCGATGGTTAGCTCTCACACATCACTCGTGGTACACAATTCTTGCCTTACTCATAAGTGGGGTACGAAACACATCCACTGTTAGTTATCGGTGGGGTACACAACACATCCACCTTTAATTCACGGTGGGGTACTCCCATTCAAGTGACCAAGTCTAGGTAAGACTTTAAGCTTTAATGGTTCAATCATCTCTAGAATTTAAGTGTTGATGTTTAATATAAGAAAATATTGTTGTTATGGTGACATCTTTAGGATTTTTTTGGAGAAGAATCCAAGGGAACACCATCAACTTTACGGTTTAAAAATCTTCTACGAGGTAAGGAATCCCTTAAGTTGGCTCAATCACTTGAATATAAACAATTGCTAGGAAATTACACGGTTAGGAATTTTTTTACGTGATAATTATGTGTTATGTTATGATCTATAAATTGGCTTCAAAATCCTTACTTTGATTTTTGGTAAATTCTAATATACATGTTATAGCTATTTTATGCATGTAGGTTGTATTCATGCCCATATAAATTTATACTTGTGAAATTATTGAGTAAAAACCAAACTAGTTTCCAGCAGTGACCTTTCGAAAATTATTGGGGAAAATTGGTAAGCATTTTGACTCCAAATTTTGTAGACATGTAGAT
>NC_044918.1:20883292-20903238 GCF_003576645.1 Ipomoea triloba | reverse complement strand
ATCTACATGTCTACAAAATTTGGAGTCAAAATGCTTACCAATTTTCCCCAATAATTTTCGAAAGGTCACTGCTGGAAACTAGTTTGGTTTTTACTCAATAATTTCACAAGTATAAATTTATATGGGCATGAATACAACCTACATGCATAAAATAGCTATAACATGTATATTAGAATTTACCAAAAATCAAAGTAAGGATTTTTGAAGCCAATTTATAGATCCATAACATAACACATAATTATCACGTAAAAAAATTCCTAACCGTGTAATTTCCTAGCAATTGTTTATATTCAAGTGATTGAGCCAACTTAAGGGATTCCTTACCTCGTAGAAGATTTTTAAACCGTAAAGTTGATGGTGTTCCCTTGGATTCTTCTCCAAAAAAATCCTAAAGATGTCACCATAACAACAATATTTTCTTATATTAAACATCAACACTTAAATTCTAGAGATGATTGAACCATTAAAGCTTAAAGTCTTACCTAGACTTGGTCACTTGAATGGGAAAAAAAAAATGAGTGGAAGTTCTAGATCACAAGTGGAAGTCTTGAACAATTTTCTTCTTCTTCTACCTTAGTGGATTTTCGAAAATGGGATGAAGAGAGGAGAGAGATGATCACAATGCTAGACTAAGCTTTCTTTCTTCTTCTCCTTAGTGTAATTCGAAAATGGAGTGGAGTAGGAGAGAGGTGATGTGAGCTTTGTCTTGCTAATTACTCAATCAAGTGCAAGAGCACCATGCTTCCTATGTCATCACATTTAATGATCCAATCTAGAGTAGGATTTGCTTTGCCACATGTCAACACCCCATAAATCCCTTATGAAGATATTAATCTAATTGGCCAGTTTAAGCTTAAATCAGATGAATGTTCGGAGAATTATAACTTATTTCGGGAAAATTCTAATACCAAAATTATCGTAAAAATATTCCCGTCGCAAATCACCAATTTTGGAAATTTTCCGGTCATCCGCCAAATTTATGTTCAGAGTCCGTAACAATTTATTCCTTACGGTCCATTTAGAAATTCTCTCGAACTAATTAAAATTCAGACCTAATCGTATGATACTTAATAATCCCAATTCTGGAAAATCCGAATTGAATCTACATCCTTAAAATTTTCTCGGTTCGTAACCGATACGTAATTCGCAGCTTATCGATAATTAATCCAAAAAAAATTATTTCAAGCACCGAACCGTCTTCTCTTAAATGTCATAGCTTAAGAAAAAAAAAATTTATACCGCTATTCTCGAACTTTAACCTTGTCGTAAAAACCGAGGGGTTACATATCTAGAATTGAAATCAAAAAGCAATTGAATTAACAAAGCAATCAAATCAACAATTAAGAATTGAAATGCAAGAATAGGAATTGAAACTTTACTTGAATTTGAAGTAGAATTCTTGAGTAAACTTGATCAATACAAACTTGAAGTGTGAATTCCTCTCTAAATCTAGCTATGTAACATGAAATTGGATTGCAATTGAGCTATGGATGAAGAGAATTGAGAGCTAAAACCTAGAGAGAGAAATATTCTAAAGTGGAGTGATGATCTATGATTGGAAGTGTTGATGTCCCCCTGAAAAATGGTTCCCTCATCCTTTTAAACAAGTGAATAACCGCCAAAATCTCGCGATGGACGCCAGGATGGACGCGCGTCCACTGGCGCGTCCAAGGCCTCCTACTGTTCTGTCTTCAAAACTTCAGAGAGTAGATTTTTGGACGCCACCTTGGACGCGCGTCCATGCCGCATCCAAGACAAGCGTTTGCTCTGCTGTGGAAACTTCAGAGAGGGATATTTTGGACGCCGGCCTGGACGCGCGTCCATAGGTGCGTCCAAGGCCGGCCCTTTGTTCTGTTTTCAAATCTTCAGAGGGTGAGTAGTTGGACGCCAGCCTGGACGCGCGTCCAAGGCCTATTTCGTCCTCTAACTTCGGCTTGTGCATTCTTCTCCAAAATGTCACCATTTCCTGTCTTTAAACACTTCTTTTTACCTACAAAACGATTGGCAAAGTGTGGAACGGGGTCCGATGAGAACATAGGGCATTCTAATGCAATTTAGGACCAAATCAATCATAAAAGTCATGAATTGTGCACTAGATGATCCAAGAATGACCTTATAAAGATGGCATCTTTTGCACTTATCAAACTTTCCACACTTTAAACCTTGCTTGTCCTCTCTAGTGTGTTTGAACTATGTAACTATACAATATACATGACCAATTATGGTAAGAACATTTGATACTAAAAGTAGAAGCCACATTCTCTAGTGTGTTTTTGGAAAAGGGCGTGATATTATCTTTATTTTCCTTATTTTGTTTTTCTATTTGGGAATTGACTCACTAATAAGGAAAATAAAGATAATATCACGCCCTTTTCCAGAAACACACTAGAGAATGTGGCCTCTACTTTTAGTATCAAATGTTTTTACCATAATTGGTCATGTATATTGTATAGTTACATAGTTCAATTAACCATCAACAATAAGGCAATGGAGAGGCAGGCCCGGCCCAGGGCAAGGGCAGGCTGGGCCCTTGCCCAGGGCCCATGCTTCATAGGGGCCCATCACCCTTGCCATCATCTTATATATATACTGTATAGTTTAAGTATATGTATTTAATATACATTAAGGTTAATAAAATTTGCCTTAGTGTAGTTAGTGGGACTAATGGTTAATATGCTTGAAGTCATTGTGTCAAAACCCCACATGCACATCTTTATCAACTTTTTGCTCCTTATCTTTAGAAGATGAATTGCCACATGTAGTTCTCCATTAAAATTTTCCTCCATACCTTTAGAATATGAATTGAGGGATTTATGGATGTCATATAGTATTAAAATTGCAAGTTATGAATTTTATTTCTATTTTTAATTTTTAATTGTATTTTTCCTCCTTATCTTTAGAAGATGAATTTAGGAATTTTGGGACAATATATAGTATTAAAATTGTAAGTTATGAAATTTATTCTATTTCTAATTGTTTTTTTTTTGAGTTATAATTTTGTGATTGTTTTTTACCTTCTTATAATTATACTATTATAGTGATATTTATAATATAGATTGATTTGTGATTTATCAAATTTTGAATCTATTTCAATTCAAGTAATTTACTATTTATATTTTGAACGTATTATTTTGTGAATTTTATAATGAGTTATGTATATGTAATATATTTTGTGCGTAATCGTATTCAAATTAATCTAAAAAAAAACTTGAAATTGATCTAACTAAAAAAAAAGTATTTATAAATATGATATCAATAGAGAAATGTTATTTATTTGAACTATTTTATCCAATTAATTATATTTCATATTTAGTTAGGAATATAATCACGTTTTAATATGTTTTATTTATTCCCCCCAATAATTAAGATACTATGATTTGTTCTTATTTGTAAGTTTTATTTTGTATATTTTTATTAATAATTATTTTATTATTTACTATAATAACAATGCGATTTTCTATAAGGTTCTTTGATTTTAAATTGTTTATTCATTTTTATAAACTATAATTATTTATTTACGAAGGCATTGATGCAGTTATTAATTATTTTGCATTTAGTAAAAAATCTAGAGTTATCTTTATTATAATTATTGTGTACGCAAAAATTTTAAAAACTTGTAAATCTTATTTCAAGTTATTTGATATTAGTATTTTTTTTCTTTATTTAATTTAAATTCTTTTTATAAAAATATATATTAATTTCTCATATAGCGGACCCATTTGTTTTGTTATGTCCCGGGCCTATATTTGTATTTGTTATATGTTAATACAAAAATATTTTATGTGATTAATTTTAATTAATAAAAAATAATAATTGTAGTATTATAATAACCATACATTTGGTCATGTGCATGACGTAACCTTTCATTTCCGCTCAAACGAAAGCAGACGTATGAGCTACACACAAGCCACCCACCTAAATTTCTAAATGCCACAACTTGTTGAGAGGAAAATAATAATAACATGGCAGATGGGGTCTTGTGCATTATTGCATGCATGAATACTAATCAAACACAGTATACAAAGTTAGAAAACTAATAACTTAAAATTGATTAATGAGCATCTTTCGCCCAATGCAACTTGCAAGAATTAGAATAGAGGAATAACGTTTTAAAAAAATAGATTGTGATCTTATCCGGCAATTTATATCATGGACATGGTCCACATAATATTATAAACCTTGGATCGAAATGATGAGGTACATAATTTATATTCATAATGTACAAAATTTTATAACACAAGACACATAAAATCACAATACAAGACACATACACAGGTTATATATTTACTTATTTTTCAAATCTGATTTAGGTAAATAATTTGTGTTCATACGCACAGAATTTCACAACACAAGACATATAAAAAGATACAATTACTAATTTATTTCATGTATGGAATTCATATATACACTTAGTATAAGAATTTCATAACATAAGACACAAAAGCTCAACATAAAATACATATGTATGTATCAGTGGTTTACAGTGCATTGTGAACCCTGGTTCTTATCCGGCTCAAATAATTAAACAAACTTTAATCGACATCGACAAATTCTTGGTAGTGCTTGAAAAGCACAAATTGTATTATAATTGAGTCACGCCTGGACACTAACTTTTTATTTTATTTTATTTTTTATCTTTTTATTTTATTTATTTATTTATTATTATTAGAAATACTACGTGTTAGATTCTCTCTCCCTTGCCATTTACTATCTAAACAAATGACCTATTGCAGTGTAAACACACAAAAGAAAATGAAAATTTGTATATATATATATATATATCGGGTTACAATAATTATTGGTACCTCTCAAATTCAAGTCAAGTGGCGTGATCCAGGAAGCATCAACTTCAAGATATAGAGAACTCACTTCAAGATGAATGTCAAGAGTTCAGAGTTCGAATGTGTTATCATTGAAATGAAATCAACGCTCTATTTATAGTGGTGAGCATGTTAAAAAATCGCTAGGCGTTCCTTGGGCGCTCAGGGAGCACCTAGCGCCTATGACGCTTAGGCGGGAATTAGTCGGGCCTAGGCGCCCATGTATTTCTTTTATTTTATTTTTTATTTTTAAAGACTAATAATTATAAACTATATAATGCTTTAATAGTTAATACTAAAATATTAAATATTAACCTAAAAAATATCTAGAGTTTGTATAGTTTAGGGTTATTTCGCTCAAAACGATATTGTTTTGAGTGAAATAACCCATTAAAAAAAAGAACAATAGCTAATCGGCCAATTAGGCAGCCTAGTCAGCGCTTAGGAGGCCTAGACGGTGAACGCCTAAGCAGTGCTTAGGCGCCCTAGGCGGTCGCCTAGCCGGCCAGTCGCTTAGACCACTATTAAAGGTGATACGCTAGGCGGTCGGCCGGCACCTAGCGCCTAGGCGGGGATTAATCGGCACCTAGGCGGAATTTTTGCAACATTGGTGGTGAGAATGTGAAACTCTTACCATATCTCAAACTCTTTGATATTTAAATAAAGGGAAAAGGGTCAAATAAACCCCTAAATAATACCTGAAAAGTCAATTAGGCCCCTGAACATTTAAAAAGTACAATTAGGCCATTTAACACATAAAATTGAGGCCAAAAACCCTAAATACCGGTAAATGACCTGCAATTGCAGGTCATTTAGGGTTAAGGGGAAAATCCAGCGACCGGCGCCGTCGCCGGAATCCGGCGGAAGGCAACCAAAAGGTCGCCTTCCACTAGAGGAAGGCGACCAAATGGTCACCTTCCGCCATGGAAGGCGACCCCGCCTTCTTCTGGTGGAAGGCAACCAGTTGCCGAGGGATGGCGACACTGTCGCCTTCCATGGCGAAAGGCGACCTTTTGGTTGCCTTTCGCCGGATTTTCCCCTTAACCCATTTACCGGTATTTGGGCTTTTTTGCCTCAATTTTATGTGTTAAAGGACCTAATTGTACTTTTTAAATGTTCAGGGGCCTAATTGACTTTTCAGGTATTGTTTAGGGGTTTATTTGACCCTTTTCCCTTAAATAAATAAAGAAATAAATATTTAGGACAAATACTAAGGGTGTGTTGGTTCATAGGTTTACACGCTAGGAATGAGAATCAAAATCATAGTTAGTATTTGGTTGACAACTTTTTAAAACACAACTATGGGTTTTGATTACCTCTTCAATTAAAATTTCATTCCCTAATTTAAAATGGGTATCATTCCATCTTATTGGTAATTGTGTAACCTAACTTTTAAGTTTGGATTAGTACTTTTAGATTTTTGTTTTGATTTTTTTTCTTCATATTGATGCTTTGAATGTCATTATATTATTAGGATCAATTACCTTGATTTTTTGCTTTCGTATTTTTAAAACATTTATTCTCATTATATTATAGGGTCATGCACAATCAAATATAAATATTGGTAATCATTCCAATTCCACACTACTATCAAACATGTAAAATACTTTCACCAAAACACATCACCATTACCAAGCTAAGTATTTGATTCTCATTCCGATTCTGATTCTCATGTGGGAACCAAACACACCCTAATAATTATCCAAAACAAACCACGCCACAATTGCGTCCAGGTTCATGATCCTATCACAACTATAATATTTTAAATTTAAATATATAAGTTGACTAAATCTTTATCAAATAATTAAATTAATTAGGTAAATTAATTAGGGAAATTACATAGCTCAAATTAATTTAATTAATTGATGCACAGACTCAAATAACTCAATTAAAATGTTGTATAATATTATATTAGACCATTTAATACTGTCAAATTTTCAATGTCTACAAATTTCCCCCTCGTAACTTGCTTGAATGTGTCACATGAGAGTGCATCCAGCTTGAAAGCGTATATTTCAAGAAAGTCTCGACACCATATGAATCAATTTATCCATCCTCATACTAAGGAGATTAAAATGATACTACGTATTAAGTAGTTTATCCTCGTATTAATGAAATGATATGAAGTACTTTATATATCCTCGTACTAAGGATTATTGAAATGATATGGTGCCATGGAGTCTTCAAGAAAATAAAGCAATTTAAACTCATGCAAATGAGTCTTGAAGAATATCTATTAGGACTAGCTCATAGAACATTTATTAATGACCTTCATCACATATGGCTGTGTTTGGTTAGTGGCGGATCCGCCAATTTTTGGCGGATCCGCCGTTATCAGCGTTTTGACCTTGGTCAAGACGCTGATAACCATGTTTGGTTATTAGTGGTTTGGAGCAGCGGATCTGCTCCAAACTGCCAAGTTGTAACATGCTGCAAATAGTAGCGTGTTGTATTGGCGTTTTGGGGATTTCCCCAAAACGCCCTCTACATAATTTTTATAAAAAAAATTAAACTAAGGGGCAAGCTCCAAAATTGGAGCCTGCCTCCGTCAAACTGTAAGCGGAGCCATAGGAGCCTCAAGGCTCCTTTCCCCACTTATCCCATCGATGTGGATAAGTGGGGATTTAGGGGAGCCGCTGTGCACGGCTCCCCTTTCCTTTTTATTTTTTTTTTAAATTTTTTAATTTAAAATATTATTATTATTACTAGTATTTTCGCCCGTGCGTTGCACGGAATGAATTTGTTATAATATTTTAAGAATATTTGGATCGATATACAATTATATAAATTATAACATCGAATATTATATAGCGCAATTGATGAAATTTGTTGGATTGATTATGTTTTTTGATGTTTTCTTTGCTTGAATTAGAGCAAATAATTGTCCAATTACCCGTGTGATTCACGGATAAATTTTTTTATTATTTATTTAGATAATAAAATTAAAGATAAAATATTTTAAAAAACCTAATATTGAACATGTACATTTATTTGATTATAAGATTAGTGCAAAAGTATCACTCAATTAATTGAATAATATATGACTTGTTTGTTTACAATTATCTTAAAAAGATCGATATTTAATACTCCGTATAACTTAAGTAATTATATTATTACAAAAATAAATATGGAAAATGAGAAATACTTTAACTTTAATTATTACGGAATATAAAAATAAATTGAACCATCAATATTTAACTTAATTACCATAATAATTCTTGTATGTAATGGTCGGTTGACAGTCTAGGGATGATTCTTGGGATTTGATCTTTTGCTGTTGTTCTCTTTCTTCTTCTGGGGGAGATATGGTGGCACACCACAGATTCATGATGCTGAAGTTTTGTTTGGTTCTCCTCAGTGTCTTCTCAGTCCAAGAATCTGCAGCAGGTTATATTATGTGTTTTATATGCTGCTGTTTACTTGTAATTTCCTTGAATATTGCATAAAATCCCAGCTTTTTCTGGTTTCTTAGCTTGAATTTCACAGTTTTTTGAGTAATTGGGAATATGGGATCTTGAATTTGAAGACTTTTTCATTATATTACATGATAATGGATTTACATCGCAAAAGGCATTTGAGATAAGTCTATGATACACAAAAAAAAGTGTTCTATTATTATTGTTGTTATTTTGGACTAAAGAATGTAGTAAATACTTTGTTTTTTTCTGCATTATTTAGCATATTCATTCTCTCAAAATAATCTTAATATGACGGAAAATTGGATAATAGCTTCATATTTTATTACTTGGAAAATAGTTAAGTTTGACCATAATTCTAATTTTTCAATGGAAAATGAGAACCTATCAATTTTTTGAATACTGGTGATGGACAATGAAAAACATTTTTTTTTTTTGTAAATAAATAGGCATATAGTTTTTTTTTTTTAAATGCATGTTACAAAAAGCTTATTCAAAATAACACATTTGAAAATTTATTAAGGGCCATTTAAAACATAGAATGCCTATCAATAAATGATTTAATTAGGTTGTCAAATTCACATTACTCTAAGAACTTGCAGTAATTTTTCATCATGCTAGTCTGGCTTATCTGTCACTTTGCTGCAAATCCAAATTGTTATTCAGTCATATCAGTAGTTTGGCAGCCTTGTTATTGCTCTCTGAACTATGAAAGTCGTATAGAACTAAGCCAAGGTGTGGACATGATTAATGCTGAGAGAAAATGATTTTTCCTCTTAACATAATAATTTGCTCAAGTTCTAGAATCAGAAGATAATTTAACCATTTCTTTATGTTCATTTTGAGTAATTTGGATTTCAGCTCCTTGAGGATCTGTGGAAGTAGTCTCAATGAGTCTATGGGTGAAATTTATTCTTCTATAAAAAAACATTTTAATACTTTGAATCAATTACAATTGTAAGTAATGTGTACTTGTTTAGAAAATATAAACAGTACTACATGCTCTTGATAAGCAACTGGAATTACCTTCATCTTCCCCAACTATTCACAGAATCACACCTGAAATTTTATTTTAGCAGAAATTATGTTTTGTATACCTTGATAAGCACGAGATTCGATTCATATTCATTTCCCCCAACTATTCAGACCTCAAATATTATGATCTGTAAAATTTTCTTCCTTTATTTACCTAGAAAAATTTTGTATATGATTCAACTCCTTTTCCCCTTTACCTTACACTTGAGTTGAGTCTGGATTTGTACATGCATAAATTTTTCCCCACATTTCATTTCAGCTCCTTTTTCCCTGTGTTTTTTCTTTTCTTTCCTTTCCCTGCGTTTTAACCCCCTCATTGGCAGTAGTGAAATTTTAGCTGTTTTAACCTTATAATGAAACTTTAAAATAGAAAATGATACCACATCACACAAAATTACATTCTCATAGCCTGCAAAATACGTAGTATAAAATACCACTGACTTTTGTCTTAATTTCTCAAGTTCAGATTGAACATCTTTTAGGGCTTTTGATGATTTAACAATTGGAACTGTTGGAGGATACAATACAACCGAAGCTACCAGAGAAGAGTAGAGGGGTACATGCGTCTTTTATATTGCCTTTAGTTGTAACCATCCGCTTCATCTTCCTTGTATATATTCTCCATTGTTTAGTTCTGTACAACCATCTCTTCACTCTGTAATCTTCACTACTCATCAATACAATAGTTTCTATTTTTCATTTTCCATTGCTTTACTGCTAACAAATCCAACAAACTCCTGCAACAAACTTCAGGTTTTTACTCGGAATCTCCAAAGTTTTCATATATTCCTCATTTACGTACAGAAAAGCAATTTACAAATAGAAATAATATAGCAATTGGAAAAACATCATTGTAGATTTGAAAAGTGAATAATCCAGCAGAATGTAATAACATCCACTTTGACACATTAAATTCATTAGGAGGATGACAGGGAAGGAATGAAGAAATAATTGAGTATTAAATACATGAAAGAAAGGCATCATATATGTATAACATCCACTTTGACACATTAAATGCATTGTGTTTTTTGTTTTAACTTTGGTTCGTGTTTCATGTTAATCACCTTGATTCTGCAATTATTTGGGTTCATGTCCTTTACCTCACACTACTGTAGGACAGTGATGTTGACATTTCAAGAGATACGCATACTGCTTTAGAACCATCTTCAAAGCATCACAGTAGGTGTTCCCCCATGCCTTCAGCTGAAAAGGTGTATGCTGACAAAAATGGTTCAAGAGGAAGAAACAGGTCAGACATGGATGAAGTGACAGAAGTGTATGCCAATAGTTATCATACTCAGGGTATGATTTCCATGCTATAGCAAATATTTATCATATGTTAATTGGTTGTACGTTCATTTTCCTTTTCTTTGTCATCTTGTTGGTCAGTAATTGCATTTCTTTTATGTGAATTTTCCTTTTTGTCAAAGCACAGGTGCTAATGTCCTGGCTATTTTATGCTTGGAGAGAAATGAGTAATCTTTCTAGAGAAATGAATAACGGGAGAAATAGAAAAATTGGAATACTTGTTTACTGCAGAAAATTATTTGAAAAGAGGTATAGGTACCTAGATTTTAAATATAATTAAATTATTAGAATAACAATTAGGAGAAATTTACCTAGAAGTCTTGGAATAAGCATGTTGATATTCCATGGCCAAATAAGAATGCATCAAGCGGAGCCTTATAGAGTTTTTTCTCATCTTGGGATAAGTTGGAGGGAGAGACGAAAACAGACTCCATTAGTGAACAATAAGGAGAAATAGCAGAGAATAAAAGAAAATAATGGATGGTAGCATTGTTCAGGATTATAAGAGTATTTATAGTGCAGATTAGGTGGCTGGTTATGGAGCATTATTATTTGAAGAAATAATGATGATTTTGTGGCAGATTATAGAGAAAGTTCGATGTACAATTGCAATTGCAGAATATGGCCAATTATGAATTTATTTATGGAGCGGTTTATTTGCAATTGCAGAATATGGCCAATTATGGATGGAAAATCTTCCTTAATGATTAATATTAAAATAAGGCTAAATTATCAGTAATTGATTCTATTCTATTTTTTTATGCAAAATCTTCCTTAAAGATTTACGTGTAGACTAACATTTCCTTAAAGATTCATTTCCTTATATTCCTTTACTGATTCATATCCATTTTTCCATTTTTTAGAGTCTACGGCTTCAAGGGCTAACATTTCCTTCCATACTTTTCCATTTTTCCATATTTATATTAATTGTTTGAATTGTATTCCCATAGCTATTTCAACCGTTTCTTACCAATTCCATAAATATTATATTCCCATAGCTATTTCAACATTTCTTGTATTAACATATTCTTACCAATTATAATTAATAGATATTATTTAATTTTTTATATAACATTTTCTTACCAATTAGACTTTATTAATTATTTTACTAATAAATTATGTAATTAATATTGCCAAAAGTTTGAGCGGGAAAATTTAGGAGGAGGATATTATTTTTATATATAGTATAGATTAAATATATGTATACCCTTTTGGTCATTTTACATGTTAACCGCTAATCTAAACAGCTAATTTTACCAAACGTCTTTTTACAAACCGCTAATACATTCCGCTAGTCAAACTCGCTAATACATTCCGCTATTTGATAACCGCTACCGCTAACCACTAACCACTGATAACCAAACAAGCCCATATAGTGATATAATATGATGATGCGCATTCCTCTTCACCGTATGAGTTGATATGAGGAATTTCTATCTTCATTCTTTGGTTAGTTGAAGTGTGGAATTGCTTTGGCATGTAATCTTATTTGGTTAGATGAAGTGTAGAATTGCTTTGGCATGCAATCAACAAATATAATAAATATATATATATATATATATATATATATATATATATATATATATAGAGAGAGAGAGAGAGAGAGAGAGAGAGAGGGAGGCACCTTATGGGGTAGGGGGCCCTGCCCCCCTTCCCCCCCTCCCAACCCCCTACCCACCTTAAAATATTTTAATAAATATATATGTATGTATATATTGATATAATAGGGATAAATACACTTTTGGCCCCCCTCTATTTTTTTTTAAAAAATAATCTATTATGTTTATATTAAGTGAACTCAAAATATATATTAAAGTTTAAATTCATTAAATAGAAAGAAATAGACCAAATAATTAAAGTCACCATTTTTCTTTTTATCTTATTTCTTTTATCAAGATTTTAATAATGGAGGGCATCAAATATCCATTTTATTTTAAAAAATCTCCAAATTTGAAATATATGCTTTAGTACGTTTTATTAGTTATGTTGATAAATTAATTAATGATTTATTGTGTGTTTTAATTATTTATTTACACTTTGAAGATGTACATTTGCTTGTTTAAATAATTAGTGTTGAAATTGTCAAAAATTAATATTGATTGTTTAATTTGTGCGATATTGATTTTTGTCTTTATCTCTCAAATTTTGAAATATTATTAATAAGTAAAATGAATATCAATTAATTATGAAAAAATTTGGTGACAAAATAATTGCCAAAACTTTTTATTTGATAAAAATTGACAATTTATATTTAAATAAATGTTGTTGTTCTTATTGTTGCTGTTGTTATTATTGTTATGATATTTTGTGTTATATAAAAAAAAAAATCTAAAGTAATGATCGACACTCGTGTCAATCTACTCATATAATTATATATTTCATACGTTATTATACATAGTATAATTAGAAATCATTATCAATAATAATTACAATAATGTATAGTATATATAATAATATAGTACGGTTAATTATAATGTCGACTAACACGGCAAATTTTCTCTAGCATATTTCCCTCCGCCCCCCAACTGGAGTTTTCTGGCTCCATCCCTGTATATATATATATTGGAACTCATGCCTTCTTATGATAGTTGCAAGCATTCGCATCAACAGAGCCCTTCAACACCCAACATGCTTAATATCAAGATATGTGAGAACTAATCTGGGATGTCTTTACTTAATTTAAGTGGTGGGGGTATGTGAGTAATTTTGGTTAGTTTTTCATTGCAGGGAGTTCTCAACTTACTGAAGCACAAAGAGCCAACGCTCCCACTAGGGATCGAACCTGTGAACTCTCACTTGGGAGGGCTACAGCTATGCCGCTTGACAACTAGGTCTTTGGCACGTTATGCTCCTTGATTTTAGGCCGTTTTGAATGATTTTTTCAGTTGTTTCCATTCGTTATTCTTTTTGTTTTTTTCCAGCTCCGATGCTGAATGCTCAGCATAGTTTCATGTTTGTTCTATTTTATTATTATTATTATTATTATTATTATTATTATTATTATTATTATTATTATCATCATCACTGTTGCAAAAATCTCACGCCTAGGTGCTAGGCGTCCCTAGCATAGGCGGCCGGCCGCCTAGCGCCTAACTCGGCCGACTTGGTCGAATTTGGCCGAGTTAACTCGCCCAACTCGGCAGAGTTAGCCGAGTTAACTTGAGCTAGTCGGCCTTGTTAATTTTTTTTATTATATTTATATAAGTAAGAGAAGTAATATATATATATATATATATATATATATATAATATGACATACACCCACACACATGCATTATTTTTTTGTTTTTATAAGTCACTGTCTAGGTACCGCCTAGGCACCGTCTAGACCGCTTAGGCGTTATGCGCTAGTCTACCGCCCGACTAGCGCTTACTGCAACCATGATTATTATTATTGCGGTTCGTTAGAATATACTTTTGATTAGATCTGTTAATAAATCTATTTTTAAGAGTGTGCATCGTAGGTTGTTGAAGTGTGATGTATCGTAGGATTTTCAATTTTGCATTGGTTAGGTATCACTGTTGGCGTGAAGTTATGTACTAACAGAGTAAAAGTTGTGCATTGCTAGTAATAAATGTATGTGTGCATTCTATGGGGTAGTATTTGTTGTGCATTTTGGGTTAATGTGGCGATGGCCAATTTTTTGTGCAGTGCGGTGGTGACTGCGACTTGTAGTGTAGTATTTGTGGGGTGGTGACTGCGACTTGTAGTGTAGTATTTGTGGATTGGTGTTATAGTTCCAGTGCATCGCTATAGTAGTTGTAGTGCATTCTTGTGTTAGTTGTCGTACATTATACTATAGTTAAAATTTTTTGTCATAGATTGTTTTTTTTTTTAAATACTTTTGGGCGTGTGTGTTAATATCTATACTATATATAAGAACAATTTCCTCCTCCCAAATTTCCCCCCAAAACTTAGGGGTATTTTGGTAAAATCATTTATTTTATTTATTTATTTATTATTTTATTATTTTATTAATTATCCATCCTATAATATTATTATGGTAATATATGATAATGATAATATGATAATATGGTAATATTGTTAATATTAATGGGTGATGGGTGATTGGTGATATATAATTGATAATTGATAATATGGTATATGGTATTATTCTTAATATTAATATATTAATATATAATATATTAATATATACTAATATTAATTAATTAATTAATTGGTGATTATTTTAAAAAAGAATAATTAATTGGTGATTGGTGATTAGTGATATGGTAATATTGTTATATATTAATATTAATATATTTATATATATATATATATATATATATATTAATATTAATATTAATTAATTAATTGGTGATTGGTGATTAGTGATATGATAATCTATATCTATATCTATATATCTATATATATTTATATAATTGACATGTAATTAACTATATTAGAATGAAAAAATTATATAATATTGTAGTAAAATTTTTACATGTCAATCATCTATATTTACATAAAATTAAAATTAATTATACTTTCCTTTTGAAAAATCTTCCATATTATGTTTATCCTCCACTATATAATGATGAGAAATGACTCTTCTCTCACAACGTACCAATATTTGTGCTCTCACTATTAGTTAGAGATCTATAATCTGTAATTCTACGAAGTCGAAGATCGAACTTTAACACGCGTAGAATTGTTATGGTATGCGGTATGATTTAATTTTTAGTTGATTCATTCTGCATGTTGGAGATCCTTATGGTGTAGTCTGCATTCCATAGAGTATTTTGTAGTACTGTGATTTAGTTTGATTTTAACAGCTCAATATGCTTTAATTTTTGCTTATAAGGTTTCAAGTAGCTAGGCCAATTTTGCCATGGGCGTATCACGTATGTAAAATTACAATTTTCAGAGTGATTGTAGTGAACAATCAAATGTTTTCTATAATTATATATTTTAATCACATTACTTTGATTGGTAATTTCTAATGGAAAAACATTGTATTGTAACTTTGTATTACAAGATTTTGAATGATAATACCTTATTTAACTATCCATCTTTTTAGTTGTACTGTGCAAAATAACTAGCAATCTACGGATGCTCATCTATATATTGTAGAATTTGCAATCTTGATCTTCCCCATTTACGGATGCTTATGTAATTTGGTAAAAACGGTGGTTACTATACTTGAATAAATCCTCAATTACTCATTCCAATTGTTCGTTTTA
This sequence comes from Ipomoea triloba, assembly GCF_003576645.1. NCBI lineage: Eukaryota > Viridiplantae > Streptophyta > Magnoliopsida > Solanales > Convolvulaceae > Ipomoea > Ipomoea triloba. The sequence goes on along the minus strand of NC_044918.1, from coordinate 20,887,476 downwards.
CCATTCCAATTCTTCATTTTATAAAAAATGGTGCATTGGAAGCTAAACATGGGTCATTGTATCATTGATTGTTGATTCCAATTATTATTAATCTTTATCATTAATTGCACAATACTAATTCACACTTATTAGTTAAAAAATGGTGATTACTATACTTGAATAAATGAAATAATAATATTAAATTTTGTAGCCTCGATTTAAAATCTATTATGTTAATAATAATAATAATAATAATAATAATAATAATAATATAATACTCCGTAGTAATAATAATCTAAAATTCTTAATATAATTTTCCTAATAATAATAATAATAATAATAATCCATAACTCTTAATATAAGTTTGTAACTAAATTTTCCTATTAAATCTGTTTATAAAGGTAATTATAAATATAGAATTGAGAAATTCCTATGATATTTTATTTAATTGATATTATTCCTAATATATTTTATCTAAAAGGCTTCCTTCCTTTTTTATAACATTGTTCCATATGTTAATCCGTTTAATATGCTAATCTATATAGGTAATTACCATATACTATTTACCATCTAAATAATCCGTGGTAATTACACTATATTTAACATCTAAATTTATTATGGTCATTAAACATAGAGATTTCATTCTTACGATAATTTTATATATTTTTACTTCAGATAATGTCAATTATCCGTGCATTTCATTTGATTACTTTTGAATAAAATCGTAAAAATTATGACAACTAATGAATTAATATTGTTGTTCGTAATATAAATTTTATCAAATCAGTTAACGAAATTGATAATACACATATTACATCCATAATTAGAGGAGATTAACAAAATTATGATAATTATTTCAATTCACGTATTATTATGCTAATTCACATATTATTACGTCCATACAATTATGTAAATTATTTCAATTCACAGATTATTACACATATAAAATTATGCTAATGGTTACTTTGGAATAAAATCTTAATAATTATGGTCATTGAGAAATTAGTTCAAACATTATACTTTTATTAAACGGTTTTTTATACTTGCCGTAATTTTATCTAATCAATTAAAGAAATTAATGGTACACATATTACAGACATAATTAAAGAAAATTAAACATACACATATATATTACGGATAAAATTAAAGAAAATTAAACATACACATATTACGTCCATAATTAAATGAAATTAAAATATACATTATTTTTTAATTATAATATATACTCCTTAATTACCATACTTATTTATAATACATGGACGTCATAATTAGCATAATATTAATCTATACTATATATAAAAACATAAGAATAGTAAAGGCATATTTTAAATTTTAAACAATAGTAAAGGTAAATTAAAAATAGAATGAAAATATTTCAATAATAATATTCTACATCATTAATTAAAAATAGAACAGAAATTAGGTAAAAATACTAGTGGATCTATTATTCTAATTGACTAATTAACTGAAAATAAAAAAAAATCGACTAAAAATAAATCTGATGTTCCTAATTGATTGAATATATAAAAGGAAATGAACATTAATAATTGACTGTAAATAAAAAAAATATCCATAATTAACTAAAATGAAAAAGGAAATGGTCATATCATTGCAATTTAATTAAAAAAGGAAAACATTCTACATCATAAATAATAAAGGCATATTATAAACAATATTAAAGATAAATTAAAAAAGGAACGGAAATTAAAAATGAAACGGAAATATTTCAATAATAATATTCTACATCATCAATTAAAAATGAAACAAAAATTATGTAAATATTACTACGTAATTCTTTTCATTTTTCCTAGATAAGGTTGCCTGATATTAATTTACACATAACAATCGGCACTAATAATTAAAAAAAAAATTAAAAAATAGAAGAACTGCCGGAGACGTCTGTTTTTTTTTAAATTTTATTATTATTATTATTATTTAATTATTTTAATTAAAATTATTTAAAAAGTTTATTTTAAAATTAGTAACCACCATGTTATCACAATTGTAGGTAAACAGGTCAATTTGGACTTTTTTTTTTTGAAAACATGTCAATTTGTACTTAATTGCATGAGTTTATATAGTTCAGGAATCCAATTGCATTCTTTTTGAGTTCGATGACCTAATTGCAGTTTTGTGTGTAGTTCAGTGGTTTATTTGACCATTATTCCGAGAAAAATGATATTACTAATTGATTTAAAATATAAAAAGATCGTAATCTATATTCTATACTATATATAAAAGTAAAATCTTCCTATTTCATTCCCCACCTAAACTTTTGTAGTCAATTAATAAAATATTTTATTNTAATTATAAATATAGAATTGAGAAATTCCTATGATATTTTATTTAATTGATATTATTCCTAATATATTTTATCTAAAAGGCTTCCTTCCTTTTTTATAACATTGTTCCATATGTTAATCCGTTTAATATGCTAATCTATATAGGTAATTACCATATACTATTTACCATCTAAATAATCCGTGGTAATTACACTATATTTAACATCTAAATTTATTATGGTCATTAAACATAGAGATTTCATTCTTACGATAATTTTATATATTTTTACTTCAGATAATGTCAATTATCCGTGCATTTCATTTGATTACTTTTGAATAAAATCGTAAAAATTATGACAACTAATGAATTAATATTGTTGTTCGTAATATAAATTTTATCAAATCAGTTAACGAAATTGATAATACACATATTACATCCATAATTAGAGGAGATTAACAAAATTATGATAATTATTTCAATTCACGTATTATTATGCTAATTCACATATTATTACGTCCATACAATTATGTAAATTATTTCAATTCACAGATTATTACACATATAAAATTATGCTAATGGTTACTTTGGAATAAAATCTTAATAATTATGGTCATTGAGAAATTAGTTCAAACATTATACTTTTATTAAACGGTTTTTTATACTTGCCGTAATTTTATCTAATCAATTAAAGAAATTAATGGTACACATATTACAGACATAATTAAAGAAAATTAAACATACACATATATATTACGGATAAAATTAAAGAAAATTAAACATACACATATTACGTCCATAATTAAATGAAATTAAAATATACATTATTTTTTAATTATAATATATACTCCTTAATTACCATACTTATTTATAATACATGGACGTCATAATTAGCATAATATTAATCTATACTATATATAAAAACATAAGAATAGTAAAGGCATATTTTAAATTTTAAACAATAGTAAAGGTAAATTAAAAATAGAATGAAAATATTTCAATAATAATATTCTACATCATTAATTAAAAATAGAACAGAAATTAGGTAAAAATACTAGTGGATCTATTATTCTAATTGACTAATTAACTGAAAATAAAAAAAAATCGACTAAAAATAAATCTGATGTTCCTAATTGATTGAATATATAAAAGGAAATGAACATTAATAATTGACTGTAAATAAAAAAAATATCCATAATTAACTAAAATGAAAAAGGAAATGGTCATATCATTGCAATTTAATTAAAAAAGGAAAACATTCTACATCATAAATAATAAAGGCATATTATAAACAATATTAAAGATAAATTAAAAAAGGAACGGAAATTAAAAATGAAACGGAAATATTTCAATAATAATATTCTACATCATCAATTAAAAATGAAACAAAAATTATGTAAATATTACTACGTAATTCTTTTCATTTTTCCTAGATAAGGTTGCCTGATATTAATTTACACATAACAATCGGCACTAATAATTAAAAAAAAAATTAAAAAATAGAAGAACTGCCGGAGACGTCTGTTTTTTTTTAAATTTTATTATTATTATTATTATTTAATTATTTTAATTAAAATTATTTAAAAAGTTTATTTTAAAATTAGTAACCACCATGTTATCACAATTGTAGGTAAACAGGTCAATTTGGACTTTTTTTTTTTGAAAACATGTCAATTTGTACTTAATTGCATGAGTTTATATAGTTCAGGAATCCAATTGCATTCTTTTTGAGTTCGATGACCTAATTGCAGTTTTGTGTGTAGTTCAGTGGTTTATTTGACCATTATTCCGAGAAAAATGATATTACTAATTGATTTAAAATATAAAAAGATCGTAATCTATATTCTATACTATATATAAAAGTAAAATCTTCCTATTTCATTCCCCACCTAAACTTTTGTAGTCAATTAATAAAATATTTTATT
>NC_044918.1:20757131-20883267 GCF_003576645.1 Ipomoea triloba | reverse complement strand
GGTCAAATAATTAATAAAGCTTATTTGTTAAGAAAATGTAAAATAGAAATTAACTAATATATATAAATTGATAATATGTATACTCACGTATCAACACTATTAATAAAAGTAAAATCATTTATCGGGAAAAGAAAAGGATATTACTAATTGACTGAAAATTATTTAAAACGTTTTTAAATAGTAAACCATGTATACAAGTATAAACTCAATGCTTTTTTGAAAACTCTTAAGTTATTTAAACTTTAAAAAAATTAATTGAACATGGGTTGTTAGATTTTTATAATAATCAAAATTAATTCATTCAAATATGGAGGAGGAAGATAAAACTAAATGCAATATGGGAAAATGAATATACTTAAAGTATAAAAGTATAATTACACATATATTAGTGTAATTGACTAATAATAATTGCCTAATAATTATTATGATAATTAAGTTAAGCATTGGTCGTTGAATTTATTTTTATAATAATTACAATTAATTTATTTCTCATTTTCTATATTTATTTTAGTAATAAATATTATATAAGTCATAAAGTCATATTACTTATAGATCTTTTAAGATAATTTTAGACAAACAAGTCATATATTATTCAATTAATTGAGTAATATTTTTGTACTAATCTTATAATCAAATAAATGTACACGTTCAATATTAGAATTTTTTATAATTTCATCTTTATTTTTATTATCTCAATATATAATAAAAAAAATTTATCCACGCCGGGTAATTGGACAATTATTTGTTCTAATTCAAAGGAAAACATCAGAAAACATAATCGATCCAATCAATTTCATCAATTGCGCTATATAATATTCGATGTTATAATATATATAATTGTATATTGATCCAAATATTCTTAAATATTATAACAAATCCATTCCGTGCAACGCACCGGACGAAAATACTAGTTTGTAATTAAAAATAATTGTTTCTTTCCATCAATATTGTTAGAGAAGAACATGTTTGAAAATCGTAGTGTGGAAGGAATATTTTCCTTTTTTGACACGGTTATTAACTGTTGCTTGGAGACTAATTTGTCCTTGGATAATATGTATACTCACGTATCAACACTATAATAAAAGTAAAATCATTTATCGGGAAAAGAAAAGGATATTACTAATTGACTGAAAATTATTTAAAAACTTTAATAGTTAATTATACTTTCCTTTTTGAAAACTCTAAGTTATTTAAACTTTAAAAAAATTAATTGAACATGGGTTGTTAGATTTTTATAATAATCAAAATTAATTCATTCAAATATGGAGGAGGAAGATAAAACTAAATGCAATATGGGGAAAATGAATATACTTAAAGTATAAAAGTATAATTACACATATATTAGTGTAATTGACTAATAATAATTGCCTAATAATTATTATGATAATTAAGTTAAGCATTGGTCGTTGAATTTATTTTTATAATAATTACAACTAATTTATTTCTCATTTTCTCATATTTATTTTAGTAATAATATAATTATATAAGTCATATTACTTATAGATCTTTTTAAGATAATTTTAGACAAACAAGTCATATATTATTCAATTAATTGAGTAATATTTTTGTACTAATCTTATAATCAAATAAATGTACACGTTCAATATTAGAATTTTTTATAATTTCATCTTTATTTTTATTATCTCAATATATAATAAAAAAAATTTATCCACGCCCGGGTAATTGGACAATTATTTGTTCTAATTCAAAGGAAAACATCAGAAAACATAATCGATCCAATCAATTTCATCAATTGCGCTATATAATATTCGATGTTATAATATATATAATTGTATATTGATCCAAATATTCTTTAAATATTATAACAAATCCATTCCGTGCAACGCACGGACGAAAATACTAGTTAGTAATTAAAAATAATTGTTTCTTTCCATCAATATTGTTAGAGAAGAACATGTTTGAAAATCGTAGTGTGGAAGGAATATTTTCCTTTTTTGACACGGTTATTAACTGTTGCTTGGGAGACTAATTTGTCCTTGGCCAAATATTCTTTACTATTTTATTCGCATAATTTTCTTAATCTAAGCAGATTTGTTAGTTTAATCACAGCCATGCATCCTTTATTATTTTTAATGGCACATATTAATTCTCACATTCTCACCTAATACATGATTTTCATGGGAGTTGGATTTTATATATATATATATATATATATATATATATATATATATATATATATATATNTATACTCACATATCAACACTATTAATAAAAGTAAAATCATTTATCGGGAAAAGAAAAGGATATTACTAATTGACTGAAAATTATTTAAAAACTTTAATAGTTAATTATACTTTCCTTTTTGAAAACTCTAAGTTATTTAAACTTTAAAAAAATTAATTGAACATGGGTTGTTAGATTTTTATAATAATCAAAATTAATTCATTCAAATATGGAGGAGGAAGATAAAACTAAATGCAATATGGGGAAAATGAATATACTTAAAGTATAAAAGTATAATTACACATATATTAGTGTAATTGACTAATAATAATTGCCTAATAATTATTATGATAATTAAGTTAAGCATTGGTCGTTGAATTTATTTTTATAATAATTACAACTAATTTATTTCTCATTTTCTCATATTTATTTTAGTAATAATATAATTATATAAGTCATATTACTTATAGATCTTTTTAAGATAATTTTAGACAAACAAGTCATATATTATTCAATTAATTGAGTAATATTTTTGTACTAATCTTATAATCAAATAAATGTACACGTTCAATATTAGAATTTTTTATAATTTCATCTTTATTTTTATTATCTCAATATATAATAAAAAAAATTTATCCACGCCCGGGTAATTGGACAATTATTTGTTCTAATTCAAAGGAAAACATCAGAAAACATAATCGATCCAATCAATTTCATCAATTGCGCTATATAATATTCGATGTTATAATATATATAATTGTATATTGATCCAAATATTCTTTAAATATTATAACAAATCCATTCCGTGCAACGCACGGACGAAAATACTAGTTAGTAATTAAAAATAATTGTTTCTTTCCATCAATATTGTTAGAGAAGAACATGTTTGAAAATCGTAGTGTGGAAGGAATATTTTCCTTTTTTGACACGGTTATTAACTGTTGCTTGGGAGACTAATTTGTCCTTGGCCAAATATTCTTTACTATTTTATTCGCATAATTTTCTTAATCTAAGCAGATTTGTTAGTTTAATCACAGCCATGCATCCTTTATTATTTTTAATGGCACATATTAATTCTCACATTCTCACCTAATACATGATTTTCATGGGAGTTGGATTTTATATATATATATATATATATATATATATATATATATATATATATATATATATGGGTCCATTCAAGTGAGAACGGGAGCCCATGAGAGGAATGAGAACCAATCGCAACCGTCCATCTACTCAGATTTAACGGATCAAATATAATTATAAAAAAAACATGATGACATTTTTTTTTAATAATTTGAAAGTTTGTGCAAGTAACACGATCAGCCCTCCATCAAAAGGATTAATCAAATTAAATTATTAGAGAAAATTGTTTTTTTTTTTTTAAGATCAGCCCTCCATCAAAAGGAATATAAGTTATACATTTCTTCAATCTCTATTCGAGGGCTTACACTATGAGGCTATCCTTATCAATCCTTGAAAGGGAAATCTTTGCAACATAATTTGACAAGCCAAGTGATTTTTATTATTTTTTTATTTTTTATTTTTGTTTTTGCTTAGGTGTAATGCAAGCTTGCTAGTCTTGCAAACTTGTAAAGTACAAAAAAAAAAAAAACAAAAAAAAAAAGTTTTCGCATTGGCAGCATGTGACAACCTTTTTGTACTTTCTTTCTTTCGTTTTTAAGGTTTATTATTATTTTATTATTTTAGTGTATTGTGATGTGAAAATGAAGTTACTTTTGAAATTGAGAGAGTTGATATGAAAATGAAGTTACTTTTGAAATTAAGAGAGTTGATGTGAAAATGCAATTACTTTTGAAATTGAGAGAGTTGATGTGAAAATGAAATTACTTTTGAAATTAAGAGAGTATTGTAGGGATGTAAAAAAATAGTGAAGAAATTATAAATTTGATAGTGTGGTGGCCGGTAGAACTCACTTTTGAGAATAAAGATAAACTATTGAATATTGGAATGGAAAATACTTGACTTCCAAGTTATATTCACTATTTTACTCCCTCACACAAAAGTTTGATGGTGACACTTTTCTTAAGACCCACAGGATAAAAATAACTTGTATCTTACCATGTCATGAAGTAAAAATAATAGAGTCGAAAATGAGAATCAACTTTATTGGAATTAAAAGCTTTCAAATTACAGTACTGGACAGAAGCTTACGTGGACTTTGAAAAAATATTGCCAACTGGGTTGCAATCCATGGAAATTTCAAAGGTGCTCATACCCTAAGCCATCGGGTCACATCAAATTCTATATCTCATTTTGTTTAAAAAGATAAATATAACAAAAACAGTGCAAATTATGTTGCTGGATTTTTTTATAAGTATTACTCCGTATTATTTTTATTATAAACGCCTAATATTACATTTTAATTTAACGTTTTTTTTTATATATCAAAAGTGAAGTATTATATTTTTTTCTGATGGATTATATATGTCCAAATTATGTATAGTACCTACAATTTACCTATTATATACGGTCTATTAATAGATTATGTACTTGTTGCAGTTAACATATAAATATGTCTTCAGTTTATTTATATAGGTACATAATATTACTGTGTTTTGTCACAAGTTATTTACAGAAAAATAATATGTTAACTACATGTATATAGTTTGAACTAGGATCCACAATGTACATGGTGAACTCTAGTCTACAACACAATTTGCAACAAAACACAGTACAAACTTTTTCATAAAATATTATGAAATTGCACATCAAATATTATGTCTCTAATATAAGATTATAAAACATAAATTTAAAGAAACATTATTCTAAAAGTATTAATTGAAATTTGAAATTATATCAATCTATAAAAGCATGAAAGTATATATTATTACACGCTATTCATCATTTATGGCGTGGTAGGACAAGTTGAGCATTCGTGACTAAAAGGTATATATGTCATGTACACATCACAATCAAATGAAGTTGTGCTTTCGTTATTAGTTATAATTTTGGTAAAAATTTGTGTGACACCGTCTTACCGTGAGTCGGGTCGGGTCGGGTCAATGTAAAAATGTGAGGTCGTCATATAGCCCTAAAAAAATCTTTCAAAGCAGTCATAACCTTTTAAAAATAGGATTTACCTTTTTTTGAAAGGTAAAAAACTTGTGTGAGACCGTCTCACGTGACCCGTGAGACGAGTCGGATATTTAATTAATGAGGTCAAAGACCTGACATATTTAATCAATGATCTAACCCGTCGAGATGGTCTCACACGAGTTACTCTTTCTGAAATTATGTAATGCAGATAACATAAATAGATTAAAAATTTGTTGGAGTAGCAAGAGTAATTATCCTTGATAATAATCCAGACACAATATAAAGAAAATAAAACACTAAATTAAGTACATAGAATTTGATGACGCAGTTGGAGAACACCTATTTCAACATTAACCTTATAGAGAAACTCTATGAAAAAGTTTACAAGTACAATTTGAGTTAATTCTACCAATTACATAAACTGTAACCAACATGAATTTTAGCACAGCTTGTACAAGTATCAAGTAGAACAACTACTCCAAATAGTACTCCAATCTGTCCCTATTTTTCAAAATATTAACACATGAAACTTCAATTTTCTTCATTATATTGCGAGTAAGGACACCATGATATTAGGCCTTCTGTTGCCATTAACTCACGCCCTTTACGTATTGGAGTAAATAATATACACATGTATTTTGAGAAAATTCAGTCACTTTGCTCATGGTAGTTACTTCCATAAGCACATCAAGAATAAGTCTCCACAGAAATAGCTTCATTAGTTTAACAATTAATTTGGACACCACACTTGTAATAATTCATCCAAACAAGTGAAACAATTAACATATGCCAATTAAAAACTAAATTAATATTTTCATATTAATTTTGTACTAACAATCTCCCCATTTGGCATATGTTGGTTAAACACCCCAAACACAACAAGAATCATCTCACTCAAATCTTTTCAGCATTCCCTGTTTCATCAACTAGTCATATATGCATCAAACTCCCCCCTTAATATATGCATCAAACTTAGGGGTGTGCATACTCGACCTACCCGCCCGGTAAATCCGACCCGAATGGTTGAAACGACACATTTGATCCGAACCGCTACCCGACGCCCATGAATCGACCCAATCCATAAAAGAAAACGGTTTAATATAATCGGGTAGGGTATATGGTTTGTCCACCTGAACCGCCCGAATACCCGATATATAGTAGGGTTAGCCATGCTTAGTACTAAACGACGTTGTGCTGTGTATGTATATATATCCATCGTTCTATGATCTGCCCTAGGGTTTCTCATTTCACTCCGACTGCGCAATTTCTCGACTCTCATTCTCTCACTCTCTCTCTATCTCTCAGTTCTCGCCCTAGGGTTTCTCATATCTCAGTCCTGTTCTTTGAGACTTTGAGACTTTGAGTTCTGAATTCTCTCAATCTTTGAGAGTCTAGTGGAAGCCCTTTCTCAGAGTTCTCTTAATCTCTGAATTTTCACTTCTCTAGTTATCTGAGCTCTCTTTGTCACTCAGATTCTATGAGTCTATATTCTCGCAATTCGCAAACCCGTTCAGCCGTTCTGGCGTTCTAGACTTCCCGTTGTCTCTGAATCTCTGATTCTCTGTGGTGGAAGCCCGAAGCCGTTGTTGAGTTTTTGACTGGTGGACACCGGTGGTCTCAAACTGGTGTATTGACTGTATTGAAGGCCCTTGTTCTCCAGGGAAATTGTGTGAGAAAACAAGTAAATCGTCAACCCTAGTTATTTTAATTTTCTGATTGATTCATTATATTGTATTATTAATTATTGTGAACTTGTGATATAATCTGAGACTCTTTTGTGACTTGTGATTTGTGGAAGCATTGACTTTCTGAGTTGTGAGTTGTGATTTTAGTTTTATATACTCTGAATTTCTGATTATGAGATTTATTGTTTTGGTGGAAGCAATGACTAAAATACTAAATGGTGAGTTGTAAGTTGTGATTTTAATTTTATATACTCTGAATTTCTGATTCTAAGATTTATTGTTTTGGTGGAAGCACCGACTAAAATACTTAATGGTGATCTCTGATTCTCTGTAAGTTTGTAACATTGTTGTGTTTCTTGTTTATGGATTGAGGACCCTTAAATCAGTTAACAATTGACTCTTGGACATCTATTCAAAGGATTAACTATATGGTAGTCACTACACATTTTATAGATGAATAGTGGAAGCTACATAAAAAAATTATCTCTTTTATCCCTGTTACATCACACAAGGGTAACTATATTGCAAAAGCACTTGAAACTTGTTTGCTAGAGTGGGGGCTTAGGAATGTGTTTACTGTGACAGTAGATAATGCTTCATCAAATGATACTGCTCTTGGTTTTTTAAAAAGGAAATTGTTGTCCTGGGGATTATCTAATGTGAAGTGTAAGTATCTTCACATGAGATGCATTGCCCATATTCTGAATTTGGTTGTTCAAGATGGGCTGAAAGAGCCTGATACTGCTGTAAAGAGGGTTAGGGAGGTTGTTAGATATGTCAGAAACTCACTTGCTAGATTGAAGAAATTTAGGGATTTGTCAGACTTAATTGGTATTGAGCAGAAATCTTCTTTATGTCTTGATGTGCCAACAAGGTGGAATTCCACCTATTTGATGTTACAGTCTGTTGTTATATATCAGAAAGTGTTTGAAGCCTATGAAGAGAGTGATAATTCTTTTAAATATGATTTAGGTGATTCTATTCCTGATTTTCTTGATTGGGATTATGTGAACAGTTTGGTCAAACTGTTGAAATGTTTCTATGATATGACTATCAGAATTTCAGGTTCCTTATATGTGACATCCAACACCTTTTTTTCTATGATATCTGATTTGTATTGTATCTTGAATAGCATGGTGGAAGTTGATGGGGCTGAGAAACTAATGGGGGCTAACATCAAAGCAAAATTTGAAAAATATTGGAGTGATATAGATAAAATGAATTATATGATTTTCTTTGCAAACATTTTAGACCCTAGGGACAAGTTAGAATATATGCCAACTCAGATAAATCATATGTATGGTAAGCTAAAAGGCAAAGCTTACCTTGAGAATTGTTGGCTGCTCTGCATGAATTGTTTGATGATTATGCTGTCAGTTACAGTCCTTTTGATTCTGTTTATGTTTCTGGTTCTATTAGTCCTTCTATTGAGACTATTCAAAGTCTGCATCTGCCCAAGTTGGGAGGCCACAACATCTGTTGAAGTCCCAAATTAAGAAACAAAGAATGGAAAGTGGTGGGAGGAAAAAAATTGAGTTGGAACATTATTTGACTGAGACATGCAGTAGTCGAAGAGGAAAATTCATTTGATATATTGAGATGGTGGAAGGTTAATTCTGAAAGATTTGCTATCATTTCTAAGTTTGCTAGGGATATCTTAGTTATACCAATCACAATTGTTGCGTTAGAGTCTGCCTTCAGTACATCTGGGAGGGTTTTAGATCCTTTCAGGAGTTCTTTAACTCCTAAAATTGTGGAAGCCTTGGTTTGTACTCAAGATTGACTTAGGCTGCCAAATCCCCCGCTATCAATTGAGGAAAATCTAGAAGAACTAGAAAATTTGGGGAAAGGTAAATGATTCTCTATATTCTATAATTCATTAATTCAATCTTTCAATTTAAGTTTTTTTCAATTAACTTAATTCTCACATTCTTCTAATTATTGAATTTGTTGTAGAATTTAGTGTTGATGGTGGAAGTACATCTGGTGGGAGGACTGGTGGTTCTTCACTTCCAACAATTCCTGTAATTGTCTTCTCTAATCTCTCTATACTTTATATGATATCTTAATATCTTATATTCAACTCAATCTGAATTTTGATGTTGAGACAATGAGGCTTGGTAACTTGAAACGTGTAAGTTGATGTCCTTGATGAGTTTTTGGTCCCAAATAGTGCTAGGAAATATGGTATTGTTCTGTTTAGAGGCTTGATAACTTACTAACTTGTAAGTTGGTAAAGTTGTTGCCCTAAATTTGGTAAAGTGGTAATGTTATATGTGAGTTTTGATATATTTAATTTTGGCAATGATGAAGTTTCCACCAGATACTGAAATAAGGATTAAGCGGGTATGTTATTCATGGTGACATTGTAGCAATTTGCCCTTAATCCAGAAATTGATATGGTTAAAAACGCTTACTGAGCCAACTTCAATACTTATAATCTCATATGCTCATTTATTAAGTAATTATTATTGTTGTTTATTTCCTTTACTAATTTTCGTTAAGTTTTAACAGGAAGAAGACTAGAACTAGGAGGGTATTACTTAGTAGAGTAGGATGAGGATCAGGATGGCTTTTTGAATACTCTGTAAATCTTTAATGTGGTCATGTGATTATGTGGATTTGTAATTCTGAAAAACTTATTTCAATCTGATCTACATAGTTTTTGCCTTTTTGGGTTTTGTCATTTTGATATGGCATTTTGGCTTGTAAATTATAATTTTCAGTTGTCACTAATGCAAGTAATGTGTACTGTCACGTGTGTAGTACTGTAGGTCTGTAGTGTGTAAAGTGTATTTGTGTAAGTTGTATACACTACTTTTAGAATCTAGATTTTAATACTTTACAGTTTACTAGTAAGTAGTTTACTAGTTTCACTCTCGGCTGTTCTAAAATTCGTTTGAACCGTAAAAAACACCGGGTAGCCCTCTTCTTGGTAGATATGTTAAAATGATGATGATAATAGTTTCAATGTGTTTGAGAAGGATGAAGCAGTCATATAGCATAAAAAATTATAGTCTTCATTTCACAGGAATATTTGTGGGTAGAACAAACATGGAGAATGTAAGACATATGCTGATTATTAAGAATGAAAGGTGGCAATAGCATGCAATATCAGCAGTTCTAGAGTATGCAAAAAAAAAAAAAAATACTATCCACAAGTTATTCATAGAGAACTCTAAATGAACTACTAGCAAAAGTCAACACTATTACCAAACATAAAAGATTACCATTGAAGTAGTCATCAAAAGGACACTAATTCATCTGATAAAGCAAACCAACTTGCGGACTCTGAAGAAGTGGCAACAACACAATTTGAAGATTCCCTATCATGAACGTCCTTTCGCAGTGTAGATAAAAAACCGGTGATTTGAACCTCTCGTACAGGTAGTATCTTCCGTTGATCATGTATTAAACTCAACTCATTTTCTAGGAAAACAATAGTGAGGCTTGTGGTGTCAGCAGCGGATGAGGGGCCAGCATCATCATTTGGCACAGCAAGGTCATCAGCGTGTGCGCCGGTAAGTAGTCGGTGGTAAGAGTTGGCTCAGCCTCATAAAACTCAGATTCACTTTTTTCAAACCCCTGCATAACTAATAAATCGTAAATAAGGTTAGGTAAAATCAATTCCTTCTGACCCTTGTTCCCATTATGGGCATCAATCACTTGATCAAAAAACAATTGCCCTAGATTGAATTAAACCCCACTGTCAATCTTGAACAAAAGGACTGTCATAGCCCTCTTAACATACCCACGCTGTTTAGTGGGCCTCCTATTTGAGTATGCAATTTTGTGCAAATAAGCAAAAGTAGAGGTCAATTATATTGCCTTGATTGCATCCTTAGCCACCTATCTCGTCTTTGTCCAACCAGTCAATTGTTGGGTGACAACATCCATATCCTCAGAGAAGTCATCAGCATAATCAGACGAACCAAAAAATTTATTAATCACATTCGGATTATAATAAATACATACAATCGACCCCTTACACAGACTTTTCCCATAGGTGTGGGTTGTATGTTGAAGCTTACTTATAGACCTCGTGATTCTCTAGGGTGGAAAACTTATTCTCATTCTCTACTTCTGAGTTGAGACAAGTTGCATACTCGGGTCCTGAGTCGCAGCACAGTGGACGGTTGGCAGTGAAGGCGACCTAGGTCCGTGGGTATGCAAATCTTCAAGAACATTTGTCTTATTGACTGTAGGTTCCCCAATTTCATCAATAGGTTCGCTCTCACTGTCTTCCACATTAGGGTTGGAACTATCTTCTTCTACAACAACATACACATCGATTTGGTCTAGTAGTCCACTTAAATCATCATTGACCTGGGGAATATTCGAAGAGTGAGGGTTTGCCGGTGATGAAAAAACCTCGCAAGCAGCAACATTGGCCCTGCGGGTGGCGAAGTGGGTTTGCCGTGTGGAGAATGAGATCGTGATTAGCGGCGGTGTTGTTGCGGTGTGACTATACAAGGAGGCCACTGTGCGTGAGGAGCGACGAGGAGGCATGTCGGCATAGATGACTGGAGAAAGCTTGCCTTCGCTCTGTTGTAGTTGAGACAGAGGATATGGTATGCGTGGCGAACTGGCGGTGAAACTCTTTAGGGAAGAAAACAAAGCAAATTAAATATAAAGCAAATAAAGCACCAATTTAAGTACACAATTGAATTTGATAACGTAGTTGGAACACCTCCTAATATGTGATGTCACACCCATAAACATTTTCACTCAAGATCAACTTGCGGTTTTTACAATACAAAGTTCAATGAATTACAAAATTAGTTCTACCACCTATTTAAACATTAACTTTGTAAAGAAACTCTATGAAAAAGTTTGCAAGTACAGTTTGGGCTAATTCTACCAATTACACAAACTGTAACCAACTTGAATTTCAACACAACTTGTACAAGTATCAAATGAAGCGTCTAATTTAGATAGTACTCCAATCTGTCCCTATTTTTCTTTAAAGTTTCTTTTACGAATTTTGTGGATAATTATCATAATATCAGAACCTAAAACTTCAATTTTCTTTATTACCCTGCTCCAAATTTATAGTATAAGGACACCGTGATATTAGGCCTTTTGTTGCCTTTAACTCACGCCATTTACGTATTGGAGTAAATAATAGCCATATGCATGTTGAGAAAATTCAGCCACTTCCCTCATGGTAGTTGCTTCCATCAGCACATCAAGAATAAGTCTCCATAGAAATAGCTTCATCAGTTTCACAGTTAATTTGGACCATCACACTTATAATAATCCATCCAAACAACTAACATATGTCAATTAAAAACTAAATTAATATTTTCATATTAATTTTGTACTGACATTTTCATTACCATACAACTGTATGAACTGATATGACATGTATTCAATTTTATCAATGCAGTCCAATATGTTGGCATAAAAGATCAAAATGTTCATCTTATCAGGGTTATCTCAATATTTTTATGGGAGAATACATTGACGAAGTGCAAATCTCACTTTATTTGTTGGGAGCAATTTACGAAAGCTAAAGAAAATGGAGGACTAGGCATCAAATCGGCAAGGAAGATGAACCTTGCCTTTCGTGCAAAACATGCATCCAACCCATCATTTTATAGGATTATTTTTTTTAAGGCACATCCTAACCCACCACCCAGTATAAGTCTATTACCCCAAAAACACTCCTTTCATGCGAGGGTGAATTCAGGTGAATATACGCGAGACGAATTGAAATTTGCATCTCAAGTTGTAATATTCTCAGAAAGTTGAAAACTTCTCTTTAATGGTAAAATGTTACCCTTTTCAATAGATGAAGCAATAGCAAGCAATGGTAAAAGAGACAAATAACAAATTCATAAGAGAGATTTTTTACTTGAAACAAAAATATAAATTGGATTTATTTTCATTATAAGGAATCACATTCTTAATTGACTCGAACTTTCATTAGGTAAAATTTTGTTTGTAGGAGTATTCAAGGGAAATATTTGTTTTGTTTTTTCTTTTAAAAATTTTCTATATTGTGCTCTAGTAAATACTTATTATGGTATAGTATCAACTGACTAAACGGGGGCCCAATAAGTCCACAGAAATGGTCTGTGCTTCGTATCCCAAAATTATAGTAACATTCAAATAGAAACCCGGCCCATAAGTAAAACTAGGGCACAATCTATAAGACACTACAGCAAGAGAGCAAACTTTCAAGAATCTCTCGTTAGTTTAAGTCTGAGGTTGGATACACGCAGAGAGGTAGAGGGATTTCCATGGGTGGTTGCCTCCTCTATGCCGTGTTTCTTAGCCAATGATCATTCAAAGCTTCCACTATCAAACAACCCATCATTTTCGTTAATTACACACTAAACCTCAATGTTTCCCAGTTCTTTTGGCTATGAAGATTAAAAATTTCAAGATTTTGATGTGAACCGATGATCTTGGCAAGGCATCTCAGTGATTCTGCGGGAATGTTTCTTCTTGAAATCCCATTCTTAAGGATACTGATTTTAGCAGCCATCAACGGATTCTTCACATCTTAGTCTTTGAAAGGATGGAAGCTCTGAGCCTATAAATTTTTGGTTTCAAAGATTTCGTGCTGGGGTTTCTTTTGTAATGCAGGCAGTATAGCGCAGACTTTATAGCTTCAGTTCTTGCCTGTTATGCCTAATTTCAAGAATAATGCCTTTTGCCAAAAGGTTGGACGGTGTAGAATATCTCGGTTGAACTCGCCTTACAGCCTTACAGGTCTTTCTAATGAAGGTTAGCTATCTTATTTGGTTTACTTATTCAGGTTTACTCAGTTTAAACCCTTGTTAGTTTTTCTCCAGTCACTAAAAAGAAGATTTTTTCTTAGTACTATTGACTCTGTTACAATGCATGTCTGTTCATAACTACTTTTTCAACTCACTGAAACACAAAAAGTCTGCTCGAACCCACCCCTTCCATGGGAGTGCAACAGGGTGAGTTGAACCCACCCCCTTCCATGGGAGTGCAACGGGTGGCACTAGAACACAAGGTCTTTCCAAAGAAGAAATAGCTGTCTTGGTCTCTTGTACTACTCTTGAGGCTGTGATGATTCTTTTCATTGTTAATTGAAATTCAGAGTTTTGAGCCTACACCGTATTTTGGCATGGCAGCTGTTTTCTTGCAGCCATAGCGGTCTTGGTCTCTTGTACTGATTGATAAAAGGCGAATCTGAGCCTATTTTTCCATCAGTTAATCACCGTGCCCCTACAATTCACTCCCTCTGTCCCATTTTATTACGATCCTTCAATGATTCTTTTCATTAATAATTGAAACTCAGTTTTGAAACTACTCCATATCTTGGCGTGGCAGCTGTTTTTCTTTCAGCCATGGCGGTCTTGGTCTCTTGCACTGATTGATAAAAGGCGAATCTGAGCCTCATTTATTTGGTTAGGTTTAATTTTCAGGTTCACATATCTTGCTTTAGAGACATTGGGGTTTTGAGCCTACGTGTACCATGGCATGGTAGCTGTTTTTGTTGCAGCCATGGCAGGCTTGACATCTAATTCTCCTTCATTTAAGGAACCTTATTCTAGCTGGTATTTGTTGGGCGTAAGCTGGTAAAGGGCCAAATCCATCAATTGGTGGCTAGGGGCTACGTCCAGCACCCTGCCTCTTGAAAATGTGATGGTGGTCTATAAGGAAATAAAGTTGTGCCTTCGTTACTAGCTATAGCTTTTGGCGTAGTGGTAAGCGCATGATCCTAATAGTATGTCAGTATCACTCCAATGTCACCTTTTTCCCAAATGGAGCCTTATTATGGTTGGTATGAGAGATTTGTGTGAAGCTCTTAAACAAGTCTTAACACCTTGTTATATTGATCGAGAACAAGTAAATATGAGCCTCATTTTTAATTGATACAATGCAAATTAAAACCTTTAAATTTTGGTTGTGAAAATGACACTTTGGCTTCCTCTCTCCATTGCCTATTTTACAATGTACTGTTACTACAATTCAGTGGTTTCACTTGCTCTGTCCCACTTTATTTATGATTGCATTTATTTCTTGCACTAGTCTTGAGGCTGTGATGATTCTTTTCATTATTAATTGAAATTCAGAGTTTTGAGACTACACCGTATCTTGGCGTGGCAGCTGTTTTTCTTGCAGCCATGGCGGTCTTGGTCTCTTGTACTGATTGATAAAAGGCGAATCTGAGCCTATTTTTCCATTAGTAAATCACCGTGTCCCTACAATTCACTCCCTCTGTCCCATTTTATTTATGATCCTGCAATGGTTCTTTTCATTATTAATTGAAACTCAGTTTTGAGACTACTCCGTATCTTGGTGTGGCAGCTGTTTTTCTTGCAGCCATGGCGGTCTTGGTCTCTTGTACCGATTGATAAAAGCTGAATCTGAGCCTCATTTATTTGGTTAGGCTTAATTTTCAGGTGCACATATCTTGCTTAAGAGACATTGGGGGTTTAAGGGTGGTTGTCCCCTCTTTGCTACCCATGTTCTGGGAAAAAAAGGAAAGTAAAACAGCCCTTCTTATATAATGTCAATTGGTATACTACGTACTTGGGCTTTTATTATGTTTGGTAATGATTATTAATTAGAGTATTTGGACCAATATATTTTAACTTGTTCATGATCACATGCTTTGCTAAATGGACCATATGCATACATGTAATGTTGTTCTTCTAGTTGTTTGGATAATGGAATTGGGGTTTATCATGCAATTGCCCGCGACTTGTTTGATAAGGATATTGCACATGGAAGATCATAATAATGATTCAAGGGGAATTTTGGTATGTATATTTGTTCCATTTTCCCATTTTCTTTTTCTTCAAGCAGCCATTGAAGTTAAAATTTACTTCGATCTCCGTTCTTTTTCATTACTGTGAAGCTTTGTTCTTTTTCATTAGAGTGTGAAGCTTTGTCTTTCCTCTTACGAATTCAGGACTTTGCATGATGGCTTGTGCAAATGGCCAAATGGGTCTTTCTAAAATTATCCCATCTTCACAAGGCAACAGGCCAACAGCTAGCTGCTTGTCTATGGAGGTGGAAGGGTGCAAATTTGAGCCTATAAATTAGATTAGGTTGCAAAGTGGGAGGTTTAGGGCCGGGTTACTAACAGAAAACTGTTTTCTGTTTTCTGTTTTTCAAATTTTCAGTTTTCATTTCTCTGTTTTTCATTCTTTGTTTTCGTTTAGAAAACTTGTTTACTGACACTTATTTTTTCAAATTTATTTTTTTTAGATTAATGTTATAAAATTAACAATAAATAAAAATATATCCGAACAAATAACCTATTAAGTTCACATAAAAATTTACTTTGGATAATATTAATATTTTTTGAGCTAATATTTAAAATATGTTTGGATATATTTATTTGAATGACATGTATATAATATATATTATATAACTTTTTATTTTGAACTCTGATATAGTAATATATGTGAAATTTCGATATCCCATATCGGGACCAAACTTATATTTGATATAACATAATTAAAAATATCCGAACGAATAACCAATTGAGTTCAATCAAAATATAAAATCTAGTATAGATTTCATTTTTAAATTTTGATAATGTGAATGATGTATAATTTTAAGTATAAGCAAATAAGTTATGTTTAAATAAGTAATGCAAGTAGAAAAGATAGATGATGATAATAATGTAATTATAGTAATGAACACATATGTAAGTAGATAATCGTGAGAATGTAGTTATAGTGACATATAGTCTAATAAATGATAGTTGATTCTATTTTCCATTTAGAAAACAGTTTTTAATAGTGTTTCAGTTTTCTAGAAAACTAGAAAATTATTTCCTGTTTTCAAAATGGAAAATTGTGTTAGTAAACATGTTTTCTGTTTTCTAATTTTCCAAATTTTCAGAAAACTGGAGAAAATTTCCAGTTAGTAAACATGCCCTTAAGTTCTTGTATGTTACTTCCGTACATATGTGTGTATATATATATATATATTGATAACTTAGGTTTTACGGTTTATTGGACTATATCTTGAATCCTATTACACAAAGTAAATTAAGTCAATTTAGTTTCATGACTTAATACTAAATTGTATACTTATGAGCATTCTCACTTGAGGATGAGGTTTCTTGCAACTCCAAAAAAAAAAAAGATTTTAAATTTATTGGAAGGGAAAAAAAAAAAAGATGTATACAAAAGCAACAACAATCCTTTTTGATTATGGCAATGATGTTAAAGATTATGGTAAAAATGATTGGTATTGTTACCACTCAACTGAATCAAATTTGATGGTTCTTTTAATGAGTTAATTTCCGCGAAAGTTCCAAGTCAAACTATAACGATTTATAGAGTCAAAGATTGAAGCTTTGAAAGATGGGTGGCGGTTTCAAGACCAAATGAACAACAAAGATCTTCCTCTTTTCCGCTTTAGGTATGATGAATTATGATTGTTGACTGAAGATAACGATTAATCCACAAAATGAAGGCTAATTTACGGCAGAGAAGAGAAGAATTGGAAAATTAAAAAGCAAAAATCGAAACATAAAACTTGAAAAAAAAAAAGACTAAAGAGACGAAAATGTCCTTACTTAAAATAGGGTTTTACTATAAAAATCATCGGCTGGGATTAAATTTGAAATTGCCACCAAAGACAAAGGGACTTTCGTTGGAATTAACTCTTCTTTTAATTGATCTATTTTTACTATGTAAATATTGATTTGACTTGAATTTTGGCATGGCAAGCTTTGATATTTCTTGTGACAAATAGGGATGGCAATTCTATCCGCACCTAGGGTTCCTCACATCCCTGCCCCTACGAGTTTTAAAATACCCGCTCAATTTGGATAATGGGTGCGGGGATAGGGGAAATTTTGTATACCCGCACGGGTATGGGGGTGGGTGCGGGGAAGGTATCCCCGCTCGCACCAGCATTTGCACTTGCACTTGCACTTTTGTATATATATATATACACACACACTTGTGTTATTAGTATTCATTTATTATTATATAAGTTTATGTATCTTTTATATTAAACTTCTTTATTAACTAGTACCTCAGGCATTCAATTGAATTATCATTTCATTGTCTTAGTTTTTTATTTATGAAAATTGAAAAGGAACAACACAAATAACAGAATGAGCAAACACTTAAGGACTAGCATCAATGTGATAATTAGAATTCTAGTATAAAATTTTTATTAGATTTAAGTATAATATTAATAATTAGAGTTGCGGGTTTGGTATTACCCGCACGCGCAAAATCCCGGTGGGGGCAAGGATGGGGTAAAATTTTCATTAGAGATGGGGTTGGAAATGCCCTTTGCCATTGTTAGTCTCAAAAGGGGGGACCGAAGTTGAGTGATGAGCAGGCAAGTAGAAGAATACAAAAGTGAATTGAGGAGTAATGAGCTCTTTGGCTATGATTTCCATTAAACTTTCATAAATGAGAGTGTGTGGTTTACACTTGACAGTGTGAGCAATTAAGTTGAAGGATACAAGAAGAAGCATTTAATTACTTATTCTAGTAAGAAAGAATAACTTGAAGGATTCCTGCTGCCAAGGCCACAAGGAAGAGAAGAGGTGCAAGTCCTGTAGTTGTGCTTGAAGAGTGTTTAGGTGGAGAACCGGCAGGTGTGTTGTCAGTGGGTGTATCCGGGGAGGGCGGGTTGGAGGCTCCTGGGGCCGCCACAGGCGGTATTGCTTCAGTGTTGATGGATTTAGCAGACAGGTTAGGATAGACGATTTTGTTTAAGGTCTTTGAATCAGGATTTTCCATCATTGACAATATTGAAGCGTTGAACAGTTGTCCAGGTATAACTGCAGTGAAGCTAAAGGGAAGTTTTGCTTTTTTATTACATGGTGATCCTGCAACAGTAGTAAAATGTAAGGATCGATGATAGTTGGATGTTTAATCTGCATATATGAAAGAAACAACTAGTAGATAGTTGGATTACGCATGCATTTATGTTATATGTTCAACAACTAGTAGAAATAGAAATACTTACTCATGAATGAAACTACAGTGCCTGGGAAATCAGTTATGAATCCATCGACGCCATGAGTAACAAGGGTAGCAATCTCTAGGTAAGGATCACTGTTGAAATCGAAAAGGAAGGTCTGGAACTCGTTCTTGAGATTTGAAGAGTAGACAGTGATATTAGCTTTATGCATTGCCTCAACAGCGTTTGAAAAGCCACTGCTCATGAAAAATGGGTCACCATATTCCTCCACCAGCGAATTTCTGCGTATGGCTACTGAATCAGCGTACTTGCTGATTTCTGCTGCCACTGCATGGGGCACATTGCCGATGTCCTTTCTGAAGTCTAATACTGTTTCGTAATGGGAGTCGTTCTTGAACTTTTTCAGCACCGCGCTTTCGTATGCCTTGATCATCACCTTATATTTGGTTTGATTATTGAATGAAGCATTGGTTAATCCAGAGTTGACAGTGCCAATAATGTCATATCCCTTTGTTGCAAGGTAAACAGCATTCTAGCAAAATAATGGTGTATTAATTCTCTCATATATGGAAACTGCAGCAGTGCTGTATATATTAGCCTGCCATCAAACTTACTTCTATTCCAATCATAATTCCAGTTACTGCTTTTGCCTTGGCAAATTCCAAGAATTCTGGCAGAGTCACAAACTTTCCGGCAAACAGGTAAGCATGATTCCTGTCCAATGGCGCATCATATGGAGAGTTGATTTTAGCTGCATGCAATGCAATGCAACAAACAAGAAGAAGAAGAAGAAGAAGTTGAGCAAACTGGGGATATAATAATAATAATAATAATTCCTATTCATTCAGGAAAGCATATAATGCAGCAGAAGATTCAGATTCAGCTTACGCTTTAGGGACTTGATTTCCTCCCAGGTAAGATCAAAGGAGAAAATGCCCGGTTGCCCCATATTAACCTCGGGAATCTGGTTCACTTTATCCATTAATTCCGATCCTGCTGTGGTTGTGAACTTAAGGTCAGGTGAATCTAGACAGAATGCAACTCCATCTTTTGAGAACTGGACATTACAATCAATTATGTCAGCACCATCATCTACAGCTTTCTGATAAGCAAGATCCGAGCATCCAGCATAGTCACCACTAGCTCCATTATGAGAAATCACCAAGCCTGCATGCAATAATCATATTTATACAAACCTCAAATCAAATCATATACAATAACTTCTTCCCCACAAACTCATTAAAATCAAATCTGATTCCATCTTTCTTACTTACGTTTCAATGCTCTTGAAGCATTCCTGTTATGAGACAAGCATCCTGCAACCAAACCGAAGGAGGGAGTAATTAATTTTCATAAGCTCCACATTACTACTACTAGTAGTAAGTAGTACTAGAATTGAATTTGAAGAATCATCATCCCTCACCTATGGCATTTGATGCGGTTGAGCAAAAATCTGTGATCACTCCATCAACAGAGAAGTGAGAATTGTCAACAAACTGCAGGTACTCCTTTGTTGGATCAAGGCTATAGTTGTAAGGAAGATAGAAATCGTTTGCAAAGCCATAAGCAAACACTTCAAGACCTAATTTGTGGGCATCAGTGACAAGAGTGGTAGCAGGCTTTAGATACCGTTTTTCATTGACTGGCCATATATATTCTTTTGGGACAAGGATTCCTGCTGCAAAGGTCTTGATCATGTTCAGCTTCTTCAACACTGATCCATACTTCTCTTTTGTTGAGGGCTCAGCAACATTTATATCTAATGGAAACTTTAATAAAAGCTTTGTTCCTTTTGCACGAAATTTTGGTCCAATACTCTTCAAGAAACCGATTTCTGGGGATGAAAGGTAAGGAACTTCTACTTTTACCCCAGGCAGAATTTTATCAAGATATGATTCTACACTCAGTTTGTGTTGTTTATAGAACATGTCATACTGCAACACAAATTCAAACAGTGCATATATGAAAACAAAGATTTTCTGATCTAAAGCCTGTAAGCAAATTAAAGTTACGTCATGGATGGAGATTAAATCATTCATACCTCCACATTTATCCATACTTTGGTCCTTTCTTTTTCTGCCGCCAGATGCTCCAGCGTCTCCGGTTGAGTTAATCCAAAGTAGTTATCGTAACTTGAAGGTCGAGTGTAAAGGTTTTGCATCACTACAGGCAGGCAGGAGAAGACAAAAAAGGAGTGAGTTTTTGAATGAAAGAATTTAAAAAAAAAAAAAAAAAAAAAAAAAAAAAAAAACTTACATGTTACATTTTCAAATAGCACTTCAGCATCAAAATCATGTCCAAACCATCCTGTAAGCCTTTTGCCATTGACATCATAGGTTTTTCGTGCATTAGGGAAGATATCAGCAATGTTTGTTGTGTTCTGAAGCATCATTCTGGTGAGACAATAAGCAAAATTATCCTTGGTAAGCTTCAGATCACACAGGACTGGAGAGCCCCGTATAGTCTGTTGCACGCCATAACTATATGCCAACCAACTGCTCCCAGGAAAAACACCAGACATCCCTCCATTTGCAACTATCACAGGCTCACCACCTGCAAGTACTCAATTCCATTCCATTCCATTCAATTAAATTACCAACCCTAGCCTAACCTAAAAACCTATAAGCAAATTAGGAAAACAATTCAATTCAATATATATATATATATACCATGTAGTGTCAGCCATTTCCTCTTTAAACGAGGAGGAGAAGCTCCCAGTTTTTCTGCTCCATGAATCACATGGATCAGCAAGCAAAAGAGCAGCAGATGCTTGATCATTATTTTCTTCCAATCCTGCAATCACAAATCAACTCATTAATTAATTTCCAACTAACAAAAATTCATTTTCAATTCTTAAAAAAAAAAAAAACAATTAACTTGAAAATGAAGAGCTCGCGCCTCAGGAGGAAGAGAAAAACATTCCCTCAAGAAATTCACACGAGAAAATAGATTGATATGATGTAGAGGTGGAAAGTCTCAAGGGAATGGAGATCGAGGAAGGACAAATGGGGAGAATAAACAAAGAAATATTGAGAGAGAGGATCGGAGGAGGAAATTCTTCACCCAAATTTAATGTCTCCCACACATCCATCGGATAAATAGATGGTCTCTATTGCTTTTTCTCTCTCTTCTGCTGTGTCTCCCTTTGGGAAGAGAGAGAGAGAATCCATGCGTTTCTACACATCTGGCGGGAGGGAAGGAGGGAGATCATCATTCATCATTCATCATTCTTCATTCTTCCTCCTTGCCCCAACTTCACATATATAACTGTCGTCTCGTCTCTACTTTTCAATTTTAATTTTCCTCCCCCGCCTCCTCTTTAAATCATACCTTTTTTTTTTTTTAATGAATCAAACATCCACACCCAGCCAAACTATTATAATTATAATTAGACTTAGGGTGTGTTTGGAAGTCCGGAAAATGATTTATGGAAATCATTTTTCGGGCTGCGAGTGTTTGGCAAGCATTGGAAAACTCAGTCAACGGAAAACATTTTCCGTTGACTGGGGAAAATAGGCATATTTGGGAGGAAGATGACTTCTGTCAAATTTGGGCGGAAGTCATTTTCCGCCCAGAAGAAACAACTATTTTTTGAGGGAAGGACGGTTCAAAATCTTTTTATTATTATTATTTAATTTATAATAAATATTATTAATTTATATATAATAAATATTACTTCGTATTAGTTTATAATAAAAATATATAAATATACATTTCTACTTATTTTCTGGAAAATGAACCAAACACACAAAGACAGTTTTCCAGAATGCAACCAAACACTAAAAATCAAACTATTTTCCGGAAAATGACTCATTTTCCAGAAGTCATTTTCCTGCTTTCCAAACACACCCTTAATTCTATTTTTAGTCATAGTAGATTTATATATGACAATTCACTTTTAGCCTTTTTGTTTTGTTTTGTTTTTTTATTTTCAAAACATCTCCTTCGGTCGTAGTATTACTGTGGTCGACTGGTCGCAGAACCATTTTTGGTCATCCATCAACAAAATCATTTAAATTTCATAAAATAAAAGGGTATTTAGGTCTTCATTTATATATATATATATATATATATATATATATACACACACACACACACACAGAGAGAGAGAGAAATGTATTCAGGTGCGAACTACTCGCCCAGGAGAGAAGTGAGAACGCATGTCATCCGTCCACGTATCTAGATCTAACGAATCAGAAACACTGATTTAAAAAAAAATGTAGTGCATTTTTATAAATAATTGAATATTGAAGTGCAAGTAAAATGTATTACAAGTGCAAGTAGCAATTTCATATAGTGAACCTAAGTGCAAGTAAATTGTATTACAAATGTAAGCAAAATGTATTACAGGTGCAACTAAAATGTACATTGAGCATCAATACTAAGTACACCTAACATTATAACTAGTTGCACCTAATATTATAATTAAGTGCACCTAGGTGCACGAATGTTAACAGGGTAAATTACTTGCACTTATAAGTGAAAATATGTGCACTTGTAAGTGATTTTACTTGCACTTTTTACTTGCAAATGTGTACAAACTACTTGCACTTATAACACATTTACTTGCAACAAAGTTTAAGTTATTTACGAAAATGTCACTGTATCGTTTCTTTAAAATTACATCTAATTCGTTGATCTGGACACGTGAAGGGCTGTGAATCGCTTATTTCTCTCCTAGGCGAGAGTTCTCACCTGAGCGTGCCCATATATATATATATATATATATATATATATATATATATATATATATATATATATATATATATATATATAAGGTTGGAATGTCATTGTATTTAACATTTCAATGATTTTGTTGACGAATAACAAAAAAATAGTCATGTCACAAGAATAATAGGACCAAATGAGAATATTATGAAAACAAAGGACTAAAAGTGAACTACCATTTATAAATTTAGAGCAAAAAATTTAGAGAAAAAATGAAATTAACTCTTATAATTATTAATGAAGAAAAGGTGTCATATTCACCCTAAGCTAGCAAGCATTACAGTTGAATTCCTCTATTGAAAAAAAATAATAATAAAATAAAAAACCTTAAATCAACCCTTAAATGGGCAAATAAGTGGTAATTAATCCCTAGTCAACATGTTACTAATAAGTGTAATTAACCCCATGTCCAATGAGTACATTAAGCTGGAACTGTCGGGGTATGGGTGGCCCTAGGACAGTTCGAGAACTATTGGGCTTCGTGTCCAACAAACGACCCAACTTCGTAGAACTATTGGGCTTCGTGTCCAACAAACGACCCAACTTCGTTTTTCTCATGGAAACGAAGGCTAGATCGGCTCAGTTGGAGCATTTACGTACCCGCATGGGATACGAAGGTTTATTTGTGGTAGATAGAATTGGTTTGGGTGGTGGATTAGCTCTCCTTTGGCAAAGTTCAGATATGGCATCCCTCCGATTAGCTCTCCTTTGGCAAAGTTCAGATATGGCATCCCTCCTCAGCTATTCAAGTAATCATATCGATGTTGTTGTATCTATTGCCCCAAAACCTCCATGGCGACTTACGTGTTTCTACGATTACCCGGAGCGTTCAAAGAGACAACAGTGTTGGGATTTACTGCGTGACCTAAAGGGTCGTTCTACTCTTCCTTGGGTGGTCATTGGCGATTTTAATGATATTGCCAATCATAATGAGAAGAAGGGAGGTAGTGCCCATCCGGATAACCTTATTCGGGGTTTTAATGACACACTTCAGGATTGTGATTTGTTCGACTTGGGCATGAATGGCTATAGTTTTACGTGGGAAAGAGGGCGTGGCACTGACCATTGGCTTGAAGAACGATTAGATCGGGCAGTAGCCTCTTCAGACTGGACGGATTTATTTGATGGTGTAGTGGTCTATAATCTACATGCAACTTCTTCGGACCACAGTGCCATTTATCTAAATCTAAACAATTGTCGACCACGACGTACTCCTAGGAAGTTTAAGTTTGAGGCTGCATGGCTTATGGATGCAAATTGTAAACTGGTTGTTGAATCCTCTTGGTTGCAGTCAGCAGGATTACAATTTCAACAACGAATTCATAAGACTGGCCTGGATTTATGGCAGTGGGGTGGTGACTATTTCAGGAAATTCGGTAAAAGAATACACCAGATTCGTGAACGTCTAGAACTATTGCGATGTAGCCGGGACCCTATGGACGTGTGTGCTTTTACTGCTCTTGATCGTGAACTTGGTTTGGTACTGGCTCAAGAGGAGGTATATTGGAGACAAAGGTCAAAACAACTTTGGTTGAAAGATGGAGACTCAAATACCAAGTATTTCCATCGGTATGCAAGTCATAGGAGGAAGGCAAATTTTTTGAGTCGGTTGAAAAATGGAGCAGGTGACTGGGTGGATGGTGACGCAATGCAGGCTGAGATTATGAGCTATTATTCCAATATTTTTCACACTTCCAATGTGGCATGTGACTTTTTGTGTGGAGCATCCTCCAGAATCTCGCATGATATGAATGAGAACTTTCTGCGACCAATTGATCCGGATGAAGTGCGAGTTGCGTTGTTTTCAATGGCACCTGATAAAGCTCCCGGTCCAGACGGAATGTCGCCATCTTTTTACCAATCGTTCTGGACGGTACATGGTTATGACGTTACCAAATTCGTGTCTGATTGTTTTAATAGTTGTATGCTGCCGCCAGGTCTAAACAATACAGATGTGGTTTTAATCCCAAAGAAAAAGGTTCCAGAGTGTGTTGCTGATCTCAGACCGATAGCATTGTGCAACGTTGTTTACAAAGTCTTTGCTAAGGTCTTAGCAAATCGTATGAAGTGTGTTCTTGATGATGTTATTTCCCCATCGCAGAGTGCATTTGTTCCCAATCGGCTGATAACTGATAATATAATTGTCGCAGGGGAGGTTGGCCATTACTTGAAGACTAAAAGGAATGGTAACACTGGTTGGGCTGCCCTGAAACTCGACATGGCCAAGGCCTATGATCGAATGGAGTGGCATTTTCTTGAGCGTATGTTGCTTGCTATGGGATTTGTCAAGCGTTGGGTAGACCTTGTGATGCTCTGTGTGTTAAGTGTGAATTATAACATTTTGGTAAATGGTGTCTCGGCTGGTTCTGTGGTACCAACTAGGGGCATTCGACAAGGTGATCCTATTTCGCCCTACTTATTTATTGTCTGTGCGAAGGGTTTATCTCTATTACTTCAAAAGCAGGAATCTAGAGGGATTATACATGGTATTAAAATAGCAAGGGGGGCACCTCCAGTCTCACACCTGTTCTTCGCGGATGATAGCTTACTTTTTTTCCGGGCGAATAATCAGGAGGCTCAGATGATTAAACAATGTTTGTCCGATTATGATTCAGCATCTGGCCAAATGGTAAACTTCAACAAATCTAGTATCACATTCAGTGTGAACACTAGTCCTGAGGTGTGTCTGCAGGTGGCTGGATTGTTTAGAGTTCGGCAAGCAAGTGATTTTGGAAAGTACCTTGGTCTTCCATCTTTCCTTGGTCGAAATAAATCAGTAGTTTTTTGCTATATTGAACAGAGAGTCCGGGACAGAGTTAATATGTGGCAGAAGAAATTCGTGTCGAAAGCTGGGAAGGAAGTGTTGGTGAAAAGTATTGCTCAATCCATGCCGATATATGCAATGTCGGTTTTCCTTCTTCCTAATTCAGTTTGTAATGCTATTGAGAGGACTCTGAGTCGGTTTTGGTGGAGTAAGGCTTCAGGTGGCTCGAAGGGAATACATTGGCTCAGTTGGACTCGGATGACGATTCCAAAGGTTAATGGTGGCCTGGGTTTCAAACAGTTACGAGAATTTAATGTGGCTCTACTAGCGAAGCAAGGATGGAGATTACTTGTCAATCCGAATTCGCTAGTCACTCGTATTTTGAAGGCCAAATATTTTCCAGATAAATGTTTTTTGAATGCCACAATTGGTCATAACCCAAGCTTCCTGTGGCGTAGTATTCTCGCCGGTCAAGATTTGTTGCGAGATGGTGTGGTGCGCCGAATTGGAAACGGAGAGGATACACTAGTCTGGGACTGGCCCTGGTTAATTGATAGAGATAATCCTTGACTGCAGACGCCATGTGTGGAGGAATTGCGTTGGACACGAGTTTGTAATCTTCTTACTTCCGAAGGTACTTGGGATGTGGAACTATTAAGAGATATTTTTGTTCATGATGATGTCTTGAAAATTCTGCGGACTCCTGTTGCGACTGCATACCCTAATTCGTGGTGTTGGAAATCTGAGATGCGGGGGAACTATTCAGTCCGAACGGGTTATCATTTACTAACCCATGCTCACATGTAGCAAGAACCAGCGTTGGAGTTTTCTGATTGGAGGAAATTGTGGAGCTTGAAGGTGCCACCTAACATACGAAACTTTCTGTGGAGGTGTGTTCGGTACTTGCTACCTGTTAAGGAAGTGTTACGTACCAAGCATGTTGTTGTTGGTGGCGGCTGTTCTCTATGCTCCTCTGAATCGGAAACGATCGAACACATTTTCTGTGAATGTCCAATTGCATGTCAGGTTTGGGGTTCTCACTCTATTTTGCATGAAGTTTCTTTTGTGGAATTTGTGAAAGCAGAGCTTGATAACCATGATAATGATCGTGCTCTACGCATGGCAGCTATCTTTTGGACTTTGTGGCGTGTGAGGAATGATCTGGTGTGGAATGGAAAATCGTGGTCAGTGAGTATGATTAAAGTTCATGTAGATGTTCTCATATCATCATGGAAGCAGTGTTATAGCTCACATGAATCTTCCACTCAAGGTATTAATAATATTTACTAGCACATGGACTCCCCCCCCCCCCCNGCCTATGATCGAATGGAGTGGCATTTTCTTGAGCGTATGTTGCTTGCTATGGGATTTGTCAAGCGTTGGGTAGACCTTGTGATGCTCTGTGTGTTAAGTGTGAATTATAACATTTTGGTAAATGGTGTCTCGGCTGGTTCTGTGGTACCAACTAGGGGCATTCGACAAGGTGATCCTATTTCGCCCTACTTATTTATTGTCTGTGCGAAGGGTTTATCTCTATTACTTCAAAAGCAGGAATCTAGAGGGATTATACATGGTATTAAAATAGCAAGGGGGGCACCTCCAGTCTCACACCTGTTCTTCGCGGATGATAGCTTACTTTTTTTCCGGGCGAATAATCAGGAGGCTCAGATGATTAAACAATGTTTGTCCGATTATGATTCAGCATCTGGCCAAATGGTAAACTTCAACAAATCTAGTATCACATTCAGTGTGAACACTAGTCCTGAGGTGTGTCTGCAGGTGGCTGGATTGTTTAGAGTTCGGCAAGCAAGTGATTTTGGAAAGTACCTTGGTCTTCCATCTTTCCTTGGTCGAAATAAATCAGTAGTTTTTTGCTATATTGAACAGAGAGTCCGGGACAGAGTTAATATGTGGCAGAAGAAATTCGTGTCGAAAGCTGGGAAGGAAGTGTTGGTGAAAAGTATTGCTCAATCCATGCCGATATATGCAATGTCGGTTTTCCTTCTTCCTAATTCAGTTTGTAATGCTATTGAGAGGACTCTGAGTCGGTTTTGGTGGAGTAAGGCTTCAGGTGGCTCGAAGGGAATACATTGGCTCAGTTGGACTCGGATGACGATTCCAAAGGTTAATGGTGGCCTGGGTTTCAAACAGTTACGAGAATTTAATGTGGCTCTACTAGCGAAGCAAGGATGGAGATTACTTGTCAATCCGAATTCGCTAGTCACTCGTATTTTGAAGGCCAAATATTTTCCAGATAAATGTTTTTTGAATGCCACAATTGGTCATAACCCAAGCTTCCTGTGGCGTAGTATTCTCGCCGGTCAAGATTTGTTGCGAGATGGTGTGGTGCGCCGAATTGGAAACGGAGAGGATACACTAGTCTGGGACTGGCCCTGGTTAATTGATAGAGATAATCCTTGACTGCAGACGCCATGTGTGGAGGAATTGCGTTGGACACGAGTTTGTAATCTTCTTACTTCCGAAGGTACTTGGGATGTGGAACTATTAAGAGATATTTTTGTTCATGATGATGTCTTGAAAATTCTGCGGACTCCTGTTGCGACTGCATACCCTAATTCGTGGTGTTGGAAATCTGAGATGCGGGGGAACTATTCAGTCCGAACGGGTTATCATTTACTAACCCATGCTCACATGTAGCAAGAACCAGCGTTGGAGTTTTCTGATTGGAGGAAATTGTGGAGCTTGAAGGTGCCACCTAACATACGAAACTTTCTGTGGAGGTGTGTTCGGTACTTGCTACCTGTTAAGGAAGTGTTACGTACCAAGCATGTTGTTGTTGGTGGCGGCTGTTCTCTATGCTCCTCTGAATCGGAAACGATCGAACACATTTTCTGTGAATGTCCAATTGCATGTCAGGTTTGGGGTTCTCACTCTATTTTGCATGAAGTTTCTTTTGTGGAATTTGTGAAAGCAGAGCTTGATAACCATGATAATGATCGTGCTCTACGCATGGCAGCTATCTTTTGGACTTTGTGGCGTGTGAGGAATGATCTGGTGTGGAATGGAAAATCGTGGTCAGTGAGTATGATTAAAGTTCATGTAGATGTTCTCATATCATCATGGAAGCAGTGTTATAGCTCACATGAATCTTCCACTCAAGGTATTAATAATATTTACTAGCACATGGACTCCCCCCCCCCCCCNAATGTAATGTTGATGCTGCCCTTGGGAGTGATAATGTGAGTTTTGGTGCTGTGCTTAGAGATCACAATGGGTGGATTTGTGGCTGCATATGCTGGACGAATGAACTGTGCTCAGGATCCTTATCTTGCTGAGACCATGGCCGCGAAAGAGGCTCTCACTTGGCTCAAGAATCGTGTTATGCCTAATACTATAGTCGAGTTGGATTGTTTAAATTTCTGTACCAATTTCAATTCTCAATATGAAGATTTTAGTTATATTGGTTTGATTATTAAGCAAAGTCGTGTAATTGCTAGAGACATTGGCGACGTTCATGTCTGCCACGTCAAAAGGTCAGTGAATCATGTGGCTCATGTGCTTGCACGGGCGGCTGGTTCTTTCCCTGTCCTTACTGAATGGGACACTGTCCCGCCGGATTGTATTTCGGATTTACTTTTGCTTTAATGAAGTTGATTTTGATTTTCAAAAAAAAAAAAAAAAACCCCTAGTCAACATGTTAATAACCTCTATTCAATATGTTACTATTCATTTGGCATGAACATTAAGTTGTCATGTATAGTTCTTATAGATGGGGCGAAGATTTTGACAACATTGAAAAATAAAATAAAATTTCTGAATCGAGAATTTTGCATTTTTAGTTCTACAATTATGGTGTCACTTGCAGGATTGGTCCACGACTTTTAAATTTTGTAATTTTGATCCACAACTATTGTTTTTGTTGAAAAAATAGTCTTTTTTCAATCAACTAGTCGCCGAAAAAAAAAAATTTGGCGAATTTTCCGGCATTTTTTGCCGAAAAAAAAGGGGGCATATTTTCCTTCAGTTTTTCACCCAAAAAAAATATATTTCCCTTTCAGGTAGGATTAAAATGGACAATTTTAAAAAACTAATTAAAGTTAAAATTAATTCATTTTTAAAAAATATATGCAGTCAATTTAATTATTTTAATTTTGATAAACTAACTAAAGTTAAAACTAATTCATTTCTAAAAACATAGGTAGCCAATTTAATCTTAGTAAAATTAAATACAAATTTAAAATTATTTTTACTTTTTAGTTTAAATTTAAATTATTTTTTAATTTTGAATTTATACTTTAAATTATTTTTACTTTAAATATATTTTAAATAAACAAAAAATAAAAATAGTTTTGAATTTGTATTTAATTTTACTAAGATTAAATTGGTTACATATGTTTTTAGAAATGAATTAGTTTTAACTTTAATTAGTTTATCAAAATCAAAATAATTAAATTGGCTACGTATGTTTTTAGAAATGAATTAGTTGTAATTTGGATTAGTTTTTTAGAATTGTCAATTTTAATCCTACTTGAAAGGGAAATTCTTTTCGGTGAAAAATTGATAGAAAATATGCCTCTTTTTTTTTTCGACGAAAAAGTGCCGAAAATTTTTTTCGCGATTAGTTGACTGAAAAAGACCATTTTTGCATCAAAAATAATAATTGTGGACCAAAATCATAAAGTTTAAAAATTATGGATCAATTCTGCAAGTGATACCATACTTGTGGGACTAAAAGTGCAAAAAATGGTTTCTGAATGTCTTCGTTCAACAGCAAACACAGAACGTTTGTCATTTGAATCCAAATATAGACTCTGAGGGTCGGATGCAAAAGATTTTTTCATCCTAAGCAATGGGCCCTTCCTTTTCCATTTTCCACCTTTCCCTTTCCTCTTTTCCTTCCCCCCTTTTTTCTTTTCTTTTTCCCCTTTTTCTTCCCTTCCCCATTCCTTTCTTTCTTTCACCATTATCAATTAAGCACTATTACAAAAATTCCCGCTTAAGCCGCCTAAGCGCTCCTAGGCCGAGGCGAATTGTTCCCTAGGGGTCCGCCTAGATGGCCGGTCGCTTAGGAGGCCGCCTAGCGCCGAATTTGGCCGAGTTAACTCGTCCAACTCGGCAGAGTTAACCGAGTTAACTCAAGTGAGTCTGTCTTGTTAATTTTATTATTATATTTATATATATTTAAATTTATTTATTTATATAAGTAAGATATATATATATATATATATATATATATATATATATATATAATATGACCTACATCCACACACATGAATTAATTTTTTGTTTTTATAAGTTACCGCCTAGAATCGCTTAAGTACTGGGCGGCGACCGTTTAGGCGCTAGTCTACCGCCCGACTAGCGCCTAGCGCCTATTGCAACCATAATATAAATACTATATAATGAACATGAATTATGTGTATTATATAACTGAGGACACCTAAACACTTAACATAATATACATAATTCATGCTCCTAATACACAAAATTTATGTTAATTATATCGTGTTTATGCGTATGTATATTATGAACATAAATTTTGTGTATTGGACCAGAGTCCACAATGCATAATGCACTATAAACCCTAGTCTACGATATAATTTGCCACACCGACACACTCCACCACACACCACATGCAATACTAGAATGGGCACATTAAAGCACATGCTAGATGAAGCTACCCACAACGCAGCCCATACCCCCCGCCCCCCTCCCCTCCCCCAACCCCTCCACAGCCCATATCAAATACAATTCAAAACACAGCCGTAAATAATCTGGCCAAATTATAGACAAATGCCCAATCGGTCAACTATTTTCCAAGCCCCATTCCTTCCTGCAAAAACAAAGCCAACATGATATGCACCTGCCAAGCAAAACTCCCCCTTGCATTTCTATGCTTCAAAAATGAAAATATAGAAGGCTAATTGATTCGAGTTAAGGAATATATTCCAAATCATGCCAGGAATGTTTTTTTTTTTAAATAATCGTGTAATACAAGTTATTTTATTTTAAATTTTGTAAAATAATTTAACAAAATGTGAAACATTTTTTTTAACATCACAAATTAATTTGTATTTTAATAAAATAGATTAATTGTAAAATAAAAAATAAAAAACATCTACATCAAAAATTTAAGAATTAGAGTAAAATGTAAAAGTAAAAATTAAGAGTGCCCGTAACAATTTCCCTACCTTATAAAAGTATAAAATTGTAAACATCATTTTGATGCGAAATAACAGGACTGGACAGGACAACCATTATCCTTAAGCCCTAAGCTACCAAACATTGATAAGAAATAGGTGCCTGTGTATATCCAAGAAACTTCAAATGCCATATTATGGTCATCCTTGACCATAGAACAAAAGGAGACAAATTCAAGAAACTTCATACAAAACAACATACACATACATACATACAAACATACAATCTTTTCAAGATTACACAAATCAATCCATAAAAAAACATATGCAAAAAACACTGCCCTTATCCATCCTTTCTTCTCAGTTCACATTTACATCCTACAACATAAAGCTCCTTATTTTTCTCAGTTCAGATGTAAATGCCCTACTTTCCAAAGATGGACTTGAGCCACCAAATCCCTTTGTCGCTCGCAACTTCCCCCTCCGGTGGAGTCTCAGAATGCGGTGTCTTGTGAAGCTTGCTTACATCGTACCCCTCGTCTTTCGCCCTTTCAAGGAGCTGGTTGTAGATCTCATCATCAAGGCGAGGCTGCCTACACAATATCTAAAACCAACCAACGCCCAAAGTTCTATATAAGTTCGATAGAAAACCAGGCTCATTGTCCTATCTAAACAAAAACAAGCCTAAATCTACATTGCACATGTTTTTATATTACATTATGCTCAACACAACATTATACTCTGCGAGCCGTTCACTTTTTCATGAGCTCAAAGCACAAAGAGTCAATGCGAGACCTCTCATTTGAAAAGTCACAGCTATGCCGCTTGACCACAAGGCCTCTGGCACATAACTTAATATCCTTGTTGTAACATAAATTGCACATGTAACATAAAGTAGACCGAATAGGCTTCAATACCCTGTGTCAATGCCCCCCTCAACTGGGTTCGAAAATGGAAGAGTCACAGAGTTGCCATTGAGCTACAAGCTACTTCACAGAGCTACAAGCTACTTCACAGCTTTGATACCATATTAGAATCTAAAGTTGGACCAAGGTCACTCAACTGAGCTATAATGCTCATGAGTCAAACCACACTAAAAGATTTGAATCCAATCAATTAACCCATTGCACACATGTGGGACTCTTTTAAGTCCCAAAGAGTAAGAAATGCACTGAAATGATTTTTTCCAATTTCACTTGAAGCCAGCAAATAACAAGGTGAATGGATTGGTTATTCTTTGAACGAAACCTCTTAGAAAATTGAACAATAATTCAAAAACTACATCTTATATAGTTAAGTGACATATAAGTAACATAAAATTTGAGCATGGAACTATGATTCTATATAAGAGGTCCAAAATTGATCCTCAATCCCTCATACAAAAACAGTGTATATATACAATATGCATAAGCAAATATTACAAAACTACACCTAAAATAACATAAAACCCCATTCAATATAAGCAAAGATTATAAACAAAAATCATCAGAAACATCATCAATCCAACTATCCAGAACACAGTTATTAACATGATAAAGAATCAAAGTCCAAATGATACAAGTCCATTATATTCCTAGATAAATCAATACCACAGAGATATCCTGTGTTTTTTTTTTGAAAATTCTTGGACCATCCTGGAAAAAGTTGAAGCCTTTTTTAATTCATTTTCTCCAAACCAAAGCCTATAGTTTCCTGGGAGTACTTCTTTATGTTTGCAGGTCAGAATTAACCTAATTTTAAATGAAGTGGGACCCTTTTTGCTTAGCAAATGCTACAAACTGATAAAAAGAGAAAGCAAATTATATCTTCACAAATCACAACTAACCATATAGCAAGAACCTATCTCAATGTTCAATCTGATAATAAAACCAAACCAAATGAAATCTGGAGAATTGAGGAACATACCCAGAGATAATTCCTGCTAGGCTGGCCAATCAAAGCATACTGGTAATCCTGGTCAATGTGCAAAACCCAGTAGTCCCCAGTGATAGGGATTATGGGCAAGAAAGGGGGAAGATAAAACTTGACCTTCAGCTTAGCCTCATCGCTTTTAGGGTCAGCTTTGTATGCAGTTCCCTCGATGAAACCTCTCTTCCCACCACTCCAAGTCTCATTCAACACATGAACTGTGGCATCAGGGTTGAGAGTATAGGTAGCCCTAGTGTCCACCCCATCCTTGGGCTGAAATCTTGATGGGAATGAGGCTATCTCGTACCACCTCCCCATGTACCTCTCCACATCAAGATTTCTCACTACTTCCATCTCTTTTGTGCTACCCATTTCTTTGATTTTGGTTTTGATTTTGTTTGGGGTTTTAGTGTTTCTCTTCTCTATATGGGAATTGGGAAGGGCAAATTCTTGGGGATATATATAAAGGTGTAGTGT
Organism: Ipomoea triloba; assembly: GCF_003576645.1. Taxonomy (NCBI): domain Eukaryota; kingdom Viridiplantae; phylum Streptophyta; class Magnoliopsida; order Solanales; family Convolvulaceae; genus Ipomoea; species Ipomoea triloba. Next base: position 20,848,465 of record NC_044918.1, on the reverse strand, counting down.
TACTACTTACTAGTGTATGAAATTGACGTGGGCGTTTGAGGACCTTACAAGTAATACTGCATTATTTTTTGTAACGTTGTGAGGAGTTGAGGACTCGGTTGTTCCTTCTAGAATTGTCTGGAATTGTTCCCCACCTTCCTAGTACTCTCCCGGCCTTCAATCTTGGCGAAACTAGAAAGATTAAGGATAGGTTTATTTCTCGTGTACTCAACATCTTCAAGTAATCATCATTAATCATGGTCTACCTGGTCAAAGTAAATCACTAACATAAAATTTTATCGTTAGTATATTGAATTGAATGCTATACTTTTAATGTACATTTATCAACCATCTATGTAGTAGTGGTTTTCAACTTTCGATATTTAAAAATAAGCATTTGTTAGTAGTCCACGTAACAACGTAAATCTTGGTTCATAATATATTAGTTTTGAAAGGTGAGGTGGGGTAGTTTAAGGATAGGTTTATTTCTCGTGTACTCAACATCTTCAAGTAACCATCATTAATCATGGTCTACCTGGTCAAAGTAAATCACTAACATAAAATTTTATCGTTAGTATATTGAATTGAATGCTATACTTTTAATGTACATTTATCAACCATCTATGTAGTAGTGGTTTTCAACTTTCGATATTTAAAAATAAGCATTTGTTAGTAGTCCACGTAACAACGTAAATCTTGGTTCATAATATATTAGTTTTGAAAGGTGAGGTGGGGTACAATTGTTATATCATGAACCATGGTTCATATTGCATTGTAAATCCTAATACAAAATTTTGTACATTCAATTAACAGTTTATGTATATGTAAAAAAATAACTTGATAATTGCTGACACATAATAATTTCTGTACGTATAAATAAATAATTTGATGATTTCTGACACATAATATGATATGTACAAGTGCAGATACAGAATTTGTCAACTAAAAATACAAAATTTGAAGATTATTTTTGAACCAGGGTCTATAATGTAAGGTGAACCCTAGTTCATGATATAATTTGCCGGTTGGGTAGGGTAGACCATTCTAGTATTCCCATGATTACCAATTTTGTAAATAGTAATTTTTATTAATTTTTACTAAGAAAATGCTAACAATTTACACAAGTGCACACTCATTAATTTCACTTCAAAATCAAAATCCTTTTTAGTTACTAGTAACTTTATCAATCTCACTACACATTATCAAATTGATGTATTTGTTGAATGCTAGTGCTAGTAATTAGTAAACAAGTCAAAATCACAACTGCAACATTGCGACCTACACTAACAGCATACTAAACCAAAGATGTTTCCAAATTTAAATAGCAGAATCCAAGAATATGAGCAGAGCATAGTGATGTAACAGTTAACACTTTTTAGTATATGGTGAGTCCTTGTCCTGACACCAGAGGCTGAGAGTACAAGAGAATGGAATGATTCAAGCTCACGCAAATAAATGACTATAAACACCAATTTTTGTGGCACTTTATATTACATTAATGCTCGAAATCCTTGGATGAGTAGAGCAGAGCAGTCCCCTACGAGGCTACGACTCTCAACCATTTATAAAATTGTGCAGCATTGATTGGTTTTCTTCGCCTGCTTGTAGAACATCTGTTAGGAGACAAAAAACAAGCAGCACTTGAGTGGTGATGGTTACTGAGACCACAAACATTTATTCAATCACGAATATTCTAAAAGAGGCTGCAAACTTGTAACCACAAGGTCACAAGTTCGAATCCTAGCCTTCTTGGTTTGAGTTGGTCAGCTATGAGCAACCTAGGCTGGTCTACCTCCTTGTGATCCTTTGCTGACTAGGGTCACAAGGCGAGGTTTACCTAGTGCACACCATCGGGGTAGTGGCTTCGGGTTTCCCTTGTCACCCCAAAAGTAATTGTAGCACCATCATTGAAAGGAAGAAAAATAAAGTTACCAAAACATAGCATATATCCCATCTTTGTGAACTACCATTTTCAATTAAAATGATCAAGTTTCAAATGTGTGATGCATTTATTCATTCTACTTATCTAACATGTACTCTTCATTTTCAACTGTCTTCTCAGTGAATATGAACTGTTCCCCAATCAGAAAAACAAGTGTCATCTATGGCCTGTGCAGACAAAGCTGCAGACTACAAAGGAAAGACTAAGTGTTGGAGTGAAAACTTCAAGCTGGAGTGTTTTCTAGTTTTTAAAATGGAATACTGTGCAAGTAAAACATATTTTTTGTTTTCCATTGTCTAGTTTTCTAGAAAACTGGAAAACTCTCCCATTAGTAAACGGGCCCCAAGTATTTATGCCCAGTCCAAACCACACTAATCAATCTACACAACCTATTTGATGAGTATAACAATTGAGTGGCGTGAGGCTGTAGAAACCCCTAAACTATCAACTGCCCAGAAAATTCAAAAATCAATGTGGAGAGACAGAAATCGCCTAAAAATCATAAGGACATCATGGCTTCTTACAGAATTCTTTTCAGCATCATGATTAAAATATCAACAAAAAGCACAAATAAAGAAAATCCTTGCTCAACATGCTTATGCTCAACAATTTTAATGAATTGATGCTTCTAGTTATGTCAACGACAAATTGTGCATTACATCTCATTCCAGCAAAATACAGAGTTCTAATCCCTTGAATCCAGAATAAAAACGGTACACACATCCTAAGTAGATTTGCACAACACCACAACATATTCCACACTTGCAACTTATTAAGGAATTGAATAGTAAATATGTACCTGGGAAGCAGCACTGAGATCCGAACTCTTATCAACCAAACTGTCAAGTTTCTCACCTCGTTCTAGAACACTGTCAATTGTCTTATGCTGTTTCAATGCAAAAGAAATAATCATCAGCAGTAGTTCCAATGGAACCACTAAGCATAAATGCATAATAATACTTTAAACAATGAATCCAATGAAAAAATGGTAATTATATAAAAGCTGTTCCAGAAACTGCCTTATGCTGAGCCAATGCAAAAGAAACAGCCACTAACAATAGTTTCAAAACAACACTAAGCCTATACTAACTGACAAATCCAATGACAAATTGATCATAACTAACAAGTTAAAATCTTCTGTAATTGTGGAAGGTAATGTTCATTGAGAAAATAAATAGATGTATAATGTATTGGAAACTGTCAAAATAAAATAAAAAGAAGATTCTATTTCTAAACTATAATAAAAAATAAAAAGCCAATGTAAAATCGATTAATGAAGCCCATGAAGAATTACAATCACAAATGGAGCATGGGAAAGATGTTCTACATTTACATGTTCTCACACTTCTTGATAATGCAATCTTCATGTACCCAAAAATAAAAGTGCAATCTTCGAATATTCATTCATTATAATTACAAATATAAATGACAAACATTTCTTGAAGAGAAGGGAAAACTCTAAATGAAAAACTAACACATCATTTGTAAATGGGAAAGATTCTCTTTATATACATGCTCTCACACTCAGACACTCTTTAATCAGCAATCTCCAAAAATTAATTTCCTAACATGCATCTTGTCCTTTTAATCAATCAACTATAATTAAGATTACAAATAAAAATGGGAAACATATCATGAAGAGAAAAGGGAAAACTCTAAATGAAAAAGCAACACACTACTTACAAGAATAATTTTGGTTTCATCCAACTCCCTCTGAATTTTCAACAGCTTATCAGCTTCAGCAGGATCCTAAGAAAATAAAAGGTGGAAAAACACTTTTACTAACCCAGGAAGTTATTTAAAATAAACTGCAAATCTATTGAGATAGGTAATAAAATAGGTACCTGAAACTTAGTTAAAGCTTCATTTAGATAAGGCCATTGTTGAGTACTGTCAGATTGTGCAGACCTCCATGTCTCACCAAAATTCTTTTGGTACTCATCCAGGACCTGAAAATGTAAAATGCACACATAATAAATTAATGCTTCATCAAACAATATCCTTCTCTTGTTAAATTGCAGGAAATTAAAATATAGTGTATTACCTGGTTGAGCACTGAAAATGCACTTCGAACTGGATAGTGATTGTCCATAAAACCCAACGTACATAAGCCATTTCGGTTATATGCATGTACCATGTACTCTATTGTATGGAAGAATTTCAAACAGAAGTCAGCTTTAGCAAACAATGATATATCACAATTTCAGGAACACTTGGATATCATACAAGTTTGAGTTATGATGTTTGCAAACAAAGAGATATCACATTTAAAAAACACTTGAATCTGATACAAGTTTTTGTATGGATATTTGGAAAACAAGAACAAGAATGATCATACATTTAGACATCAACTGGTGTTATATTTCTACACTTGGTGTTAGATTTCTACACTCTGTAAGTCTAAGGCAATTTTTTTTTATGACAAGATAAAATTTATAAACTGTCAATTTTGGAGTATCGCTTAAAAAGTTGCACGGCGCTATAACTTACAAGTAATGCTTTCCAATTAATTACCAAACAACCACACCGAGTAAAAATACAAACTTGCAGAAAATCAAAACCCTAATTTTAAACATAGCTCACCAGTATCTTTTAGCAGTAACTCATCTTAACAATTTCAACATAGAACTAACTAGCATTATAATCGGGTGAAAATTCACACAATTCAACCTAGTGGGAGAGTTTTTCTTTCCCGTGAAATAAAGAAGCACTTATAGGATTATGAATATGAAGATTAGGAACCTTCGTGCTGAACGGATTGACGCTGGCCGGGAGAGGTCCGTTTGGCGACGGTCCGGCCGACGAAGACGATGAATTCCTTGACGCTGGATCTCTGAAAGTAGCCGAAGTGGCTAACGTCCGACGCGTTCGCCAGGATCACCGGATCCGACCCGTCCGGCCCGCATTTCAGTACCAATAACGCCGTGATCTTCATCTCCACCTCAATAGAATCAGAAACAAAAAATTCGAAATAAAAACTCTCTCTAGTAATGAATCGTATCACTTTGCATGCAAGTTTTTCGTATTCCAATTAGATCTTTCAGATTCTGTTTTAGGGAAAGAAAAGAAAAAATGTCGACAGAGTGAGATTCTTGAGGAAAGTGTGTGTAGTTGGGACTTGGGAGCAGCAGACAAAAAAGTCAAAGTATCACGATCTTTAATTTGAAAAGAATATTGTTGAAAAAATTGTTTAAAGTTAGAAAAATAAATAAATAAATAAATTTTCTCAAAAAAAAAAATAAATAAATAACATTATTTGAAAGAAAAGTATAATTGTGTAAAAAGTTAATTTGAAAAGAATATTTTTGAAAAAAAAAATGTTTAAAGTTAGAAAAATAAATAAATAACATTATTTGAAAGAAAAGTATAGTTGTGTAACAAGTTAATACTTAATTTAGTCATCATGTATCCAAGGGCGAAGCCAGGATTAAAGAATGCGGGGGACAATCACGATTTAAGAGGGGATGTGAAATACATTAATATTCATTTAACATATTCCAAAATACATCATTATATTACAAATTTACTAAAATTTAGATCGTCTCTCTTGCATGTCACGAAAATCATCTATAATTGAATATATACTAAATTGTTTTGCTATTTGCTTTTCAATGTATACTAATAAACAATCACTAAGAAATTCATCTTCCATCTTATTACGAAGTGTAGTCTTGACTATATTCATGACAGAAAAAGATCGTTTTGTATTCTGTAGTAGCTGTAGATACTGGAAGTGTGAGAATGAGAGTACTACTCTGAACACAAGAGGATAGATGTTTGATTTTCTAGTTTTTGCCAACCATTGGCATAGATCAGAAATACTTTCTAGTGTTCTAAAATCAGGAAGTTGTTGCACATGTTCAAAATGTTCAAGTTGCATTCTCAATTGCAAATTCTTATAATCTTCAAAGTCTCGTGGGTAAACTCTACCAACTTGTAAACATCATCAATTCTGAATGATATACGCATCTCTTTTGGATCCAACCATGAACTGAGAATAATTAACTCCATTGCTTTATCATCAAACCTATTACTCAACTCTTACAACTGAGAATCAATCACCGCATTAAAAATATCAACTTTGTAATGATGCCCAATTGTTAATTCATCTTGTTGATGTCTAGCCCTTCATCTTCTTGCAATATATTGAGCATCAAAATCCAGCACAGTTATGTTGGTCCCAAGGGGATGGGGTACAAGTCTAGAGGGGGGGGTGAATAGACTTGTATAAGATTTTGCAAATCTTTTCAACCTCTCGTGTGCATTGAACTTAGGATATTTAAGTTCGATACCTCACGAGGTGAAGACAAAGTTTTATGCGCAGCGGAAATGTTATCCCCTTTTAGTTAGCACGAGTTTGGGTTAGTTCGAGAGGTGTGATTATATGCAGTGCAATCGAGAAGTTAGCGAGAGATAAAAACAGAAAGTAAATGCAAGAGAGATTTTTAAGTGGTTCGGCCAACCCGCCTACGTCCACTCTTCTTCCAGAAACTCCCTGGAAGGATTGCACTAAAAACTTCCCTTTCTAGTACAATATCGAGCGCTTGAGCTTTGATCACGAAGCCCGCCTCAAGCCTCAGGTTTTTCGCCCCGCTTCCAGTTACTCCACCTCTCGAGCACTTGACCTTTGATCACCAAGCCCGCGTCAAGCCTCAGGTTTCTTTCGCTCGGACAGCAGCCAGGTTACTCCGCCTCTCCTCAGGTTTTTCTCCCCGCTTCCAGTTACTCCACCTTTCGAGCACTTGACCTTTGATCACCAAGCCCGCGTCAAGCCTCAGGTTTCTTTCGCTCGGACAGCAGCCAGGATACTCCACCTCCCTTGCTTAATCCAAAGCAAGACGTTGTTGATAGTCACAGTTGAATGTAACAATCTCCAATCTGACCACAAGCTATCGTTGAATCAACTTTGATGTAGAGCAGCTTTGGTCACCTTCTGGATGTATGACAGTTTAGCTTTGTAACTCTCTTCGAACACTAAGATGTGTTCTCTCGCTGTATTGAATATCAGGATGATATTCCAAGTTAAGCACTTTGCACTAGAACGTTTTTATCAGACACCTCTTGTTAACCTCTTGACCTCTTTCACTAACCTCGTTTCTTCTGTGTCTTTACATCCTTATATATGAGAGTAGAAGAATAGTTCCGTTGGAGGGAAAACTATTCCGTTTGAAATTGGTCTCCCACGCCGAACATGGGTCTTTGCACAATTTCAGCATTTTTCATGGAGTAGTGGTCTTGTAACTTGAGCCTTTTGTTTTGTAGTGAATATTCCATATTCCACTTTCTTGAGTTCATGCTTCACTTGCTTCTTTTGGATAAAGTTACTCTTTTTATGTTCCCATCATTCCTTGTTTGGGGAATCTGACCACTTCAGGATTGGTGCACTTCTTGACCGTTTGTGGTGGAGGTCTGACGTGTCATCCACTTCCGTCCATTTTGAAACCTCCCGCTCAGCACCTCTTCAATATTTTATCTCCATGATATTCTTCTTCTCCAAACTTAGAGTATTTTATCTGCACATGTTGACTAACATTCAGCCTCTTGGAGAAGTGCCGGTTTATCGAGACCATAAAAGATGTCTCGACCACTTGATGTTTCAATCCCATGTATCGAGAGGTCTATCTCTCGAATATTCTTTACGTCTCGAACTCGATAGGTATATCGGGAGGTCCTTACCTCTCGAACTTGGCTTGTGTCTCGAGACTTAGTTGATGTCTCGTAGACCCTTATTCCTCCAGAGTTGTCTCGTGCCTGCTTCTGATCTATCTGTTTGCTTACAACACGAAAACTTCTAAGTTGTTCAAACAAGTTTACCTTAAGCTTAAATATTTCCCGAGTTGAGCTCAAATTACCCGGTTGTATTTTCGCTCTTAGTTTACTTATCGAACTTACATTGTTTTGCCTATGTATCGAGACTTGGGGATTCTTACTTAACAGTTGGTATCATCAAAACCTATTACATGATGTTCCTAACAATTTCCCCCTTTTTGATGATGCCAACACTTATACTTACTTATATGGCTGATTTGAAAAAGAAAAAGCATTGATTTTATTTTCAGCGCATATGGTAAGTTTGACAACAATTCTACTAAACATGAATAAGTAAACTCACGCAACACCCCCAGCAGAAGATATATGTATTAAGATTAAGGGAATGTTTACATAACAGAGTTTAGTGGAAAAGATTCAAAGAAGTAAGACCAAGAACAACATAAGTATCAATACTTTGAAATAAGATGGAGTTTGGACCACGAGAGCTTACTTCTTGTTGCCTTTCCTTTTCTTGTTAATGGCTTCTCGTGTCTTGATGGGGTCTTTCGGATTTACCAGGCTTAAGTATTCATCTGTGACATCTAGATGCCTGTAGTTCCTGTAGGCTTCCCCCACGAACTCACCATCAATTACTCCATCTTTCCACCAAGCAATACATTCTTCTGGAGACATGTTGCTGTGTGTTGATATTCCAGTGATTTTCAGAAGCTTGAATATCTCCAGAGTCAGAATTTGTTCAGTGTCTTCTCTGTTCCCAAACTTAAAGTTTGTCATAAGAAGATCTATCTTCCTTTCTTCTTCTGACTGTCGTTATTGTCTTTTTCTTCTTCTTTCTCTGTCCTCTTCTCTCCTTCTCTCCATTTCCAGTGTACGCTGGACCCTTAGGTTTTCTGCCTGTTTGGCATCCTCCACTGCTTTGCTCATGATTCTTGGTATTTTTGGAGGTGGTCCAGCTGGTTCACTTGCTGCCCTTTTCTTGCCCGTTGTATCCCCCTTCTTTTTCTCTTTATTTTCCCCCTTGTTGGCATCATCAGTACGGGAGAGGAGGGTGGACATACCTTCGAAAATAGCTTGAAGTTGGGCAGGGACTTGGTTCGACAGGTCATCGAGTATGGCCTTCATCACATCCTGTCGAAGTTCACTGGAATATTGGAAGGCTCGCAGCTCTGCTCGCATCTCGGCTAATTCAGCCCTCGCACTTGCAGCCTCTGCTCGAGCTACAGCGGCTTCATCAGTGGCTTTCCGTGCTGCATCCTCAGCCCATATCGCCTGTTCGAGAAGTTCGGCATGACGGCCTTGGGATTCACTTGTGCCATCAGCAGGCATTGCAGCATTGCGGACCACAGCGAGTATTCTTTCGAGCTGAGCCATCTTCTGAGATTGATCAGCCATGAAATGACGCACTTCGCCAATGAAGACTTCTTCGGCCTGTTGATCATAGTCAGAAGTAGGAGATGAGGATCGAGATGTCCCTTTTGTCGGAGGGGACTTGGGTGCTTCCAGATTTCCACCCATGACTTGCAATTGCGAGTCCACCTCTCGACTGACTTCCTGAGGTTCAGCAGGGACACTGGGATCAGAGCTCGAAGGTAGCTCCATATCAGGTGCTTCCCGGTTTCCACCTGAGGGATGGATCACTTCTTGCTCTTCACCTCTCGAACCTGGAGCCTCAGCTTCAGCTGCTGGTAAGGTAGGATTGGCCAAGGTGGGAGTCTCTGCATCAGATGCTTCCCGGTTTCCATCTGATTGAGGTTCCCCCTCAACACTACCTCTCGAACCAGTGCTGGGAACGTGATCATCTACTGGAGGAGTTGATTCATCGGCAGGTGCTTCCCGGTTGATTTAAAAGATGTGAGAAGTCAGAAATACCGCTGATAACGGTCAGCTTATAAGGTATTTTGGTAAGGGTATTTCGGTAAAGTATAGAACGGTTTAAGCTTTGAGACAGTGGAGTATTGATATTTTTAAATAAGCATGCTCCCACTAATCAAGATAATGCCCTTAAGTGCGAAAAACCGTCAGTAACCGATGACCACGTGGCTAGCATTTATGTCCAAAGATAGCCGTTCCACCTCATATATCCGGTGAGCTTATCAAATTCACCTTTCGAAGGTGAATGATCTGCCTCATGAGTTTAAGTATCTTCCCCCTGAGTGATTGCTCCCTAAACCTCCTTATTCTTCCGTCTTGATCTGGTTCAGGATCTTCCCCCTGAGTGATTGATCCCTAACCCTCCTTATTCCTCCATCTTGATCTGGTTAGGGATCTTCCCTTTGATCCCTAACCCTCCTTATTCCTCCTTTCAGAGATATCAGTTTGTTATCTTTCGAAGTGACCTCTCGAACTACCCTTCTTCGAGACATAATGTATGTAGACAAACTGATCGGGTGACCATTCAACCCAACTCTATCATTCCCAATTCTAACCTTAGTTGAGAGAATCTATTTTCACATAACGCTTTTGTGAAAATATCTGCTAGTTGCTCCTCCGTTGCAACATATTCCAAAGTGATGTCCTTTTTCTCAACGTGGTCTCGGATGAAGTGATATTTAATATCAATATGCTTTGTTCTGGAGTGTAACACTGGGTTGTGGGTGATGGCAATAGCACTTGTATTGTCACACATAATTTTAACCTCCTTACACTCAACACCATAATCCATTAGCTGTTGCTTCATCCATAAGATCTGAGCACAACAACTTCCAGCTGCTACATATTCTGCCTCAGCAGTGCTTGTAGCTATCGAATGTTGTTTCTTGCTAAACCATGAGACAAGTCTTCCACCTAGAAACTGACATGTCCCTGATGTGCTCTTTCGATCTATCTTACAACCGGCAAAGTCCGCATCTGAATAACCCATAAGTTCGAAAGATCCACCTTTCGAATACCAGAGCCCAACACTCTGCGTACCCTTTAGATATCTAAGAATCTTTTTGGATGCACTTAGGTGACTTTCCTTAGGACTTGCCTGAAATCTAGCACATACACCTACTGCAAAGGATATGTCTGGTCTACTTGCAGTTAAATAAAGAAGAGATCCGATGATACCTCGATAAGTGGTTTGATCGACCTCTCGACCTTCGCTGTCGACATCGATACGTAGAGAGGTTCCCATAGGTACTTTGACTGAGGATTTCCCTTCTATGTTGTATTTCCTGAGCAGATCCTTGGTGTATTTCTCCTGGTTGATGAAGATACCTTCCTTAAGCTGTCTCACTTGTAGTCCAAGGAAGTAGTTGAGCTCTCCCATCATGCTCATCTCGAACTTTCCTTTCATCAAACTGGAGAACTTCTCGCACAAGTCTGGATTGGTGCTACCAAAAATGATATCGTCCACATAGATTTGCACCAATAAGATGTGATCCCCATCCTTAATCCTAAACAATGTTTTGTCCACTAGGCCTTTGGTGAACCCACACTGAAGTAGAAAAGAGGATAAGGTATCGTACCAAGCTCTTGGAGCTTGTTTTAAGCCGTAGAGTGCCTTCTTCAACTTGTATACTTTGTCAGCTCCTACGTCCTTCAAGAAACCCGGAGGTTGTTCAACGTACACCTCTTCTTCGAGAAGTCCGTTCAGAAAAGCGCTCTTGACATCCATTTGATATACCTTAAAATCTTTGAAGGCGGCATATGCGAGAAAGATGCGTATGGCTTCGAGACGTGCCACTGGAGCGAAGGTTTCATCAAAATCTATTCCTTCCTCCTGACAGTAGCCTTTGGCAACAAGTCTGGCCTTGTTCCTAACAATAACTCCATCCTCATTCATCTTGTTTCTGAAAACCCACTTTGTACCAATGACATTCTGATGATGAGGTCTCGGAACTAGTTCCCAAACGTCGTTCCTCTCGAACTGATGAAGTTCATCTTGCATTGCTTGCACCCAATCTGCGTCGCTTAGAGCCTCATCAATCACCTTAGGCTCTATTTGAGATAGAAAACAAGCAAACATGCTTTCTCTGTAAGCTGATCTGGTTCGAACTCTGTCATGTACATCTCCGATCACTTGATTAGCAGGGTGACTTCTCAGCCATCTTAGGTCGGGTTGCGGCTCCTCAGTTGATACTTCCATTGAAGGTTGAGATATGGGTTGAACATCTATGATTTGGTTTTGATCAACTGAGTCAGGCGCTTTCTTCTTGGTAGACTTTTCATCATCTGATTCTGACTAGAGTTCTGCTACGTCTCGAACTATCGACTGCTTGTCTTCGAGAGGTAAGTTTGATCTCTCGATAAACTCTGGCTGATCTTCCTCAGCAGCTTCCGTTGTCTTTGATGACTCTGGCTGATCTTCCTCAGCAGCTTCCGTTGTCTTTGATGGTTGATCTGTTGATGCCCTTTCAGCTTCCGTTGTCTTTGATGGTTGATCTGTTGATGCCCTTTCATCAAAGATAACATGTGATGGTTGATCTGTTGATGCCCTTTCATCAAAGATAACATGTATGGACTCTTCAACCGATGCCCTTTCATCAAAGATAACATGTATGGACTCTTCAACCACCAAACTCCGCTTGTTGAAGACTCTGAGTGCTTTGCTTGTCGATGAGTATCCCAAAAATACTCCATCATCTGCCTTTTCTTCAAAAGTTCTTCGTTGAGTCTTCCCATTGTTGTGAATATAGCATTTGCACCCGAATGAGTGGAAGTGGCTTACATTCGGTTTTCTTCCATTCCACAACTCATATGGAGTCTTTCCAACTCCTTTTACTATCAAGGACCGATTTTGGGTGTAGCACGCTGTGTTGATTGCTTCTGCCCAAAATCCTTGTGATATGTTGGCTTGCGAGAGCATGGTCCTTGCGGCTTCTTTGAGAGTTCTGTTCCTTCTTTCAGCAACTCCGTTTTGTTGAGGTGTTCGAGCAGCTGATAGTTGATGATGAATTCCGTTCTCGTTGCAGTAGCTCTCGATTACTTGATTAACGAACTCTCCACCTTGATCTGACCGGATCTTTAGTATCGAGACTTCCTTTTCAACTTGAACTTGTTTCAAGAGATTTGGTAGGGCAATTTTTGTCTCGCTTTTCTTGGTTAAGAACACGGTCCAAGTGAATCTTGTGTAGTCATCCACTACCACAAGAGTGTACTTCTTTCCCTTTATGCTGGGTGGATCCACTGGGCCAAATAAGTCCATGTGAAGAAGACTTAATGGTCTAGTGGATGATGTCTCGGCTTTGCTCTTGAAGGAGGATTTGATCTGTTTGCAACGTTGACATGCCTCACAAATTTTATCCTTTCGAAACGTCACTTTGGGCAGTCCTTCCACTAGGTTCCTCTTAGCAAGCTTGTTGATAGTTTTAAAGTTCAGATGACTAAGCTTACTATGCCAATCCCAGCATAAGTCTTCCTTGCTCCTTGCTAGCATACATAGGGATGGTTTTGCAGACCTCCAATCCACTATGTACATGTTTCCTTTCCTTGCTGCTTCCAAGACGACTTCGAGAGATTCCTCGTTCATAATCTGACATTTGCTTTTGGTGAAGACAACTTTGTGGCCCTTGTCACAGAACTGGCTTGTACTAAGGAGATTGAACTTGAGCCCCTCAACGTAGGACACTCCTTTAATAACCAGCTCATTCTTTTGGATTTCACCAACAGCTCTTGTGCGCCCCTTCTTCTCGTTGTCGCCAAATGTCACCAAGGGACCTTCGATAGGTTGGATGTTCTCAAGCAGTGTTAGATTTCCAGTCATATGTCTCGAACATCCACTGTCAATGAACCACACGTCCCTGGTGTCCTGCAAGGAAATCAAGCAAGTTTAGGTACCCAAACTTTGGGTCCTGGTGGGTTAGTGAGTTTAGGCATCCATTTATACCTTGTGCCCATTATTCCAGGCCTAGGCGCAATGTAGCCATTGTACGTTTGATAATTATAAGGAATGCTGGCAAAGGTTTTAGGCCTCTTTGGTGCATAAATCAACTTAGGTAGAGACTTTTCGACCGGCTTATGCACCATGCCTTTCATACGCTGTTTGGTCATGTGAAATTGCTGAAAGTGAGGTTTCTTCCAGAACTTGTGATTTGATGACCAATTCTCACTAGATGGATAGAGTCTTCCTTTCTCCATCCGTGAGTTCCTAACTATGTGGATCTCAGACCTTCCATATTTGCCTTGAGGTGCATTATATGGAGTGTAGCTCTTTTTGTACTTGGAATGGCCTTGCGAGAGATAGCAAGGTGATCTCTCGATATTGTTTACCCGGCCATTCTTCGTAGCTTTCCTATACTTTCCATTGCTGGTGTATAGGGACGGTTTATGAATAGCTACTCTGGTCTTTTCTGTTGGTCCTTTATGACCTTTATTTGGTTTGGGTTGAGATCCTCCATTTCTTGAAGTTCCCAAACCATTGGTCTGTTTATCTCTCGAGAGATGGTCTTGATGGAACCCTAGACCGGTTCTATCACTTGTAGGTCTGTGATCAACCACCATTTTCTCCATAGCTTTGGAGGAATTAGTGTATGATGCTATGACCTTTCGAAGATTAAGCTCTCTCGTCTCTCGAGCTTTGCACTCTTCAGATAGTAGGATTACTTTGGCTTCTAACTCACTTACTTTGAGAGTCAGCTCCAAATTCTCTTTCGAGACGTTCTTAAGCATATCTCTTTCAGCAGTTAGCTTGCTGTTTTCATCCATCACTCTAGCATGAGTGCTATTGGCGATGTTAAGGTTCCTTCTGAGCGATTCCAACATCTCGAAGGGGTCCTCATCGCTTTTAAATGAAGAACAACGAGAGGTAGAAGTAGAGCAGCGAGATGTAGGAGTAGAGGTTACCTCGTTGTCAATGGCCATTAGGCATTGATTCTCCTCTTCCTCGGTGTATAAGCAGATGAGCCCCCTCTCATCCTCTGAGCTGCTGCTGCTTTCGCTGGAGCTCGACGTCTCGGACTCCTCGATTGTCCTCTCGAATTCTTCAGCAACAAGCGCCTTCCTGCGCTGATACGTCTTTGATGATCCTTTGAAGCCACCTTGTGTTGGCTTCTCCCTGGATTCCTCTATTCTCTTGGAATCCTTGCCTTCTTGGCCCTGATGCTTGCTTACTAGTGGGTAAGGGCATTCGGCCTTGAAATGTCCCGGTCTTCTACAGTTGTAGCATAGACCCTGATTTTCCTCCTCCGTCCTTCTGGATGGATATCTCTCATTTTTCCTTCTTGAGGAGGAAGGTGAACTTTTGTTGCTCTCCTGGTTCATCTTCATGTATTTCCTGAACTTTCTCACAAAGAGAGCAAACTGTTCGTCAGACATAACATTCATAGGATTAGAGTCTGACCTTGAAGATGTGGATGGTTGCTCAGCAACAAGTGCTACGTTTCGTCGATCCACAATGTCCTCATCTCTTGGGAACATCTCGAACTCGAAGGCTTTGAGATCCCGGAAGAGTTTGTCTGTTGTGGTTTCCTTCAGATCTCGGTGATCTCTCATCGTGATCACCTTTACTTCCCACTCCTTAGTGAGGCCACGTAAGACCTTCAGGTTCAGCTCCTTTTGTGGGATCTCCTTTTCAAGGTCACTGATCTCGGTTGTGAGCTTCATGAACCGAGACTCCATGCTGTCGATGCTCTCTCCTGGCTTCATCTTGAAGTCTTCGAACTTCTTCATGGCCACGGTGAGCTTGTTTTCCTTTTCCTGTTCGTCACCTTCACCAATTAACATCAAAGTATCCCATACCTCTTTTTCCGTTTTGCACTTCCTCACTTTTGGGAAGATGGTTTCGTCTATAGCTCTGAAGAGAATATCCTTGGCAATATTGTCCAGGTTGTTTCTCTTCCTATCATCACTGGTCCATTCTTCCCTAGGTTTTGGGATGTACTTTGGTGTTTCTTGGGTTTGAACTGCAGCAGTATTAACCATTAGGATCTTGACTGGTCCAGAAGTTATAACCTCGGCCATCTCATCATGGAGGGCTGATAAGTACGCAAGCATGCGTGTTTTCCATCGTCAAACCTGCTAAGATCAAAGAGAAGATGTCTCGACAACATGCTGTCCATATTGAAAAATTATCTCGTGCTTTGAAAATATTTAAGAAGATTTTCCAAAGAAGGATTCTCTAGGCAATATAAACAAAGGTTTATATCGATCAGAGAACTCGCTCTGATACCAATTGTTGGTCCCAAGGGGATGGGGTACAAGTCTAGAGGGGGGGGGGTGAATAGACTTGTATAAGATTTTGCAAATCTTTTCAACCTCTCGTGTGTATTGAACTTAGGATATTTAAGTTCGATACCTCACGAGGTGAAGACAAAGTTTTATGCGCAGCGGAAATGTTATCCCCTTTTAGTTAGCACGAGTTTGGGTTAGTTCGAGAGGTGTGATTATATGCAGTGCAATCGAGAAGTTAGCGAGAGATAAAAACAGAAAGTAAATGCAAGAGAGATTTTTAAGTGGTTCGGCCAACCCGCCTACGTCCACTCTTCTTCCAGAAACTCCCTGGAAGGATTGCACTAAAAACTTCCCTTATTTAGTACAATATCGAGCGCTTGAGCTTTGATCACGACGCCCGCCTCAAGCCTCAGGTTTCTTTCGCTCGGACAGCAGCCAGGTTACTCCGCCTCTCCTCAGGTTTTTCTCCCCGCTTCTAGTTACTCCACCTTTCGAGCACTTGACCTTTGATCACCAAGCCCGCGTCAAGCCTCAGGTTTCTTTCGCTCGGACAGCAGCCAGGATACTCCACCTCCCTTGCTTAATCCAAAGCAAGACGTTGTTGATAGTCACAGTTGAATGTAACAATCTCCAATCTGACCACAAGCTATCGTTGAATCAACTTTGATGTAGAGCAGCTTTGGTCACCTTATGGATGTTTGACAGTTGAGCTTTGTAACTCTCTTCGAACACTAAGATGTGTTCTCTCGCTGTATTGAATATCAGGATGATATTCCAAGTTAAGCACTTTGCACTAGAACGTTTTTATCAGACACCTCTTGTTAACCTCTTGACCTCTTTCACTAACCTCGTTTCTTCTGTGTCTTTACGTCCTTATATATGAGAGTAGAAGAATAGTTCCGTTGGAGGGAAAACTATTCCGTTTGAAATTGGTCTCCCACGCCGAACATGGGTCTTTGCACAATTTCAGCATTTTTCATGGAGTAGTGGTCTTGTAACTTGAGCCTTTTGTTTTGTAGTGAATATTCCATATTCCACTTTCTTGAGTTCATGCTTCACTTGCTTCTTTTGGATAAAGTTACTCTTTTTATGTTCCCATCATTCCTTGTTTGGGGAATCTGACCACTTCAGGATTGGTGCACTTCTTGACCGTTTGTGGTGGAGGTCTGACGTGTCATCCACTTCCGTCCATTTTGAAACCTCCCGCTCAGCACCTCTTCAATATTTTATCTCCATGATATTCTTCTTCTCCAAACTTAGAGTATTTTATCTGCACATGTTGACTAACATTCAGCCTCTTGGAGAAGTGCCGGTTTATCGAGACCATAAAAGATGTCTCGACCACTTGATGTTTCAATCCCATGTATCGAGAGGTCTATCTCTCGAATATTCTTTACGTCTCGAACTCGATAGGTATATCGAGAGGTCCTTACCTCTCGAACTTGGCTTGTGTCTCGAGACTTAGTTGATGTCTCGTAGACCCTTATTCCTCCAGAGTTGTCTCGTGCCTGCTTCTGATCTATCTGTTTGCTTACAACACGAAAACTTCTAAGTTGTTCAAACAAGTTTACCTTAAGCTTAAATATTTCCCGAGTTGAGCTCAAATTACCCGGTTGTATTTTCGCTCTTAGTTTACTTATCGAACTTACATTGTTTTGCCTATGTATCGAGACTTGGGGATTCTTACTTAACAGTTGGTATCATCAAAACCTATTACATGATGTTCCTAACAAGTTATATTGACAATTTCACAAAAAAGACTTCACACTTGCAACTAATGTATCTCATCCACTATCTCTTAAAGTTTGAATAAGCAATTTAGTAGATGACAGAAGATGCATTGCATTCAATATATCTTAAGATTGAAGTTGCAAAGCTTATTAGAAATCTCCAGAACTTTTTTCATGAGATGCATAATGAATACAAATTCAAAAGAAGTGAGTAATTAACTCATAAGCTGCATTGGCATCTCCACGGTGAGCATGTATAGTTCCATCTTCAATAATATTAAGTAAAACGTCACATGTTGCACTAAACATTCTCATCAAACTTGATAAAGAACTAATTTGGTTAAGGCCCCTCCACTTTGTCGAGGTTTGCTACATCCTTCCGGACTTTTCTAGGAGTTGTACATAGCTTTCCTTAGTTGTTAGAATAATCTAGAATCATATACATAAGTGTAGAGGTAGTAAACTAGTAGAGAACCATAGAATATTCTAGAATATTATAGAATCCTCAAGTGTGTAAAGAAAGTTATGGAGGATTCTAGAGAATAAATATTAGCCGTAGGATCAAGTAGATCTTCACCATCCAAGAGGAATGGGTATAAATACCCCTAGTAGGGCTCATTTGTAAACCATCCAAGAGTAAATCCAAGAGTTTTATCCAAGTGAGGAATCCAAGTGTAGAAATAATACAAGTTCCCTACAAAGTTCGAGTGTTTCCTTTAGCTTCTTGTCTAATTTATTTACGTAGCCATCTCATCGCTTACTTTGCATACTACTTTCCGAGGGAGGAACGAGGCTGACTTAGCTATTCAAGGAGAAATGAGACATCGAGGGGAAAACGAGTCCGTGACAATGGCCCCTGCATACTACTTTCCGAGGGAGGAACGAGGCTGACAACTTAGCTATTCCGAGGGAGGAACGAGGCTGACTTAGCTATTCGACGACTTAGCTATTCCAAGGGAGGAACGAGGCTGACTTAGCTATTCGAGGAGAAATGAGACATCGATAGGGGAAAACGAGTCCGTGACAATGGTCCCTGCAAGAACCAGGTGGCTCCGCCCCTGCATGTATCAATTTAGTTTCAATCAAATAATTTTGTGTAATTAAAAATTTAATTTTAATATTTTTATTCAACTAGTATTCTACTCGTGCGATGCACAAATCAAAATTTATATAACACTAGTTACTACATTCGCATTGCCCGACTAATTCAATGTCCAACATGTTTTTTAAAATTCGTGTTTTAGAATTTATCAAACTATCATTCGGTATCCTGGCATATATCAATGCAAGATTATCAAATTTTTCATAAAACTCACTGGATAGTACCCAAGCATAATTTTTGCAACACAAAACCTATTAATTGGCGTAATTCATGCTTCCACTTGTTGCAACTTCCGCCAGAAATGAATTATTGATTTAATCTAGTCCCCTAGTGTGTTTCATGCAATTTTAGTGCCTTGGCGCAATGCATCGTAAAAAACAGAACCAAATCTTCATTCCCCAAAAAGACAATGATAATAGACATAGTTTTTCATTTGTGTTAAATATATACTGTAAATTATTGTACCGTTTCATCAATGCTCAATGCGTGATTTTAATTTATTAACTAAAGTTCATGTTAAATTTTATATTGTATTTTTTAATATACTCTAACATATTCATAGTATATGTTTAACAATTATGTTAATTTTGATTGAGATGAAATTCAAACATCATTGACACAGTAAACAATATTGCCCGATTGTCAAACAAATTGTAGTCAATAATCTCATGTCGTAAACCTGGGAAAGTGCTATCTACAATCGTTGCAACCAGGGACGTATCCAGGAATTTGTTCCAGCGGGGGCGAAATATTAAAAAAAAAAGAAGAAAGAAATAATTAAAGAAATATAATCATAAATATTGTTGGATATATTCGATAAATAAAACATATCAAAACTTTATAAAAATATTTATAACAAAATATGAAACATAATTAATTTGATAAATTAATTCAAATAAAAAACAAATTATAAATTACATGTCTCATTTTATATATATATATATATATATATATATATATATATATATATATATATATATATATTAAAAAATTCATAAAACTTTTTTGAAGCAATAAGGGAATTGAACCCCATAAGGCCATAACCTTTCTTAGCACAAGAATACATATACCAACTAGTCAACCTAACATCTTGTGTATATTAATCTATTATATATATATATATATATATATATATATATATATATATATATATATATATATATACCATAAAGAAATCACTAAAGAAGAAAACAATTGTGCTTCCCATAGAATTCAAACACACAACCTTTGCTAAAGCAACACA
Organism: Ipomoea triloba; assembly: GCF_003576645.1. Classification (NCBI taxonomy): domain Eukaryota; kingdom Viridiplantae; phylum Streptophyta; class Magnoliopsida; order Solanales; family Convolvulaceae; genus Ipomoea; species Ipomoea triloba. The sequence goes on along the minus strand of NC_044918.1, from coordinate 20,828,606 downwards.
CGATTCTACCATCTTATCTAGCTCACACTTCGCTTAATGTATCTGTTTTTATATATTTATATCTAAAACAGGTATATATATACATATATACATACAAAGCTATATATGGGGTGGGGGGTGGGGTGAGTGGGGGCAGGTGCCCCCACTGCCCCCAGGACAACTCCGTCACTGGTTGCAACAGAGTCATTCCCTGAACGAATTAGATTTTCGGGTGCACCAAAAATTTTACACGTGCAATGCATAGCCTACAATTTAAATAGATATATTGTTGAAACTTGAAAGGGATTAAAAATAAATTCAAAAGATAGATTGAAGCAATTATCTTCAAAATTCCTTGCAATTCTTTTTCTTTAATAATTCAAAGTTGCTTGTTTATATTGAACGTCACACCATACTACCAATAGATATTATGGAGTATAAAGCATTGTGTTATTAGATATCATAATACATAATTTAAAAATTTTAAATTTAAATAATTCAAATTTACAGTATAAAAATTATAATAAAAATGTAAATTTTGCATAAGAATTGTCAACTTTAATCCAGTTTTATTGTTATTATTATTAAAGATAATAAATAAATGATTTTAATATATTATTGCAAATAATTTAATTATTGAAAATGTACAATATATATCTTTCACCTAAAGATAACAATTTGGAGATGCGGGTTCGTAAGAATTGTCAACTTTAATCAAATTTTATAGTTAGTTATTACTTATTATTAAAGATAAATAAATAAATCATTTGAATATATTATTACAAACAGTTTAATTATCGAAAATGAACAATATATACCTTTCACCTGAACTAGACAATTGGAAATGCGGGAGATCAAACCCCGTGCCTCTCACATGCAAAGCGAGCGCTCTACCATTTGAGCTACATCCCCTTTGGACAATTTTGTAGTCAGCATGTTATTTATAGTCAGCATGCTATTTGTAGTCAGCATGCTATTAATATCTAATAAAAAGAGGTATCTATAAAAAAAAAGTCAAAAGCCACTTTATCAAAGCCAAATTTTGATCCTGGGATCTGTAGGTTATGGGACCACACTTCTGCTACGCCACTCTAATTTTGATTTTTTAGGTTATTATAAATAATAAAAGTATTGAAGAACCACATCCAATATGGTCAAATGCTAAATTATTGCTTCAATTTAGAGTATATATTTTGAGCATATCTCTCTAGAATGTGTTCCTAACACAAAATCTTTGGCGGCCAGCCACTAACCACCACCCCGCTGGACCCCAGTGGCAAGGCGTGGCCGGTGGTGGCGAAGCGGGTCATGCCCACCTAGTAAAGTGCTACTAGCAAAATTCAAACTGAGACCTCATACATAGCATGCGCGTTCTAGACCACCAAGCCACACCATCTCTTATTTCCATCTCCTGTTTACCAAAGCGTAACATCTTATATTTATTTCCTACTTGGCGGGCTGGTAGATTCACTAACCCCCCACGATTGGCCACCTTCGGCCATGGCACCCCCAGCGGGCCTAGGGTGCTCCGTGGTGTGGCAAGGCGCCCCGTTGAAAGGAGGGCAAAGTATTAAAGGCGTACATGCACGTGCGCAGTATTGGAATTAACTCTTTCTAAATTATTGCTTCAATTTAGAGTATATATTTTATTATATGCTGATAATTCAAATATACAAATTTCATTATCTAATTAATCTTTTAAGAAAAAAAGTAGTATTTCAAAATATCAATGAGATTGTGCAAGATGAAGAACAACAATTGTGATCCCAATTATATACGGCAAAAACTTGTGTGAGACCGTCTCACCATGAGACGGGTCGGGTCGGGTCGGGTCAAGGTGTAAATGTAACACTTATATGCACAAATGTCATACTTATATGCTCAAATGTAATACTAATTAGGAATAAAATTTTTGTTACTTATAAGGGTAACTGTAGTACTTTTAAAGGAAAATACAATACTTTTACATTTCGATTTAAAAGTATTACATTCTTCCTCAAAAGTATTATATTTGCCCTTATAAGTAAGGGATACTTGTCAATATTACTTATTATGAAAAATGTATTACTTTTTCTCTTAAAAGTAACAAAAATTGTATTCTTGATTAGTGTTATATTTGAGCATATAAGTATGACATTTGCATAATGCTTTGACCCGACCCGACCCGTCTCACGAATAAGGATCCGTGAGACGGTCCCGTCTCACGAATAAGGATCCGTGAGACGGTCTCACACAAGTGTGACCCATTATATACACAAGGAAAACTAATTTTTTGTTTATTTATTTACTTATTTGTATTGAAGGTATTTAAGTAAATTATACAATATAACATAAAATATATATAACCCCAACTAAACATGTTAATGTTAAATTCTCATAATCCCACCTAACCAATAAATTGCAATTAAATCATTTTTTTATTAAAAAAAACAAAAGTTCGAAGTACGTAAATGGAACTCTCTTCGGCGGGCCCGTCAGAGTGGCCGCTAGCTGACTGCCACTCTGACAAAACAACCGTTGCTTTCTTTTCTTTTTTTTTTTCTTTTCTTTTTTTTTTCTCTTTTCTTTTTCTCTTCTAATTTTATATCTTCTACGTGACATCTTAAAAAGTTGTTTAAAAACTTAACAGATGTGAAAAGTTGTTTAAAAACTTAACAGATGTGGATGATCTAAGCTGGTCCCTTTTCACCATGCATACTAAGTGACAAGATAATTGAGTGCTGCTGCAGCTGACTAATGAGCTGGCATTGCATAACATCCAAAAATCTGGCTACTTTTTTCCACCAGGAAGCTTGTGATCACCATCAAGATAGAGACCTAAGTGAGATACTGAAATCTTTCAAACAAGAAAAACCCCTCGAAAAGTATACTAACTTCATTCTATAATATAATGTTTAGTTAAAGTATATTGAAAAATTAAAACGTCGGTGGGGGAATTTAAAGTGAAATTAATTTATATTAAAAATTACAAAATAATTTTTCATTTTAAATTTGATGATTGGTTATATTTGAACGTGATGAATTCTTTTGTGTGAGATTCACTTAACAAATAGATATTTATCTTTCGTTTGACAACTATTCTGCATTTACACATTTGACCTTCTAATATTATTTTTGTCACATTTTACACATATTTTTTAATAGCATTTAGTCTTTCTAACCAATTTTTTTTTTATATAAAAACAGTTGTAATGCATTAATATATTATATTTCTAGTATGAAACTATACGTGTTTTTTTTTTTTTATTTTTTTATAAATATTGAGGTGTGTTTAAGTAACTATGATTTTGAACTAATAATGTAACACATTTTTATATTTTTTTTTATTGGAGATCTGATCAAAGGGATAAAGTTGTACACCATATGTGCCAAAAATAATAACTGATCAAAGGGATAAAGTTGTTAACCATATGTGTCAAGAATAATAATTAAGAATTAAATGCGAAAATGATATAATAGTGGGAGGGCCAAGATTGGAAATAATATATACTAACAAATATGAGATACAACTCATGATATGTTTTGTGGTTAAAAGAAATAGTAGGCACAAGAAAATTAAACTAGTGAAGAGGATGGCCTCATCATCATCTTCATTTTTCTTTTCTCTCTTGTTCATCTTTGCAGTTTTCTCAGCAGTGGGAGAATCAAAGACAAGTTATTTCCCAGGTGGAATCAACCTGCAAGCTTCACTGAAGAAACAATCTGCCAAGCCAAAGCTGCCATATGAAGTTCAATATTTCCCACAAGTTGTTGACCACTTCAGTTTTATACCCAGTGGCTACAAAATCTTCTACCAGAAGTACCTAATCAACAAGGACTATTGGCATAAGGGAGGCCCAATATTTGTGTACACTGGGAATGAAGGAGATATTGATTGGTTTGCTGCAAATACAGGCTTCATGCTTGATATTGCCCCAAAGTTTCATGCTCTTCTACTCTTCATTGAGGTATGTATCACAACTCCCCTCGCCTCAACTCAAAATCATTATCTTGGGCGACTTAACTTAAGCCAAGTTTAATTTTCCTGGTCCTTTAGTTTGCCGGCTAGGGTATGTAACAAAGTGAAGTTTACTCCGTACATATTCTCTAAATCATTATCTTTTCGTTGGCCAACATAACTTAGTCTAGTTTAATTTACCTGGTCCTTTGCCGGCTAGGGTATGTAACAAGGTGAAGTTTATCCCGTGCATATTTTCCGATTATAGTTGTGGATTCCTTTGTCACTCAAAATCATTATCTTTTGGATAATTTAGATTAGTTTACCTGCTTGTGATCTTTAAAATAACAAGGTGAAATTTATTCAGTGCACATTCTTAGTAGGGGTAGAGTTTCCTTCGTAACTCAAAATCATTATTATTATTATTTAATTTTATTTTTGACCGACAAAATCTGTTTATTTTTTTGAGAAACCGACAAAATCTGTTTTAATCTCTATATGTGCTTTTGGATCTTAATTATGAGTTCCTAGCCTAAACGGGCTATTTTTGTCAAGTAGTACTTTATTTGAAAATGGTGTTTAGGGGCTTAAAAATTGTAGTCTAATCAGCAAATTATGATATGGACACGGGGGAACCTGAATTTATGTTCATAATTTTATAATTAAATGTTCACAATTTTAGAATTCTATATTCACAATTTATATATGTAATTTTGAACTTTATGTTCACAATTTTAGAACTCTATGTTCACAATATAGAGTTATGAAATTGTGAACATAGAGTTATAAAATTATGAACATAGAACTATGAAATTGTGAACATTGTGTTATGAAATTGTGAACATAAAGTTATAAAACTGTGAACATGAAATTATGAAAATGTAAACATGAAGTTATAAAATTATGAACATAGAGTTGTAAAATTGTGAACATAGACCCGAGTATACCTTGCAAGGTGGATCTAGGTCCATGGCATAAAAACTGAGTCTAATCACAGAAGATTAATATTTTAGTAATAAATTAAACTAAGGCTTCCGGTTAGGAATGTAGTCAAACTTTGAAATAAGTGGTATGAGGTTATTCAGTTAATTAAATAATATATTTTGAGCCTGCTCAAACACTTCATGGTCTAATTCAAAATAATATATTTTGACTATATGAATATTTACATCCTCATTATCTTTATTTATAATTTAATTAAAATTAAAATTAATAATATTATTGTAAGTTTTAAGAATTATATTTTTATGATTTTAAATTGTTTGTTTATTTTTATAATATAATTCTTTATTGATGAAGACATTAATGTGGCTATTGATTATTTTATATTTAAGAATACACTTAGAATTTTTTTCATAATTATTAGTGTAAGTAAAATTGTTAAAAGCTTTTGAATCTTATTCCAAGTAATTTAAATTTTAGCTATGAAAATATATCCCAAGCTTATAAAATGATAGGAGTGGGCATGATAATTTCATTAATTTGTGGTTGTTATAATATATATGCAGCATAGGTTTTATGGAGAATCACTGCCATTTGGGAAACAATCCTATAAGTCTGCAAAGACACTGGGGTACTTGAATTCACAGCAGGCATTGGCTGATTATGCCATTCTTATAAGGAGTTTGAAGCAAAATCTGTCTTCTGAGGCTTCCCCTGTTGTGGTGTTTGGTGGCTCCTATGGAGGAAGTAAGTATATAATAAACCATATCCAACACTAAGTGTTGCAAAAATCGCGCCTAGGCGGCGCCCGACCGCGTCGAGGAAGGCCGAAATCGGCCTCCGCGGCCCGGCGCCTAGCCTGCCTGGCCGGGCGCCTGGGCCGCCTAGGCCGGCCGGCTGGCTAGGTTTTTTTTTTTTTTTTTTAAATTTTAAATTAACACTTAAAATATTTTTTTTTTAAATTTAAAAAAAAACAAAAACTAGGCGCCTAGCGATTTTTGCAACCTTGCCAACACTCATTTCAAACAAATTAAACAAAAGAAAATAAAAATAAAATAAAATAAAATATGGACCACCATTCAACCCGAATTTAGATAGGAAAATTCGTTCCCATCTTCAACGAGATTCTTTTGGAGGATAAGAAAAGGGATAGAATGACACTCCCTGCCCTGGCCCTAACCCTATTCCATCACACACACACACTAATAATTATGAATATTAGTCTAATTGAATATCTAAATACATATTTAAAAAACTATATATATATATATATATATATATATATATGACTTAAATGGTATTTTTATTTCTAATATTGTAATAAAAAAAATTAGGGTAGGAAATCCTATCCTCGTAAAATCCTCTTGGGGCGGGAATGCGGTAATTCCCAATTTAGTTGGAGAAACTGAGTGGGGGCAAGGATGAGGGTAAGAGCTTCGCAAGGCTTAATTCAATGCGGGTTTGATTCCCACGAAAGACATGTGAGGTCATTAGGAGACTTATTGTCTAACAAATTGATTAATGAAAACTCCTTGTTGCATGTAGGAGTTATGAGAGTTTAGGATTAGTCTAACATAAGTTAGAAAACCTAATTTATTAAAAAAACAAAAACAAAAACAAAACAAAAGAATGAGGATAAGAAATTGGGTTTGGGCGGGGATGGGATGGGGACCATACTCCTAGCCTTCGTCCTATTGTATTGCCAACTCTAGGAAAAAGATATAAATTGATACAGCATTGGATTCTTTTAGCATGCCCTTATGCATGGATCAAAAGTATGACTTTTGATAAGTGTTCTTTAGTGCTTTAATCATAAAATTTCGCAATTGCTACTTTAATAAAGTGAAATATGAATGAAAAAAGTTCTCAATGGTTAAACTTAATGCTAGGTTCTCGATATGAATTATGGTGTTTTGTGAATTTATTTTCCACAATGGGCACTTTCAGTGGCGGATCCAGCATGGGGGCAACTGCCCCCACTCACTCCCACCCCGTATATAGCCCTTGTATGTATATATGTATGTATAGTATATGTTTACATATAAATACAAGAAAACATATAAAAGTTAACAAGTGATTAGTTGGCTCAGTTGGTTGATGCGCCTTTGTGCTTAGTAAAGGTTTGAAGCTTTGAATCCTGAAGTATTCGTCCTCTTGCCTTATTCCCTTCTTCTATAGCTTTTCACTTTGAAGCCTTCATCCTCCTCTTGGCTTTAATTCCTTGAGCTTTTATATATAATTTTTTTTAAAAAAAATTAATAATGAGATTTGTAATTTATAATATGTTTTCTATTTGAATTATTTTATTAAATTAATTATGTTTTGTATATTGTTACTAATATTTTTATAAAATTTTGATGTGTTTTATTTTTTGTCCATATCCGACCATATTTATGACTATATTATTTTTAAGTGTTTTATTTTTTAAACTACTTCCGCCCCCACTGAGAATTTTTTCTGGATTCGCCACTGGGCACTTTTATGAATTTATTAGTGCAAGTCCATTATGATGAATTGATTGAATGAAGTGTATATTGATCATTAATTCATTATCCAGTGCTTGCTGCTTGGTTCAGACTCAAATACCCACACGTGGCAATTGGTGCATTGGCATCTTCAGCCCCAATCTTGCAATTTGATAACATTACTCCATGGTCTAGCTTCTATGATGCTGTTTCCCAGGACTTCAAGGTTTGCCCAACAAACTTAATTTCATTAAAGAGATATTGTCACTTTTGGTCGACTATTCTTCACTTTTCATATTTAGTTCCTAACTATTAATATTGTCACATTTAGTGCACGAGTATACTTTTGTTGTCACATTTAGTCATGTTGGGATAATTTTACTTTTGAATAGGATGTGAGCTTGAATTGTTATGAAGTGATAAAGGGGAGTTGGTCAGAATTAGATGGTTTATCAACAGCTGAGGCGACAAAGATTTTCAGAGCTTGCAAGTAAGTTTCATGAATGCAAAAAGCTAAGGGATCATAGGCTAAAATATTTCAACTTTTTTACTTCAAATAAAATGGTTGATTGATTGACTAATTAAACATTTGTTCAAAACCAGGGATTTGAAATTTGTATATTCAGCCAAGGATTGGCTATCGTCAGCTTTTGTGTATACAGCAATGGTGAATTATGCTACCGAGGCCAATTTTATGAAGCCATTGCCTGCGTACCCAGTAGAGAAGGTTATACATCCTTTTCAATATTTATATGGAAAGAGAAAATGCTCAAATAAGCCATCAAACTTTACAAGATAAATCAATTAACTCCCTGAACTTTAAAAGGTGCAATTAAACCTTCCAGCTTATTATTTTGGTGCATTTAGACCCAATAAACAGTTACCCACCTAGAATAACCGGTTAGTAGGGATTTTGGCAAGAAAATCGACGACTGGTGACGATCGTCGGTCACCATTACCCGTGAAGAAGGCAACCACACTGATTGTCTTCTTCATCGATCAGAAGAGGATGACCAGTCCGGTTGACCGACAATCGACTTGGTGGCGGCAATTTTGTTATCAACGACGGTCAACCGCAACTAACAGATTGAATTTATTTGACCGATTTTAATAAGTTAGAGGGTTTAATTGTACCTTTTAAATGTTCAAGTAACGGACCCGGTCTCCCATTTTTTTCACCAAAAAAATAGCATTCAGGTTATTTAATTTAATTTAATTTTGGTGTTTAGATGTGCAAGATTATTGATGGATTCCCAGCAGGGGCTTCCAAGATTAGCAGGGCGTTTGCTGCTGCAAGTTTATATTACAATTACTCTGGAACACAAAAGTGTTTCCACATAGAAGATGAATCTGATGATCATGGACTCCATGGTTGGGACTGGCAGGTTAGATTTAAACCTAACAATTCTTTCAACACATACTTACATCAATATGCAACATATATGTTGTATACGTGTACAATGATGGTTTGGTTCGATTCAGGCATGTACAGAAATGGTTATGCCAATGGTTGTGTCGGAGGAGAGCATGTTTCCTCCATCTTCATATAGCTATGAAGACACAGAAAGGAGCTGCCAAAGGATGTATGGAGTGAAGCCCAGACCACACTGGATCACCACTGAATTTGGTGGCAATGTAAGCTAAGCTAAGCTATGCTTTCATTCCATAAGGATCTGGGACGACATTTTACCCAATATCAGACAAAACCAGAGTGTATGCTAATTCTATGTGTTTTTGGGACAGGGGATTGAGCAAGTTCTGAAGAGATTTGGGAGCAACATCATTTTCTCTAATGGAATGCAGGATCCATGGAGTAGAGGGGGGTGAGTATTATTTCTATTGATAATATAACTCTATCAAACACTTATCACTGCACCAATAGTTTATACTGCCACATTGTTGGACTTGGCTCTTCACCAACCTCCGCCCAACAATTCTTCCTAGCACCTGTCAACCTTAACTGCATAGTTTTTACTCAAAGTCGTGATATCACTTGTTAAGATAAAGGGTTTATCACTACGCCAAAAGTTATAGCTAATAACGAAGACACAACTTTATTTCCTTATACCACCACATTTTTGAGCAGCCGTTATATCGTGGACCAGGGTCCACAGTTGATTCATAGTGCACTGTGGATCCTAGTCCAATACACAGAATTTGACTTCATAAGGTACAGAATTCATGTTCATAATACACAGAATTTATCTTCATAATAAATATACACATAAACACGATATAATGGACATGAATTTGTGTATTATGAACATAAATTCTGTGTATTATGCTAAGTGTTTATGTGTCCTCAGCTATATAATTATGTGCATTATAAACATGAATTTTGTACTTTATAAAGTCAAATTATGTATATTGGACACTGTGAACCTTGGTCCACAATATAAATTGCCATTTTCAAGAGGCAGGTGCGTGCTAGACTTAGCCTTTCAAATTTCCGCCCATAAATCCCCTAGTCACATAGTGCTGGACTCCCTTTACTAGCCTCCACCCAACCACTCTCTACCGAAAGTGGGAACTAAAACACATGATACTTTTAGTACCATTAAACCAAGAGAGGGATGATTAATGGGATTTTGGATTTGTGTGTGTGACAGAGTGCTGAAAAATATATCAGATAGCATAGTGGCACTGGTGACTGAGAAAGGTAAGCATGCTGGCTATTAAATATTGATTGATGAATTAAAGGCTTAATTACCATTGTTTCTAATCATGATTATCATTGGATTAGGAGCACACCATGCTGATTTTAGATCTGCTACAAAGAATGACCCAGACTGGCTCATCCACCAAAGGGAGAAAGAAGTAGACATTCTCCAGAAGTGGATTGGGGAGTATTACAGGGATATCAATCAAAATTGAACCAACTCTTGATCCTTGGAAACATGAACCCCTAAACAAACTAAAACTAGCAATTCAACAACAATTTGAACTTTAAACGTAACCAAAGTCTCATATTTCCGCTTCTTAAATAAATGACCAAATTAAACAATGGTTGATGGAAAAAACATTTACTTTTAATTTATGTTTTTTTTTTAAATTTTATTTCATTCTCTTTTCTACCTCAATCGCTGCCTCTTTGTTGTGGTCCACAAATATAATTAGGATCTATTGTTTTATGAGAACAACCATTCCAGTAAAAAGTAAGGACTAATCTCAACAGCTCAACCACTAATCATGGTTCAACAATAGTTGATGATTTTAGTAAAAACAAAATACAAAATCAATTTTATAATTATTAATATTTATAAAATTAACCGTACCTTTTTTTTTCGAGATATTTTCCAGTAATTCTAAACCGTTGATCTACCCAAATGGATAGATCATATCAATCTCCACTTTTTACCAGAGAGCATATTTTCGTCTGAGCTCTCCTATACATATATATGGGGGAAAAAAGAAGATGATGCATAGAAACATATTATTCTACCTTAGTAATGGTGAGGAGCCAAAAGTTTAATTGTAAGAGTTTGGAGGAAGCATAGAAATATATGTATTTATGTAAAGAGTTTATAATGGTATTTTTGGATTAATAAAAAAATAGCAATTCCTAATGAGCTAAAAATAGCTAATACTTCCTCTCTCCCATTTTATCCGTCATACTTACTATTCATTGGTCAAAACCACTCTTCATTCTTTGTTTATTTTCTTTAACTTCATTCTTTGTTTATTTTCTTTATTATTTTTTACTTATTTTTAAATTTGTTTCTTTTTGTGTGTTTAATAGTATTTTTAGTGTAGTTTCTAAATATATAAATTTTGTATATTAATACTAAACTTAATATTATGAAAATTTGAATTAAAAATAACTTCAGTCAAGCTCGTTAACCGAACCAGACAGTCAGACACATAAAATGGGACGGAGGGAATACTAGGGAAGCCTTTCAAATCATTATTCCCATTACAAAACAAATAACCCTTTATGTAAAATTCTATTCCTTGCTGTAAAAATTTGAACCAAACAGAAGAATAAATCTATTCCACGGAATGGCATTCCATTCCATTCCAATGTATTTCACGAACCATAGTTCACGTAAATGAATCTCTAACATTATAGAATCGAAAAAGTAAGGAGTTGCTCTTAAAATAATAAATTTATTTGTTTTTATCATACTAAGATAATGCCCAAAAAAACGAAGATAGTTATAAGTTTATTCATACTCCTTTTGAGTAAAAAGGGAAGGGCAAAGCCCCAGCATACAAAATACAAAATGCACCTCCTAGCATCAACAGCTCAAGAAATTCATACTCCTTTTATGCATAAAAAAAACTGCCATCCAAATGGTCCTCCACTCACTCCATCACGAGTGCACATGCTTTAGCCTATCCTTTTTTTGGTCACCAGGATACTGTAAGGTAGCATGATGAAGGTGGTTGGAGATGAACAAATTAAAGCCATCCATCATGTAGTTTTTAGCTACCTTACAATATCCTAGCACCCAAAGCAAGGATATCTACCACAACAAAAATAGGGAGTGTCTAAGTACAACTTACTCAGTTACATTGGTATCAGAATTCAAATAAGCTATCAACGAATTGTCGGATTGTGAACCAAATGCTCATCCTCCCCGGCCTCCATCACACGTAGGCCTATCCTTGTTTTGGCCACCAGGATATTGCAAGGTAGCATGATGAAGATCGAGGATGAACAAAACCATCATTTCGGTTAAGTTTTAGCTACCTTACAATATCCATGCACCCAAAACAAGGATATCTACCATACAATATCCAGGCACCCAAAAAATTCCCCGCAAATAAATGCATTTTGAGCTCTGCTCTGCTCATTAGAGCATCATTAGAACACATGACTACACTCCAATATTCACCATCATCTCCGATCCGTTTTATCCGCAATCAAACCAATTAATTTAAAGCTTCAATACAGCCAAACTGCATTTATAATTTCATAGAAAATTTCAAACAACCGAATTCTGGAATAAATAAATAAAACAAATGCATAAACTAACATAAAAGAGGACTGCTTATATATTTTGCGCGAATATACATGCATACATGCAAATATATATATATATATATATAGACAAGCAAATTATAATATTCAAAAATCCCCCAAAAAAAACAAGAATGATATATAAACGTAGTGTAAAGATTGAAGGTGGGAGAGGCCGGGATCCGCGTCGGAGAATATATATATAGGCGGGAAAAGTGCGGGTTTTGGTTGTAATTTGTAAAAGCTTTGAATGCAAGGGGTAGATGGGAAAAAGCATCAAACAGTTGAAAAATGCTATTTTCATTTTTCAGTCATGCAAATCCGGGCGTATAGGTTGCTATAAGAGTTCCTTAATTTTTTCTAAGAATTTAATAAACAAGTAGGTATTCTTAAATTGCTATTACAAATATAATTTACTATTGTGATAAAATTTAACATTATATAGTTTTAAAATATTAAGGATTTATTTAATTGTTTAAAAAGTGAAATTTAATTAATTAGTCATTAATATAATTGGCATATATGTTAATACAATCTCTCGGACGATTCTAGCGTTATAGTAAATAATACAGAGGGTAGATAAAGAAAAGTAAAAGAGAGGAAAAAATGTTCAGAGACCCACTTCATTCATAACTTACATATCACTATATACATACAACATTAGGAAATGCATACAATAGTGGATATAGAAAAATATGATAATGGCCATAAATAATAAATAGAGTAAATTACCAAAATGGTCCCTCGACTATATCGATTTCACCAATTTGGTCCTACTTATTTTGACTTGGCTAATTCCATCCTTCGACTATCAAAATTTTAACCGTTTTAGTCCTCCGGTCACCAAAGAGAGAAGATGGCGAAGGGAGATAGATTTGATGGAGAATGGAAGAAACTTGAGAGAATGGAAGAAATTTGAGAGAATGAAAGAAGTAGAGAGCAAGAACAAAGAAAGGGTTGCCGTGAATCGACTCAATTTTTTGCTGCAAAGCAATTTGAGGGTATGAAAAACCCTAACTATCTGTGTCCCAAGCTATTAATATAGGATGCAGATTATATTTAGCGGAGACATGGAATTGCATCCATCCGCCGTGTCGTTACCGTCGAGAAGCATGGAAAGCGCCATCTTTGTTTATTATTTGAGAAGGCCAAAAGAGACAAACTTGTAGTCTCGTAAATCATATTGATCCAAAGCAACAAAAACTCACTAATTAAATAAACCATAAAAGTCGGAAAACAACCAAAATCCAAGCATTATCGGAGGAAAGCCAGTCGGTGCTAAGTGAAGTTCCAATAATATCCCTCAAAATAAGCCGTCTAAGTGACCGGAGGACTAAAACGGTTAAAATTTTGATAGTCGAAGGATGGAATTAGCCAAGTCAAAATGAGTAGGACCAAATTGGAGAAATCGACATAGTCGAGGGACCATTTTGGTAATTTGCTCTAATAAATATTTATAACATGAGTTCAATTGTTTCTAATTTATATATGAATTGAGTTTAGTGTTTATAATTTATGGGCTATACACTATGTAAATAGGAAAACAGAGAAATATGGTCAATATATATATATATTATATGATGTGATTTTTAGTACACTCTAGAATTATCTGTAAATGAGTTCGAGAAGTTTTGCTTAATTCATGAAATATACTAAGGGAAATTGTCCAAAATATTCCTCTAATTAGTGTGCTGGAGTTATGTATTTATAATGTTGAAATAGAAAATATATGGTGAACTTTTGCGTGACATGAACTAGTCAAGTTAATCGCAACATGTGCTAATATTGACATGACTTTTAGTGAAGAGACAACTAAGTAGATGTTCTAATAGTCGAAAAACCAACCCAAGGGGTTGGCTTCCCAATTCTCAAGGTCGTGTGTTGGGAACCGGGTCTCATATAAGTAACTTGAGTTGAGAGTCAAAAAATAAACGAACACTTAATCATGATTTTCAATCGTGTTAAACACGTCCTAAAAGTTTATGATTCCTCGTATAAAGTAACAAGGGCTATAAAACTAGAATTTTTGAGATGTAAGAATACGTAGGTCAAACTTCTCAAGTTAATTTTATGCTAAATTAACCAGTGTAACTTGAGATTTGTAATTTGTAAAAAATCTCTCAAATATTTTAATCAAGAATTATGTAAGACAATATATAAATATTTTAATATTTAGCCATCATCAACATTCCCTCCTCTATTCTCTTAATAACCATAGTAAATATTTATTAATGTTTTAAATTGATTTTAATTAATAGATAATAAACTAAAAAATAAATTGATGACAAGAATTTAAATTAATTTATATACTTGTGATATCATTTTTTTTTAAATTGTACTCCATATATGTTTATTATAATTTAAATGTAATCTTTTTTTTTTTTTGAAAACATTTAAATGTAATCTATATATATATATATATATATATATATATATATATATATATATATATATATATATATATATATATACTAATTCAAATACGAACAAGACTTTATGTGCAGCCGTGCGAATTGCACCATTTGGTATGCATAAATAACACACCATAGAGTGTTCGAAAATACACCAAAATTAAATGCACAAATGCACCACACACCACAAATGGGTTTAAGTATGAGGGTTTACTTTGTTTGGTAGTAAATAGAAATTGGAATCAAAATAAATAAATTTATATATATATATATATATATATATATATATATAATGCAAGGACAATGACCTTTTTATTTTTATTTTTTTTTCATTTTTTTCTCCCTTATTTTTAATTTCATTCTTCAAAAGTAGAGTAAAAGGGTAATGTGTTTTGTAATTACTAAAGGATTTGATTCCAATAGTAGAATAACAAAAGTTGACAAATAAATATGATGATGAGTACCAAAACCCATAATAGAATGCAAAAGTCCACAACTAAATACACGTACAAAGCATTTAGGTAGGTAGAAGAAACTCTAATGCTGCCTCCCTTTTCTCTCTAAAACAAAAGCCTTTATTTGCTGCTCAACTTCGGCTTCCACCGCCGGCCTCCGGCCGGAGCTCTAATGGAGCTTTGAGCCGGCGGTTTTGGTCACCTTCCATGTTTACTCTCGCTCTTCTTCTGCCCCGACCACCGTCGCAGTTCCGTCCGCCTCCGACCACCGCCACAGATCTTCTTCTTCCGTTTTCTCTCCCTTTGAATAAAATAATAGTATGTAGGTATTGGGGTTTGTGTTGGTAGTCTTGAACTCCCAACCCTACTTTGACTTTACCCACTTTTTTTTTTCTCTATTATTGTGTTTTCCTCTCGTTAGTTTCACGAGCATTTTTCCTCTCGTTACTTTCACGAGCTTTTCATTTTCATTAGCATAAATCGTTTAGTTTGGTTTCGACAAGTGTTGATCTTATCCTGGGCGAGCAAAAAAGAATGATGATGAAGACCCAGATCTTTGAAGAAGCTTTAAGCTCCCTGAAGGAACATAGCTTCATAGTTATGAAACAGTCTGCGATTCAAGTTTTCTATAGCATAGTTAGAAAAGTTGTTTCTATGTCTGACTGTAAGGAATGGTTTACCATTTCATTGATAATTGATGTAAATGTTTTATGTTATGAATTAATGGAATAGCTACTTTTATTTTCAAAAAAAAATACACGTACAATGACCTTTTTATTTGTATTTTTTTTCATTTTTTTCTCCCTTATTTTTAATTTCATTCTTCAAAAGTAGAGTAAAAGGGTAATGAGTTTTGTAATTACAAAAGGATTTGATTTCAATAGTAGAATAACAAAAGTTACAAACAAATATGATGATGAGTATCAAAATCCATAATAGGATCGATGCAAAAGTCCACAACTAAATACACGTACCCTTAATTCATCAAATTTTTGAAATGTTTTTCCAAGATTTGTCATGCTATATACTTTTAAAAATCAATTAAACAGTACAATTTGTTATACATCACTTTCAATATTTCAATATGGATAAATTGTTTTTCCATAATTCATCATGCGATATATTTGGAAAAAATCAATTACACAATTTGTTATATATCGCAATCAATATTTTTCAATATGAATATAAAATTTATTTTCATGATTCAACATATCATGTTATATATTTGGAAAAATGAATTACACAATTTGTTATATATCGCATTCAATATTTTCAAAAATCATGCTACATGATATGAATATGACAGTATATGATTTGTATTTTTTAAATAAAAACTATGAAAACATCAGTCTCAATTAACTGAAATTCCTTGCCAATAATTCCATTTTGAGCTCTGCACACTATCTCGACTTGACTCCAATATTAACCATCTTCTTCAACATCTTCATCCATCGATGCTAAATCCCCACCTTCTTTCTGGGCAACTTTCTCCGTCATTACCAAAACTCCAAAAGGCTTTCATTTGTTGTCTCTTCGTGAACATTAAAAAAAAAGGGAGATATCTTCAACAGAGCATGTTAGGGATGAACAAAATTAAAGATTTTGCAAATGAATCTTTACCCTTGTTCATAATTTCAAAGTAAATAACATTATAAAAAAATGCTATGATGAGTTGGTTCTCAAAATGATTATGTTTATTTGGTTTATCATATTAAGAAAGTGCATATGCTTAAGAAAAAAAAATTAAAATGTTTATACTTCTATTCATAATCCTTTTATGCATCCAAAGAAGCTAGCTTCTTGTTTATAGGCACCTATTTTAGAACAAACGCCTATTGTATACTTTCTACAACAGAAAGTAAATGAGCAGTTTTGCACTAAAGTTATGAACCAGGTGCTCTTCCTCGCCTCCATAATGTATTTCATTATGCGTAACCTTTAGCCCTATCCTTATTTTGGCCACCAAGCTACTGTCAAGTAGCATGGGGAGATGAACAAACACATCATTAGCACTTTAGCTACCTAGCAGTATCCAGGTGCCAAAATAAGGATATCTAAGATTAACAAGAAAGCAACAAACTAGAGCAAGTAAAAGTCTCATCCTCTTCCGCTGACGCACTTGCTTCAGAAGGACTTAACAGTAGCTCGCCCGCTCTTTTTCACTCTTGTACTTCTTTACCTATAAAGGTCAAACTGGCTCTTTTGTATGATCAGCGGGGATTTTCATCCCCTAGGTTTTAATTATCAATAAAATTCTCTTTGTTAAAAAAAAAAAAAAAAAAAAAAGTCTCATCCTCTTCCTCCCAAATTCAAACAAGCCTTAGCCACAAAAAATCACCTATGCAACAAATTAATAAACCTAAAAAGAAGCAAAAACAAAAAATGTACAATCAAACCAATTATAATATTCAAATTTCGAAAAACCAATGATAACTAGAGGTAGTGTCTAGTGAGGAATAGATAAAAGATTGAAGGAGGAAGAGGGATATTTGCAGGAGAATATATAGCGGGGAAATGGCCTAATAGAAATAAAGTGCGGGTATAGATGAGATGGGAATTCGGTAGCAGAGCATCAAGCAGTTGAAAAATGCAATTTTCATTTTCAAGTCATGCAAAATGAGGGTGAAATCAGGTGCCAGGCAAGTACTGGGGTATGTGTTTGTAGACGACACTAAAAATTTGAGAAAGAGTTTGAACATATTTAAACTCGAATTCTGTGTATTATGAACATGAATGTTATATTGTGTATTATGTTAAGTGTTTAATTAATGTTCATTATATCGTATTTATGTGTGTGTTTATTATGAACATGAATTTGTGTTTTTGTGAAGTATTTAATTCATGTTCATTATATCATGTTTATATGTATGTGTATTATGAACATTAATTTTGTGTATTATGAATATGAATTTTGTGCATTATGAAATCAAATTTTGTGTATTGGACCAGAGTCCACAATGCACAGTGAACCCGGGTCCACGATATAAATTGACAATCATTACTATGTGGACCATGGTCCACGTAGCTCTGCGGACCATACTATCAATTAATGTAGAATCAGTAAAAATAATGTACTTTAGTATATTAAAAATGTACATTATATTCAGGGAATGCACATTATTTGTGTACTGAATGTACATTATATAATAATGTACGTTTAGTATATTAAAAATGTACTTTTTTGTTATGGTCCACACAACATTATGTAGACCAAGATTTGTCATGCTATATACTTTTAAAAATCAATTGAACAGTACAATTTGTTAGACATCACTTTCAATATTTCAATATGGATAAATTGTTTTTCCATAATTCATCATGCGATATATTTGGAAAAATCAATCACAATTTGTTATATATCGCAATCAATATTTTTAATATGAATATAAACTTTATTTTCATGATTCATCATATCATGCTATATATTTGGAAAAATGAATTACATAATTTGTTATATATCGCATTCAATATTTCCATAAAAACTATGAAGACATCAGTCTCAATTAATTGAAATTCCTTGCCAATAATTCCATTTTGAGCTCTGCACATGAGAATATACCCTTAGAACACTAGCCTCCAATATTCACCATCTTCTTTATATATTCTTCAACATCTTCACCCATCAATGCTAAATCCCACCCTCTTTCTGGGCAACTTTCTCTTACACTACCAAAACTCCAAAAGGCTTTCATTTGTTGTCTCTTCGTGAACATTAAAAAAAAAAAAAAAGGGAAGATATCTTCAACAGAGCATGCTAGGGATGAACAAAATTAAAGATTTTGCAAATGAATCTTTACCCTTGTTCACAATTTCAAAGTAAATAACATTATAAAAAAATGCTACGAGTTCTTTCTCAAAATAATTATGTTTATTTGGTTTATTATCATATTAAAAAAGTGCATATGCTTAAGAAAAAAATGAAAATGTTTATACTTTTATTCATAATCCTTTTATGTATGCAAAGCAGTTAGCGTCTTCTTCATAGGCACCAGGATGTCCTCCTCGCCTCTATAACGTACTCCATTATGCGTAGCCTTTAGCCCTATCCTTATTGTGGCCACCAGGATATTGTAAAGTAGCATGGGGAGATGAACAAACTCATCATTAGCACTTTAGCTACCTAGCAATATCCAGGTGCCAAAGCAAGGATATCTAAGATTAACAAGAAAGAAACAAACTAGAGAGGATATCTAAGATTAACAAGAAAGCAACAAACTAGAGCAAGTAACAGTCTCATCCTCTCCCTCCCAAAATCAAACAAGCCTTGCCACCAAAAATCACCTAAGCAACAAATTAATAAACCTAAAAAAGAAACAAAAACAAAAATGCACAATCAAACCAATTATAATATTCAAATTTCGAAAAACAAATGATAACTAGAGGTGGTGAGGAATAGGTAGAAGATTGAACGAGGAAGAGGGATATTTGCAGGAGAATATATAGTGGGGAAAATGGGGGAAATGGCCTAATAGAAGTAAAATGCGGGCCTTGGTTGCAAAAGCTTTGAATGCAAGGGGTAGATGGGAAATTTGGGACAAACAGCATAAAGCAGCTGAAAAATGCGGGTATGTTGTGTTTTCTGTTTTCTAATTTTTTAGTTTTGTGTTTTCTGTTTAGAAAACTTGTTTACTAACTCTTATTTTTTCAAAATTATTTTTTTAGATTAACGTTATAAAATTAACATAATAAGTTTAATTTCGAGTGATTTTTAGAACTTAAATTTAAAATATATTTGGTTTAAATAGAATAAATATAATTTTTACTTTTAAGTTCAATATATGTAAAATTTTTACATTTGATATCCGAACCAAATTTATATCTGTATATAACATAACTAAAAATATATCTGAATCAATAACCTATTAAGTTCACATAAAATTTAGTTTAGATAATATTAATATTTTTTGAGCTAATATTTAAATATTTTGGATATATTCATTTGAATGACATGTATATAGTATAAATTTTTTATTTTGAATTCTACCATAGTAATATATGTGAAATTTCGATATCTGATATCTGAACTAAACTTCTATCCGATATAACATAATTAAAAATATCCAAACCAATAATCAATTGAGTTCGATCAAAATATAAAATGTGGTATAGATTTCAATTTTTTTTTTGATAATGTGAATGATATATACTTTTAAGAATAAGAAAATAAGTTATGTTTAAATAATATGTAATGCAAGTAGAAAAGATAGAAGATTATGATAAGTAAAAGAATATGATAATGAATGTAATCATAGTAATGAAAAAATATGTAAGTAGATAATGGTGAGAATATAGTTATAGTGACATATAGTCTTAATAGATGATAGATGATTCTGTTTTCCATTTAGAAAATAGTTTTTAATAGTGTTCCAGTTTTCTAGAAAATTGAAAAACCATTTCCTGTTTTCAAAATGGAAAACTGTACTAGTAAACATGTTTTCTATTTTCTATTCTTCAATTTTCTAAATTTCCAAAAAATCGGAGAAATTTTCCAATTAGTAAACGAGCCCGCCACTACAAAAAAACGCGAGATTAGCGACTGTCCGTCGCTAAAAAGGGAAAAATCCGTCGCTAAACTATATAGCGACGGATAAGGTCCGTTGCTAAAAGTCGCCTCGCTAAATTTTGTGACGCAAATTAATTCCATCGCTAAGTTTAGCAACGGATAAATCCGTCGCTAAATTTTAAAAAATCCGTCGCTATTTTTCTCCCCGCGACGATGTGAATGAAATTTGCAAGGAAATAGCGACGGAATATTCCGTCACTAAATTTAACAAGGGAAAGTTCCGTCGCTATTTCGGTCCTATTCTTTCTTATTACAAAATATTTAGCTACGATTTTCCGTCTGTCGCTAAATTTTTTGAATTTAAAATATATATATATATATATATTGATTAATTAATATCCCATACATGTATTAAACCTATAATCTAATACTTCAATAATATAATTGCAAATATATTATATTAAGAAATACAAACTATAACAATAACAAAAGTATAGAAAACTTAAACCATTAGAATAAGATAGCATATAAAAACTTATCACTATAAACATGTATTGTATAGTTATACAAATTTATCACTATAAAAGTATAAAGCATTACATCCATCTGTTTCAATCAACATTTCATTTACTAATAAAACACTAGTACTAATCACTAAGCATGAGACCACTAATAAAATCCGTCGCTAGAATGTAGAAACAAGAACTACGCGTTTGAATATTTAGCTACGGATTTTAAAATCCGTCGCTAAAATGTAGAAACAAAAAATGCACTTGAATATTTAGCGACGGAATAAAAAATCCGTTGCTAATCTGTCGCTATTTTTTGCGCAAAAATTTACCGCAAAAGTTAGCTACATATTTAGCGATGGAAATTTTCTGTCGCAATATCCCTCGAAAATCCATCGCTAAATATAGATTTAACAAAAAAAAAAAAAAATCCGTCGCTAAGTTGTCGCTATTCTGTGTCTAATTTAGCAACGGAATAGGTCCGTCGCTAAATCCGTCGTTATTTCTGCGTTTTTTTGTAGTGCGCAATTTTCATTTTCAAGTCATGCAAAATGAGGGTGAAATCAGGGACTAGGCAAGTCCTTAGGCCTTCCCCATTTGTAAGTTTTACACCGTTTTTAAGAAAAAAAAAATGAGGTGGAGGAGTGATAAATTGAAGAGAGAAAAAAATATATATACTACAAATATGAGGATTTTGTAGACTAAGTGGGCCCCACCAAAATGAATGATAGTTGCACCTCACGCCCTCACGCCCAGGCAGGCGCGTGCAGTGCACACACCCACCTGTGCACGTAAATATAATTTTTTTTTTTCAGTTTTTTTTGTTTTGTTTTTTTTTTCTTTTTTTTTCCTCCTCCACTCTCATTTTCTATTTCTTAGTCACACCTGTAAAATCTCTTAAAAAATCCACCACTATTGAGGAAGGCCTTAGAATGCATTTGGAAATATAGCATATTACTTTTGAAAGTCTTTTTTTAGTCTTTAACTATTAATGAAAAACTAAGTCAAAAGAAAATATTCATTCTAGTTAAAAGAAAAATGAATCATTTTGACAAAAAATATCTTTTGAAATTATATTCTAAAGACATTTTTCAAATTTCTATCTCATATTCAATCTTCTCTCTCTACATTTGAATGCTGCCAAATGGGTGGATT
The DNA here is from genome assembly GCF_003576645.1 of Ipomoea triloba. Taxonomy (NCBI): domain Eukaryota; kingdom Viridiplantae; phylum Streptophyta; class Magnoliopsida; order Solanales; family Convolvulaceae; genus Ipomoea; species Ipomoea triloba. The sequence continues at coordinate 20,806,287 of NC_044918.1, read as the reverse complement.
GACCTAGTTACTATCTATCTAGTTGTAATTTGCTTCTTAAAGGGCCAGTTCTGAACGTGTGAGACAAGTGCGATGGTACAAGCCCCTAATTTTTATATATGGGCACGCTCAAGTGGGAATGGTTGTCTAGAAGAGAAATAAGAACCACTCACAGCCGTTCATGTGTCAAGATTTAACAAATCAGATGTAATTTAAAAAAATTACGCGGTGACATTTTTGTAAATAAATCAAACTTTGGTGCAAGTAAAATGTGTTACAAGTGCAAGTTTGCAAGTAAACAGTGCAAGTAAAATCACTTACAAGTGCAAGTGATTTACCTTGGTAACATTTGTGCACCTAATGATAAAGCCTTTCACATAGGTGTACTTAATGACAACGTCTAGTGCAACTAATTATAACATTAGGTGCACTTAGTATTGATGTTCAGTGTACATTTTACTTGCACTTAGGTGCATTATATGAAAATGTTACTTGCACTTTTAACACAATTTACTTGCACTTCGATGTTCAATTATTTATGAAACGCCACCGTATTTTTTTTAAGAATCAGTGTTTATGACCTGTTAGATTTAGACACGTACATGGATGGTTGTGAGTTGTTTTTAGTTATCTCCTGGGCTACGCGTTCTCACCTGAACGACCTCTCATATACATATATATATATATATATATATATTGAGGATCTTATGAGAATCATGTCTTAATTAGGTGAAAACTGCATGAGTGCACACAATCTACTCCAGTGTCTCCATCGTCAACCAAGCATGCCTGAAAGTAGATTGTATGCATTCATGTAATAGTTGGCAGGTTTATATATGGGATTGAGTTCAAATAAAAACAACCCTCTTTTGTAAAAAGTGAGAATTGATCTAGGTTGTCAATCAGGGTTCATCGATCAATGGTTGAGATTTTTAGTAAAAAATATAATGTTAAGGGGACGTTTGGTTCAAGTTATATAAGATAATTATGGTTATATTTGCTTGGTAATATAAGATTCCCATGTTTGTTTCAAGTTATGTAAGATTCCCAAGAATGTAACATAACTTCCCGATGAAGTTTTTAGCTATTGGAAAGGAATGTGAGATACACCCCGATTTCTTAGGTAATCTCACATTCCCTTATCTTATTCCTAATATTGAGCTTTTGGCATTTTAATCAATTTATCTTATTTCCGTTGTCTTATTTACCTACTTAAATTTTAAACCAAACACAGGAATCTAGCATTCCCAGTTATCTAACATTCCCAACAATCTAACATTCCTTAAGGTAATCTAACATTCCGTGAACCAAACGCCCCCTAAATGTATACTTATTGCAAACATTCAAGTTTACAATATTTATAAAAATGACCATGCCAATTTTCCTTCTTTTTTTTTTTTTAAATTTATTTTTATCAACCCTCAATCATTGATGTACTTAAATAGATGGACCAAATCAGTCCTCATTTTTTTTTTTTGGTTTGAAGTATGTTCTCACATGAACCCTCCCATTTATATATGACTTGCGTTCACATGTTTGAGAACACCCACGTAAAAACTAAGGACAAATCTTAGCCATAAAAATTAAGTGATAAACAGTTACAATTAAAAGTTAACACCTTAAATTCATTTCTTTGAGTATAAGCTGTTACAGTACTGAAGTTTGCAATTTATATATATTGCAAACTTGAAAATTAAAAACATTATGAAAAAGTATATTATGGTTTGCTTTCAAAATAATTAAATTTATTTGCTTTATTCATACTCCTTTTATGAATCCAAAAATCCTTAATTTGGCCACTTGGATACTGTTAGGTAGCATGGTCGGAGATGAACAAAGTTATCATGCAATTTTTAGCTACCTTACAATAACTAGGCAGCCAAAATAAGAGGATATATATCCACCATACATATATTTCATTATTCAACAAATTAGCCCTGTCCAACAGTCCAAGTATGATAAAACAAATAAATCTTATTATTTTTAGAACAATAATCCATAACACTTTTTTGTGAAGCAGTGAGGGTTTTGAAAATCTTCAGAGCACCTGGTAATGTTGAATATGAAAAGAAGAGCTGCCCAAAATGTTCAAGAATGGAATACAATGCCCATGAACTATACAGTGGTTTGACCACAGCAAATTATAGTATTCAAATTTTTTTTTTTTTTAAATGATAATAATGAGACTTAAGAATAGGTAAAGATTGAAAGGCCTCAACTTTATAGGAAAAAAATGGAAGATATATATCTTCAGCAAAGCATGTTGGAGATGAACAAAAGTTTTTGTAAATGAATCTCTACCCTTGTTCATAATTTCAAAGTAAATAACATTATAAAAAATGTTATGGGTTCGCTCTTAAGATAATCAAGTTTATTTAATTTATCATACTAAGAGATCGAGTGCCTAGTTAAAGAAAATAAATGCTTATAATTTTATTCATACTCCTTTTATGCATCCAAAGAAGCCATCAGCAGGTTGTGAACCAAGTGCTCCTCTTCCCCTCCGTCATGCGAAGGCTTTAGCCCTATCCTTATTTTGGCCACCCGGATATTGTTAGGTAGCATGGAGAGATGAACAAACTCATCATTAACACTTTAGCTACCTAGCAATATCCAGGTGCCAAAACAAGGATATCTAAGATTAACAAGCAAGCAACAAACTAGAGCAAGCAACAATCTCATCATCCTCCTCCCCAAATCAAACAAGCATTGCCACAACAAATTAATAAACCTAAAAAATAAACAAAAAAAAAATAAAAATGTACAATTAAACCAATTATTTCAAATTTCGAAAAACCAATGATAACTAGAGGTAGTGAGAAATAGGTAAAAGATTGAAGGAGGAAGAGGGGTATTTGCAGGAGAATATATAGGGGGGGAAATGGGGGAAATGGCCTAATAGAAGTAAAATGCGGGCCTTGGTTGCAAAAGCTTTGAATGCAAGGGGTAGATGGGAAATTTGGGACGGAAAACAGCATCAAGCAGTTGAAAAATGCAATTTTCATTTTCAAGTCATGCAAAATGAGGGTGAAACTAGGGGTAAACATAATTACCAAAAAACCAACAAAATCAATAACTGTAAGGCTATTTTTTTTTTTTTTATTATTCGGTTATTAGGTTATTTATCGGTATAACCGCGGTCACCGAATAACTGATACTATTATTTATATTATTATATTATATATGTTTGTATATATACATATTTACACAACTAATATATATATATATATATATATATATATATATATATATATATATATATATATAGTCCTGTTCAAATGAGTCCTATGTTTTATATGAGTCCATGTGCACAATTGTTAGCCTTTTAAATAGTGTGATCAGTGGTGTAGATTAAAAGTGATTTATTTATTTTTAAAAAATTATTTAAAACCCAGATAATTGGGAGAGTATCTGTGCAAGGGTATTTTTGAGATTTGGGGTATACATATTAAATAGAATATTACTTGTTGATGTTCGGTTATTTAGTTATTGCATATTACTTTTGAAAGCTTTTTTTATAGTCTTTAACTATTAATGAAAAACTAAGTCAAAAGAAAATATTCATTCTAGTTAAAGAAAGAATAAATCATTTTGCCAAAAGCCTTGTGGTCAAGCGGCACCCGGTGTACACTCCCATGTGGAAGGGAGTGGGTTTGAGCCTCAATGGAGGCATACTCCTCACATTCAATTTTCTCTCTCTACATTTGAATGGTGTCAAATGGGTGGATTGACCTGCTATCTATCTAGTTGTAATTTGATTCTTAAAGGGCCAATTATGACCATGTGCGACAAGTGCAATGGTACATGTCCCTAATTTTTAGGGGTAATTTGATTCTTAAAGGGCCAATTATGACCATGTGCGACAAGTGCAATGGTACCTGTCCCTAATTTTTAGGGGTCATATATATATGGGCACACTCAAGTGAGAACAATTGTCCAGGAGAAAAATAAGAACCACTCACAGTCGTTCACGTGTCTAGATTCAACAAATCAGATGTAATTTGAAAAAAAAAATGACGCGGTGACATTTTCGTAAATAAATCAAATTTTGGTGCAAATAAATTTTGTTACAATTGCAAGTAAAATCACTTACAAGTGCAATTATTTTCACTTACAAGTAAAAATGATTTACCTTGGTAACATTTGTACACCTAATGATAAAGTCTTTCACATAGGTGAACTTAATGATTACGTCTGGTGCAACTAATTATAACATTAGGTGCACTTAATATTGATGCTCAGTGTACATTTTACTTGCACTTGTAATACATTTTACTTGCACTTAGGTGCACTATATGAAAATGTTATTTACACTTTTAACACAATTTACTTGCACTTCGATGTTCAATTATTTACAAAAATGACATTTTTTTTTAAGAATCAGTGTTTATGATCCGTTAGATTTAGACACGCGTGGACGACTGTGAGTTGTTCTTAGTTATCTCATGGGCTACGCGTTCTCACCTGAACGGCCTCATATATATATATATATTTGTTAAAATGTGGTTGCGCCTTCTCGTGCGGTCAGTGCGGTATACACCACTAATGTTTGAAAAATGCACAAAAACACCAAAAAACACACAACACACTCAAAATAATGCACCATAACTCACATATCCCTAATTGTGCATTTCGCCTTCTCGTGCGGTCAATGCGGTATACACCACTAATGTTTGAAAAATGCACAACAATAAAAATGCACAAAAACACCAAAAAACACACAACACACTCAAAATAATGCACCATAACTCACATGTTCCTAATTGTGCATTTCTAAACATTGTGTGGTATATATTTGCATGCCTAGTTGTGTGTTTTTTGGTGATGCGTACCTAATGGTGCATATTTGTGTTGTGCGTTTTCTAACATTGAGTGGTGTATATTTGTATATATACATAGTGGTGCGGCTGCATGAGTGCACACAATCTACTCTAGGATCTCCATCGTCAACCAAACATGTTTGAAAGTAGATTGTATGCATTCATGTAATAGTTTACATGTTTATATATGGGAGTGAGTTCAAATAAGAACGATAGAGCCGTCAATACGGGCTTAGCCCGTCGAGTAAGCCCGCCCCACCCCGCGCAAACGGCGGGGCAGACTTTGATATTTTGAGCCCGTATTTTGGCTGGCTTTTTAGCCCGCCCCCACCTAACCCGCAAGCTTTGGCAGGGTGGTGGGGGCCCGCCAAATGTATACTAAAAAAATTATTAAAATAAATAAACGCTAAAATAATAAATTTATAACATTAAATATGTCTTCTCAACTTGATTATATTCTAACATTAGTGTGTGTATAATAATAATAATAAATTATATATATATATGTGACGGTAAGAATGTTACCGGTATGTTTTGTATTATTATCTCAATGTAAGAGTACAATGAGTTCAGTACAATAGTGTTTGTCTTAGTAATGTTGCGTGTTCTCTCTACAAGTGTGAGTGTCCTTTTATATTCTTGAGCGCAACGACTCTCTGTTTCACCTTCAATGCGCAGTAAGTGGCCTCTTCAATGTGTCAGTAAGTGGATATTAACGCTAAGGAGTCGTTGGAGTGGCTCCTCATCTTTAATGTGTAACGGGTTGTTTGACGTCCGTTCATTGTCTTCGGGTCCTGCCCATAATTCCGGGTCGGGTACCTAATTACCCTGTCACCGTGTTTGGTAAATAAATAGCCTATCAGCCAATTTTGGCCTATTTCATCATTATTAGTTGTTTAATTTGGTTAAAAAATCAATATAAGTGTTTGGTTAATAAGCTTTTTGTAACTCCAAAATACTAAATTTCAAAAGGCTACTCAAAGCAACCTTTTCAATTAGTCTTTTGAGAAAAGAAATTATACCAAACAGCTATCAGCTAACAACTAATTTACCAAGCACTTTTCTACAATCAGCTAATATTATCAATTAGTTATACCTTATAACCAAATCATCTAACAGTATCAGCTAACAGTCATTTACCAAACAGGGTCATAGTCTTTTTTTTTATTAGAACATCCACTTTTGATCATAGTATTATTGTGACATGATAATTTTTGGTCATTTATCAACAAAACAGTTTAAATATCATTAAATACAAGAATTTTTTGGTCTTTAATTATTGATGTTTTCAAAAAAAAAAATAAACATAAAAAATACAACGGTTCAACATACTTTGTATAAAAAAAAGATTAAAATGTCTTTGTATTTAACGATATGTCAACGATTTTGTTGATAGAGTACTAAAAATGGTAATGTCACAATAATACTAGGACGAAATGAAAATTTTCTAATAAAAAAAAAGGTTAAAAGTGAATTGTCACCTATAAATCTAGGACCATAACTCACATATAAAATAACACATTCAACAATAACAAAAGAAAAATTAAAAAAAAATAAATAAAGAGGGGCGCTAAGAACATCATTATCAGTTGTGAATTATGCATAGTTTTTTAAGTGACACTAGGAGAGAGATGGGAAGGAAAACAAAAAAAAAAATAAAAAAAAAGTATAAAAAAAACAACTGACACAGAAATCAGAAAAAGGAAAAAAAAAACAAAAGGTTCACGCGCCTTTTAGCACATGATGTCACCCAAACTTGGAAACCAGAGCTGTCATCCACACGCACTCTCTCCTGCTGGTCTTGTTTTCCTTTCTAACATTGTGGACCCCACAAATATGTGAGTCTTGCAGGAAGAATAACTTAACAAAAAACAACTCTCACATCAGTTAGAAAATTAAGCAGTGGTTCTTATCTCTGAAATAACTATCCAATATCCACACATGTGGATGCTCTAAGCTCACTTTATGAAAGGAACTCAAAACAGAAACAGAGCTTGAGCTCCATTTTGGCACTTTATAGTGATTTTTTTTAAAAGTAAAAATCAATGTTTTGGTCTTTTAATTATTTTTGCAAGTGTTAATTCAATCCCTAGTTTTTAATTTGGTCGAATTGATCTTCTAATTGTTTTAAATTTCGTCAATTAAGTCTCTTATAACTACAGTTTCATTCGATATAATTATAGTTTTATTCGACATTATACAACTGTTATTCAATTTCATTTTATATACAGTATAGTTCCATTAAAACACAACTACAGTATCATTTCGATGTAACTACAGTTTCATCCGACAATATACACTCAAATATGTGAAACTGTTATTCAGTTTCATTGTATATACACCGCAGTTTCATTTCACCACAACTATAGTTTCAATTCAATTCAATTACAGTTTCATTTGATAATATTTTTTTTTGAAAGAAATAATATGTGAGAGAGTTTCATTTTAGATACAATGTAGTTTCATTTGGTAATTAACACACCAAAAATACGGACTCGTTAAGATGTAACAACAACCGTTTTTTTTTACTTAAAGAAACGACGTTGTTTTTGGACCATGGTCCACGATAACGAGCCACACAGCTGTGTGGACCATGGTCCATGTAATAATGATTGTTAATTCTTTTGCTAAATTGGAGATATTTTTATTAAGTGTGATAGCTGATTTGAAAATTTAAAATTGCTCCATACTCAAACACAATGATGGAATTATATTTGGATATTATCATTGAATTGGATTTTTTTTTTATTTATTTTTATTTATTTTTTATTTTTTGTAAAGAATCATTGAATTGGATTTCTTGTGGCGGTGATCCGTAAAGTGTCGGTTATGGAACGCGGAAGAGAATGGAGATGCTTTGACTTTGTTACTGAGTGTCGGTTATGGAACGCGGAAGAGAATGGAGATGCTTTGACTTTGTTACTGGGTTACTGCTACCGATTCATAAATAAGTGGAAAATCAAGTGGTTGGGTACTTAAATCACAAGTAAATGAGCAAGTGCTTGGATACTTAACACCATTTCTCATAGATTGATAGCATAAGGAGTCAGTAATAAATTGCTTATTATCAGCTTGTTAATATCAAGAATCTGATAGTGACTTGACTTCCCTCAACAAATCTCACTTACCCATTAATAACAGCAGATCCAAATTCCCCTTTCAATTTCTTAGAGAGAGAGAGAGAGAGTGGTAGAGGGAGAGATGTCAAGTAGATCTTGGACTTGCTTTAGATGTTGCTTGGTGATCTTTGCTGTGGTTTCAGCTCTGTGTGTATCTGGGCCTGCCCTTTACTGGAAATTCAAGAAGGCTATAAAGCTCAAAGCCTCTTGTCCTCCTTGCAAATGTGACTGCTCTCCACCTCTTTCCCTTCTCGATGTTGCTCCCGGTACTGTTCCTCAACTCTCTCTCTCTCTCATCCAATCATTCAATCTTTATTATTGTTGTTATTTGGTTTCTGGGTGATTTCCAAGTTTCAGTCTTTTATGCATTTTGATTAGATTTTGCTGCCTCTAGCTTCAATGAATTTGGTTACTTGTTTAACTGTAACTGGAATTTGATCTTTCATGTGTTTTTAAGTCTATGGGTAATTGACTAGATTCAATTTCTGTGCATTTGTTATCTGATTTTGCTGCCTCTTAGTTGGTATGGATCACTATTTTGTTTATTTCTTTGAGTATAAGCTGTTACAGTACTGAAGTTAATAAAACAAATACCAAAAATTGCAAAGCAATTTAGTATCTCCATTGCTGTTGATTAGCTATCATATGTGTTCTTTCATGAACAAGATCCAAGCAAATTTCCTTTGGTTTGGTATTTACCTATTTATGTTGGTTCTGAAGGTGTTGCATTTTGATACCATGGCTATTGCCTTTAAGGTATTTTATTTTGATGCACACAGCAAGGCACATTTCTATGGATCTATTCGTTTTGGTATATACTGGTGCCATATAAATGTGAAATAAAATGCTCCTTAATCGTTTTAACTCATACAGGATTTCATATTAATAACGTGCTATATTCATGGATTGAACCTTTATTATGACCAGACAAATTTAGGCCTTGACCTTACCTTCTATATTACGTGTCATTTTTGGGTTATGGACCAACGTACATAACAGCTTTCCCATCTAGCCCATCTGGTCCCCCTGGTCCCCCAGTAGTCCTAGGACTTGTCAAGTTGTCATTGCTTGTGTGTGCTTTTGTTGTTGCTATTGTTGTTGTTGTTGTTGTAATTTTGTGAAGATATAGAAAGCCTGGCCATGAGTTAGTGATGTTAACAAGTTAAAAAAGGTCCTTGCACGTCCTTTGTTTTGAAGGACTCCGCTTGCTAGATGTATTTATACTGTAACTCTGTAACGTCTCTCGAGATCGGTAGAGTGGGGAGTCTTGGCTTTTTCAATAAAGTTATGTTCAAAAGCTTCCTGCAGTTCTTACTTAGTACAGTAAACCTGTTTTACTTTATTCGTCGGGCACTTCAAAATAAGTAGTCACAAAGTTCCTGTGAGCTCTCTATTGAAGGAGCTTTTAGGATTCTGATCAAATAACATGTTGTAGAAAGGAAGAAAATGATGAACGAGCAAGGAAGACTGAATATGTAGATATTGAAATAACATATCAGATCCATTTGGGTTGAAGATGAAGCTTTGTATGAAACTATGGAAGGATATAGAAAGATCATGGCCTAGTGGCATATGCAGATACTTATTTTGTGCATAGATTGACTCACTTTGGTGCCACTAGGGAAATAAGAATTTAGTATAATGATGAATTTGTAGATAGTTTCTGGCAATGTATGGACGGAAGGGAAAGATTGAGGTCGGATGGTTTATGGTAGATACTTTTTGGGGTGACGAGGGAAACCTGTAGGCTGTAGCCACTACCAGAGGGCCTGCATTGGGTAAACCCTGCCTTGTGACCCTAGTCGACAAAGGACCATAAGGAGGTAAACCGGCCTAGGTTGCCCATAGCTGACCGGCTCATTCTTATTTTGTGGATAGATTGACATACTCTGATGTCACTAGGGAAATGAGAACTTGATATTGATGATAAACTTCTGATTCAAATTATTCCAATTCTATCATCTCAAATTTGTTCCGAACCTAAAAAGTCCAGTTCAACTAACGCTCTTGTGTTGTTCTCGACATGCAGGTCTGGCCAATCTTACAGTTAGAGGTAAATGTTCTCTACCCGTTTTTGTATCAGTTAAGATCTCAATTTCATTACCGAGGGAAACAGTAAGAAAAGAGAACATTTTCGCTTTATTTCATGATATAATTCATTGTTTCTAATAATAGACTGCGGGAAAGATGACCCGGATCTGAAGGAAGAGATGGAGAAGCAGTATGTGGATTTACTATCAGAAGAGCTAAAGCTGCAGGAAACGGTAGACAAAGAACGTACACATCATATGAACATTACTGTCACGGAAGCCAGAAGGTTAGCTTCCGAATACCAGAAGGAGTCGGAGAAGTGTAATACCGCCACAGAAACTTGCGAGGTGGGAAGAGAACGGGCTGAAGTTCTGCTCCGCAATGAAAAGAAGTTGACAGTTGTGTGGGAGAAACGAGCCCGCCAAATGGGTTGGACAGGGAATTGAATGAGCTATAGGTATGATCACATAAGAGTGTTCATTTACTTCTATAATTCATGGTTTTGAGGGAAAAAAAGGGTGTAATTTTAATATAATTATGTTTACCTGTTTCATTCATATTAGCAGATAATCAGATTTTGTCTGTCATAGTTGCGAATTTGAGATGTATTAACTTCACCAACTTGTAGTCTAATAATCAGCATTTTCAGAAAGTCCATTTGAGGAGTATTAAGTCTTCTTCTTATTTTGAGTTTATCTGAAAAAAATTTCATGTTTTGATCCAAACAAGTCTATCAAGTCCAAAGTTGGTTTTGGTTGATGTAGTTAGCAAATAAGTGAAAGAACTATGTACTTATTTATTCATTTATTTAATTTACAAAAACTCAATTTCCATAACACCCAAAGTTAACAAAGACTCAATTTCCATAACATCCCGTTAACAAAGACACATGGCAACTAAGTGTATCTCAAGCACCCTCCTATCTCAACTACATCCCGAGAGGTTAACTTTAAAATTAAAAAATATAAAATTTAAGAAAGAAAAGTATTGTCAATTAACAAATTGACCACAAAAAAGCGTAATAGTTTGCAGTGATTTGAGGTACTTTATAAGCAAGACAAGCAACATATGGATATGGTGTAATCATATAATACCATCACACTCTAACATCGAACCCTTTCTAACGTCAAATGTATATCACAAAGAGAATAAATCCTCTAAGCCGCAAAATTATATTTTGGGGCTCAAAATATCATCAAATTTACATAAATGGCCCATTTGGGCTTCCCGCCTTTTCTAGATCCTATTTAAAATCAAAGCTCCTTCCCCAAATTCAATTGGAACACAAACCCCATTCTCATCCTAGATTAACCGTTTATGACCATAACAAAAAAATCACTAGTCTTGGCCGTCAAGGTAAAGTAGATGAGGCCCGGAAGGTGTTTGATGAAATGCGTCAGAGAGATGTAGTCTCGTATGCGTCAATGATTAGTGTTTATATTAAGAATAAGGAGCTGGTGAAAGCTGAGAAACTTTACGGTTCCATGCCGGAGAGGAATGTCGTGTCCGATTCTGCAATGCTTCATGGTTATGCCAAGGCTGGGAGAATAGGCGAGGCTCGGATAATCTTTGATCAAATGCCTGACAGGAATGTGTACTCTTGGACCAGTTTGATTTCGGGATATTTTCAGATTGGAAACGTAGACGAGGCACGCAGGTTATTTCAGCAGATGCCTGAGAAAAATGCAGTGTCAAGGACTGCAGCATTGCTGGGCTTTGCTAGAAATGGGTTGATTGATGAAGCACGCAGTGTGTTTGATGAAATGCCCTGTGTAAATGTTATAGCTTGGACTGCAATGATCAGGGCTTATGTTGAGAATCGTCAAGTTGATACAGCACTTGAACTCTTTAATCTGATGCCAGAGCGTAATTTATATTCATGGAATGTTATGATTCAAGGTTGTTTGGATTATTATAGGGTAGACGAAGCTTTGGAACTATTTAATAGAATGCCGAGGAAAAATGAGGTTTCTTGGACCACAATGGTAACTGGTCTTGCACACAATGGGTTGACTGAATTGGCAAGGAAGTACTTTGATCAAATGCCATATAAAGATGTGGCTGCCTGGAATGCTATGATCACTGTTTATTCTGGTGAAGGCCTGATGGGCAAAGCTTCTGAGCTTTTTGATTTAATGCCAAATAAGAATCTTGTTAGTTGGAATGCTATGATTGATGGATATGCCAAAAGTGGACCCGAGGGTGAAGCCTTGAAGTTTTTTCAATCCATGCTTAGGTCTGGAATAAGGCCAAACCAGACTACTATCACCAGTGTCATGACTTCATGTATGGGTGTTCTTGAGTTGTTGCAGGTTCATGCACTTGCTTTACTGCTGGGTTTTGAGAACGAGACATCCCTCACTAATGCTCTGGTCACCATGTATTCTAGGCATGGAGATCTTAGCTCTTCAATCATGGCTTTCGAGAATCTTAACACAAAGGATGTTGTGTCATGGACTGCAATGATTCTCGCATATGCTTACCATGGCCTTGCTAATCAAGCATTACAGACCTTTGCACGGATGCTAAGATCAGGAAATACGCCAGATGAGATCACATTTGTTGGTGTCTTGTCCGCTTGTAGTCATGCCGGTCTGGTTATGAAAGGTCAGAAGCTTTTCGATGCCATGGGTCATGCCTATGACCTAAAACCGAGGGCCGAGCATTATTGTTGCCTTGTAGACATTTTAGGGAGAGCTAGGCTTCTTGACAAGGCTATGATGGTGGTGGCACATATGCCACCAGAGGAACGCGATGGAGCTGTCCTAGGGGCATTACTAGGTGCCTGCAAGCTGTATGGGGATGCTGCGCTGGCAAGTCAGATTGGCAATGAACTAATAGAGCTTGAGCCAAGTAGTTCAGGAGGATATGTGCTCTTGGCAAATGCGTATGCCGCTTCTGGGAAATGGGACGACTTTGCACAGGTACTTAAGAAGATGAAACGGAGGGAAGTGAAGAAAGTACCCGGGTTCAGTCAAATAGAAGTTAATGGTAAATATCATGTGTTTTGTGTGGGAGACAGGTCTCATCCTGAAATGAATGAGATTTATAAGGTGTTGCAGGAGAAGCTTCAGCCTTTGATGCAGGAAACCGTTTTAAGAGATCAAAAGCCGCTCTTTACTGATGTACTTTCACAGCAGAGTGAAGAGTACTTTTCATTCACTTGATCATACTCAAGTTCAGTTTAGCTGAAAGAGTTTTTTCCACTTTTGGTCCTATGACTTTAGTGTTTCCGTCAATTTAGGTACACGACTTTCATTTTGCCACTTTTAGTCCTTGATTTTAATTTTTTTGCCACTTTTAGTCCTTGACTTTGATTTTTTTTCCACTTTTAGTCCTTTTGGCCTTCCGAGCGACAACTTTTAATCGAAATCAACAAATTGTTATGCCATTAAGGGTAAAAGTGTATTTTGATAAAGTTCTAAATATATTTATAAATAAAATCATATAAAAAATAGGAAAAAGAAACGTTATTTGCTTGTTCTGCTTCGCTTTTTAAGCAACAACTTTTAATCGGAATCAATAAAATGTTGTGTCATTAAGTGTAAAATTGTTTATTGATAAATCTCTAAATACATTAAACATTATTTACCCTTAATGGCACAACAATTTGTTGATTTCGATTAAAAGTTGTCGCTCGGATGACCGAAAGAACTAAAAGTGGAAAAAAAATCAAAGTCAAAGGACTAAAAGTGGCAAAAAAATTAAAGTCAAGGACTAAAAGTGGCAAAATGAAAGTCGTGTACCTAAATTGACGGAAACACTAAAGTCATAGGATCAAAAGTGGAAAAAACTCTTAGCTGAAAGATCAATACAGAGGTGGTTCACTGGTATTCAGGATAATAAAAGCCGAAATTGTCAGAGATCTTGTCTTCTTTTTTTACAACACAACATACCCTGAGGTTCTGCACTGATATTTATCACTGAAAGAATGCCATGATAACCAACTTGTAATACTGTTTACAGATTTCTGTGGACTTTATGGTGAAGGGTGTATTGAGGATGAATCAAGTTGTAGAATCCCAAGACTTTCAATGTGCTATGAAGGCAGGGTAAGACAGATCACAGCTATATTGCAAGTCTTGCTTGCAGTAAAGTCTACTGCCTCTGGTCCTTCAGAAATGATGATTGTTATTGATCCTTCTAATTGTATTTTTGCCTTTCTATTGTTCCACATGAGGGTCAAGACAAAAATGCATAGCTTTGAAGGCAGCCTATGTTAAGTAGCAAGGCTGTTGTCAGAAGACTATGCTAAGAGCAAGCCCATCAGTGCTAATTTTTTCACAAGTTTTTAGAAGCTATGTAGGACAGAGGTGAGGGAGGAAAAAAAAAAAAGAAATAAAACAGGGAAAAAAAGAATACGAACAGTATAATTTTTTCAATTGTTGTTACGCGCCTAGCATTGCATGCCCCAATTGAGCATGACTGAGTAGACTTTGTTTTGTTTTTGTTTTTCTTTTTAAAGCAATAATGGGTTCTAAAAAAATTTATTTTTGCAAGAATACATTTTTCTTCTCTCTCCTCTCACCTAAGTCTAAATTTAAGAAAAAAAACCTCAAAAATGCACTATTAAGGTTGCTCTTAGAGCAATCCCATAAGGGGTTTGTTAGGAGTTTTTATGCATACAATGGAGGATAGACTGATAGAGGAGAGATGAAAGAGGAAAAAAAATTGCATTTGTAGTATATGAAAAAAAAAATTAATCTCCCTAGTGTGCATTTAACACCCACTGGGCTAGTAAACTATTCGTTTTTTTTTTCTCCTTCCCTTTTTGCACTCCACCTTCCCTTTTAGGTGGCGTGAAAAAACTTGAAAAAATCTCCAACTGATAGAGATGCCTGATGGAGATGCACTAAGCACTTTGGCATTTTGTCTTGGTTCAGCTCCTGTCTCCTCCCCATCTGTGTGCACATACACATAAAAAGAAGAAGATACCCATCTAATGGGATATATTTTTCTTTGGAAATTAAAGTCACAAACTTGAAAATATGTGCTATGTCAATAATGTTTCAATGTTGTACAAATGTAACGTTCAAGTGGTAAATTGTAAGTTTAATTTTGTTACACTAAAGTTCAAAATTTTATTTGGATATTACTCCGTAATATATATATATATTTTTGAGTACTACTAACTCTGTTACAATGTAGTATCTGTTCATAGCTACTTTCTCAACCTACTGAAGCACAAAGAGTCAAGAATTGCCTCCACTAGACAACAAGGTCCTTGGCGTTTATCATCTTCTTAATATAGTTAAAATAGCATACTTTTTTTTTTTTTTTTTTTTTTTTTTACCCAAATAAGCAAATACAATATACTAGCTACTGTAACAGACATTACGCCAACACGGGTAGCCAAAAGCATCATCTTCTAGAGGTCCTACAATTTCGTCTGAGGATTCACGAGTACATGCATACCCTTCAAAGAGGTCCTAGATAGGCCAGCCAGAGCATCTGCAACAAAATTCTGCTCACGAGTGATTAATACTACCTACCAACATTCGAGGTTGTTTAGTTCTTGCTTGCAAGCTTTCAAGATGCTGTGAGCCACATCAAAAAATACAAAAGCTTAACAATATTATAGACATTCACCAAGACCCAATTGGAAAGCTTGTCCTTTTATTATTAATTTTTTAATTTTTTTATTTAAGTTTTTCGATTTTGTTAGACGATATCTTGGACCACAAGAACCAGTTGCCCCCTAGGCCCATAATCTAGATTGATGTTCGTGGCAACAATTGAACCCTCTTTTTACCATCGAAAACAAGTCTCAAGTGATGTTTCTCATCTATTAGATCAATGTACTAGACCAATCGAATAGCAAGTCTCATTAGATATATTGCAAGGAGGACTAAAGGAGAAAAACTCAAAAATATATTAGTCTATATACTTATATAAATATTATTCTCTATACATTCCACGAAAGTAAGTGCACAATATTATTTTCAATATTAAAATTAAAATTATAATAATTAATAATTAATTAATAAATAAATAACATAAGTAATAGAATTTTATATTATATTAAAATGATTAATTTTTGACATAATTTTTCTATTAATATTAAGAAGATTTATTTCTCTTTTTTTTTTAAATTTATTTTTTGATACATATAAGTCATATAGATGTTTGTCTAGGTAGAATATTACAAATATTTACTTTTGTTCAAGTTTATTTGTGTTGATTAGTTATATATTATAGTCTATATCTATATCAATATATATATATATATAATAGAAACGCTCGACTAATTTTTCCCGCCCAAAGTTAGGGACGTTTTAATAATATTAAACATTTAGACAAAAATTTCATTTAGAATTAGTATTTAAAATCTTTAAATAATTAATTACACTTTCCTTTTGAAAAATCTAACAAATTATAATTATCACATTTTACACCTGTAAATACAATGGAAACGTAACTATGTTTAGAATCTTTATTCCTCCTTTCTGATTTACTTTATGATGATTCACCTTTAGAGCAATCTTCATCTTCTCAATCTATGAATGCTCCTGTAAATCAGAAAAACAAATGAAGACTATTGCGGGAAAGAGCTCTCATTTGTATACAAATTGCAGAGTCTGCAAACGTGTTCTAGCCCGTGAAAGCCCAACGGCAAATCTCGCAAAATCGCAAAGCATAAAAAATGAAGACCCTGTGCACCGTAATAAGTAATAAACGAATTGTATTTTTCAATGATCAATGCACAAGCCATATACGTCCCAGCATTACCGATCAAAATTTCTATGTATGTACGTAATGATCAATGCACAACCTGTATACTTTAGAATTACTTCAATTTTCCTTTTGAAAGTCCAACCCTTATATATGATATGATATGATGTATGTAATTATTATGGTAAATATAATTGCATAGAATGTTTCTAATAATTTTGAAAGTCCAACCCGTATATATGTAATAAAAAAAACTATTTAAAAAATTTATGAAAGTTGATGGGGTCATGCGATATAGGCCGAATTTTTTTGGATGGGGACAAGCCCAAGGAATAAAGGGTGTGAGACAAGCTGGCGCCCATTTTCTGGGATACACCTTGGCCCAAGTGTCGGTGGTGAATGAGGTTGAAGTGGTTGGCCAAAATCTTGTTGGGCTAGAAGGGCACGGTGGCCCAAAGAGGGATATGGAAGGAGGAGCGATGGATATGGAAGGAGGGGGCAAGGCAGCATGAGTTCAAGGCAGATGAACTGACAGTGCAAGGTGGGAGGTGACGATGCAACGGAGAAGAGGAAGGAGCGCCGTGGTGCCCAAGGCCAACGGTCGCGCCCCGCTGGCGCGCGGGGTGGCGGCTGGTCGTGCCGCCACCCAGGCAGCATGGGTTGCCCAGTCGCCGCCCAGGGCGGCCTGGTGCACAGGGTGGCAGCCTGGGTGCGCCTACCCAGCGTGCGAGGCGCGATGTGGCGGTCAGTAGCGCCACCAACGGAGTGTCCTAGGCGCGACTATGCGTCCATCCCTCACGTGGGTGTATTCTCCGTGTTCCTCACGGTACGTGTCGCTTGATGGCTGGATGGGGTGATCATGGTAGTCGCACGACAGGACAACATGAGACGCGTGTCTAGAGGAGGATGACATTCCTCGGATCCCATAGTTGGTAGAATGATCTAGAATCATATATATAAGTGTAGAGGTAGTAGAGATCCATAGAATATTCTAGAACTTTATGGAATCTTCAAGTTTGTAAAGAGAATTAGGGAGGATTCTAGAGAACCAATCTTAGCCGTAGGATTAAATCGATCTCCACCATCCATTGAGGAGGTGGAATGGGTATAAATACCCCTCATGGGGGCTCATTTGTAAACCATCCAAGAATCCAAGAGTTGTATCCAAGTGAGGAATAAGTGTGGAAATAATACAAGTTTCCTACAGAGTTCGAGTGTTTCCTTTAGTTTCTTGCCTAATTTATTTCTGTAGCTATCTCATCGCTTACTTTGCATACTTTTGAGGGTTGAGCGAGGCTGACTTAGCTATTTGAGGGAAATTATAGCTAAGGCCACACGAGACATCGTTAGGGGAAAACGAGTTTGTGACATTCGCCTCCCTTTATAGGCGGAGATGTTCCCGTCAAAATGGCAGGAGCTGGAAGAGGAACTAAGAGAGCCTACTCCACCTCATCGGAGGTGGAGGCTGCCCCTGCATGTCACGGAGTTGTTGGACCTGTGAATGGACTTCAAAGACGAATCCCCGTGGCCCTACTCACCAGCGTAGCGCGAGGATAAGCCTATGAGCCTCCCTCGACCGGGAATTTGGGGGTGAGTCAGGCCTACCTTCAGGTTACTGGGTGGCCTGGACGCGACAGTGCGCCCGTCCCTCGCGTGGGTGCGTTCTCCGTGTTTCTTGTAGTACGTGTCGCTTGATGGTTGGATGGGGTGATCATGGTAATCGCACGACAGGATAACATGGGATGTGTGTTTGGAGGAGGATGTCATTCCTTGGATGGCGTACACGTGGAGGGTGTAGGGGGATTCGCCAGTAGTATAAAAGGGGGGGGGGGGTCTGGTCCATGTAAGACATCCCTCAAATCACGATCCACTGAATAGTTCAGTGGTCAGGTCTTCCTCCCCTAGTTGGTGTGCATGGTTATTTATTTATTTATTATCATTTTGGGTTGCCATTTCTTGGGCTGGTACCTTGGGTTTTATATTACTAGCTTCCTATTTCATTCAATATATGTCCACTATTATTTATTTATTTATCATTTTGGGTCGCCATTTCTTGGGCCGGTACCTTGGGTTTTATATTACTAGCTTCCTATTTCATTCAATATTATTTTACCCGGTTTATGGTGGACCCGGTCCCAATAAAACCATCAAAAGTAGAGTATTTAAATTGTAATAAAATTATATTTATAATCAAAAAATCATTTTTTAGTTAATGAATACACACAAATCTTTCAAAATATTAATGATAATTAATACTATAAAAAATATTTAATTCAGAGTATCTAAATGGTAATAAAATTGTCTTTATAATCAAAAAATTATTTTTTTCGTTAATGAATATACCAAAAAGGTAAAAATCATTGTAAAGGAAAACTATTAAATAGATTTTAAAATTTAGTATACTATAATATTATTATTAGGTAGTTATTTCGTTCTTTTTATTATTATACTAATTGAGGAATTAATTAAAATTAAGCTAATAATGAAATTAAGAAATTAAGTTAAATAAGGAAATAATTGTAATTAAGCTAATAATGGAGAATAAGAAATTGAGAAATTGAAAGTAATTATAGAGTATTTAAATGGTAATAAAATTATTTTTATAATCAAAAAATCTTTTTTTTTTAGTTAATGAATATACGCAAATCTTCTAAACTATTAATATTGGTAATAAATGAAATATTTTCAAAATTATCATAATGATAATTATCAAAAATAAAAAATATTTAATATAGAGTATTTAAATGGTAATGAAATTGTCTTTATAATAAAAAAATCATTTTTAGTTAATGACGATACGGAAAAGGTAAAAATTATTGTAAAGGAAAACTATCAAATATATTTTAAAACTTAGTGTACTATAATATTATTATTATTAGGTTATGATTTCCTTCCTTTTATTATTACACGGAGTACTAATTAAGGAATTAATTATAATTAAGCTAATAATAGAATTAAGGAATTAAGTAAAATAAGAAAATAATTGTAATTAAGCTAATAATGGAGAATAAGAAATTAATGAATTGAAAATAATTATAGAGTACTTGAATGGTAATAAAATTATCTTTATAATAAAAAAAAATCATATTAATGCTTTTTAAAATTATTTTCCTATTTTCTCATATTTATTTTAATAATAATATAATTATATAAATCATACGGAGTATTACATATTGATTTTTCTAAAATAAATGCAACCAAACGAGTCTATAATATTTATACTTTTGCATTGATCTTATAATAAAATAAATGTACACTTTCAAATATTATAATTATTTATAACTTCACCTTTAATTTTATTATTTAAATATATAATAAAAAAATTAATTCGTGCATCGCACGGGTAATTTACTAGTTGATAAATATATAAGTAATACTTCATAGTAAAATATATTTGGTTTAATATATACTATTTAAATAGGTAAATTAGTTTGATAATTAATGTATTCAAAGGGAGTATAATTAGATAAATTTATATAATGTTTAATACTTAACAAATTATTTAATTGTGTAAGTGCCAAGACCTTGTGGTTTAGTGGCACCAAGTAGGGGTGTAAATGAGCCGAGCGGCTCGCGAGCTGCTCACGAGCCGCTCGGTCAAAGCTCGGCTCGAGCTTGGTCAAATTCGAGTTCGAGCCGAGCTCGAGCTCTAATGTCTTAGGCTTGTGGCTCGACGAGCCGCTCGCGAGCGATATATATATATATATATAATATTATAGTTTATTTTTAATTGAAACATGAATTTAAAATCAAATAGGTTAAATTCGAGTTTAAAATCGGACTCGAACTTGAATTCGAGCTCAAATTCAAGCTCGAACTCGAGCTCAAGATCGAGCTCGAGCTCGAGCTCAAGATCGAGCTCGAGCTCGAACAATCGAGCTGCTCGAGCCGAACTAGAGGAGCTCGAAAATTGCCGAGCTCGAGCTCGAGCATCAATTTTCAAGCTCGATCGAGCTCGAGCTCGAACTCGAGCCGAGCCTTCCTTAACGAGCTCATGCTCAAGCCACCCTAGGTTCGAGCTCGGCTCGGCTCGTTTACACCCCTAGCACCAAGTTACACTCCCACATATGAAGTCGTGGGTTCGAGCCATCAGTGGAGATAGTATTGTCTCTTTGTGCTTCAGTAGGTTGAGAAAGTAGTTATGAACAAATACTGCTGCATTGTAACAGAGTCAGTAGTTATAAAAAAAAATTGTGTAAAGGGTTATTTTGGTATAAAAACATTAAAATAAATTTTTTTAGCATAATATATTTTTTTTGAAAAACAAAAGGATATTTCATTAAAATAGATGTTCAATACATGTAGGAATAGAAGATAACCAACATAAAGAACCAGACTGAGAACGAGCTGCCCGTGAAAGAACATGGGCAAGCTTATTCGCTGATCGTGAAAGATACTTAATGGACACTATTTCAAAGTGTCGTTGAAGATCCCGGCATTCACTAATCACACACCCTGCGTATGAGAAATCCGGTGAGGTGCCACAAATCAAATTACGCACCATCAAACAATCCGTAAACAACCGTTTTAGCATAATATATAATGTCACAAGTACAAGAAATACATATGTAAAAGGTTGGAGTAAGGTGTGAGTTAAGCTCCTTATGCGTATAGTAAGGCTGAAGATTGGAAAGTCCTGAAAGGCTGCTCATGGGACATCTCCTAGTGACTCTTAGGACGGGAACTAGAGGCTAAGATTAATCTGACTTACGTTGAGAAACCCATGTATTATGGTTTAAACTAGTCAGCGGACCAGGAAACAGTACAAGGATTCATAAAATGAATGATTCTGCTAAAACATAAAAGAATCCTAAGATGAATGTACACATGGGAACCATCTGCATATTTGCTAGCTTCATATTGCAAAAGGTTGCAGAGAGGAAAATGAAATGAGAAAAATCAGGTAACTATGCATCAAAGGTGTACAGTTAATGAAGCATAAAATTGAAAAAGAAACCAACAAAAGGAGAAATCAAAGAGTGCATTTGGATAAGAAGGAAATTCCTTGAGTTTGGGATTGAAACTATGCTTGTCCCTTTTATAATATGGCAGTACTATTCAAAGACTAAGAATGATCAATTGGCTAAACAACTATCTGATAGTTTCCAGCTACCTAAACTTATCTAATTGTGATAAAATGAGACTTATCCAATCGTTGCAGCTTCTCGGATCATTACTCCTCTTGCGTTGGATTGCCTCTGCAAGAATTGCCCATTTTGTTCATGTTCATGACCCAAATAAGTAATCATCAAATCCGAATTGCCCATTTTGTTCCTGCATCATGGGAGGTATATCAGAATAAAATGCGTGCATTCTGAAGATATTGTAACAGAGTCAGTAGTACTCAAAAAAAAAGAGACATGATTGGAAGGATGTCATACCCCCTTGATTACTCCATTCATTAAATCATCCAGAGAAGAATAAGCACCCTGTGGTTTTGTGGAGTTCAACATGTAGTCTCCATTGGATCCCATCCTTGAGTCTTGATTGAAATTTGCGTTCTCATTGTGCGGAAAGAGAACCACAGAGCCTCCATTTTCTTGACCAATCAAAGGTGTATCCGTTTTCATATTGAAGATATCATTATTTTGGTCAGCAATCTGGCTTAAGGGAGGCATTAATCCATTACCAAGAATCTGAGAGCTCGAGTTGCTGAAAACATTATTTGAGTTTGAGTTATGATCTCCCCAAAATTGGGTAGGTGCCTGATTCACACTCTGAATAGCATCACCGATGAAGCCTTCTTGGTATTGTGTTTGTCCCCTCGAGTTTTCATAAGGTATAGAGGTTGAGAAAGTAGAATTATAACCAAGAGGGCTGCTCTGCAAAGGAGGGCCAGCGGGCGAATAATTCCCTCTTACATGATTCTGATCCAACTGGCTATGAGTAAAGGTTTCCATCAACGGATAACAATTCGGCTGAACATTTGATGCCAAAATAGAATTCCCCAAATTCCCATTCGGTCCTCCATGGCCAAGAAAGTTCGAAGCACTGCTAACACCAGTGTTCAAAGGCTCAGACCTTAAAGAAGTCATATTGAGTGAATGTGGATTTCCAAACCCTTCCCCAGTTTGTCCTTGCTGGGAGTTCCCTTGAAGGATCGTAGCATTGATTGGGTTACCAAAAGCAGATCCCGAACCAGTGAATGTAGTAGCAGCTGTGAGAAGCTTCGAGTTGTCCATCGGATTGAGCACCTGTTCGATTTTGGTGAATTTACCGTGTTGCATTTGAGTTCCTAGAAACAAACTCGGATTCTGGCTTGTGGGCGGAGCATTTGAGTTCAACTTCCCGAGCAGATCAAGGGAGTTACCAGAAGATTGGGCATGGCTTGGTTGGAGCAAACCCAATAAGTTACGGTTTTGAAGGCTTACACCAGCAGAGCTATTTAGCCTACCGAGCAGGCTGCCTGGGACATATGGTGATAATGTAGCACGGTTAAGTTGTCCAGGTCCAGCCAATGTTTGCAAATCTCCAAACCCACCTAGTGAACCCATTGGCATATATGGCATTGCCATGTTCGCCTGTGGGGTTGAAACCAAACTGATCCTTTTCAAGTAAAGCCTATACTTCTGCAACACAGTTACTAAAATTTATTACAAAAATGTTCAAATAATAGTGCCTCATTAGGGAATATTTAAAATCCATCATTCCAAATTTTTGAATGATTAATCATGCTGTTTAATGATTTTTGCTTCAAGAAACAAAACTTTATGTATAGCAAATAATAATAACAATAAAAATATTTTAAAACGAAATGAAAGTAAAAAAATTGGGACCTGGAGATGGCTTGCCACGTTTTCTCGACTAAGCCCTTCAACGTTCATCATATCAAGAATCCTTTTAGGAACAGCTTCTGCATTTAAAGAGCAGAGATGATGAATAACATGAAAAGGAGAAGTTCCAAAACTGAGATACTAGTGGAACGATAGGCATTGGTGCTGAAAAGCTCACTTTCGATGCCCAAATGGTTAACAGCAGCAACAAACTTCCTGTGAAGTTCTGCAGACCAAACAACACGGGGCTTTTTCTGCGTTGCCGGGTCTTCATTCTCACTCCCGTCTTCCTCATCCTTTCTTCTCTTATTCAGTTTTTCGTTCTGCTCTGCAGTACCTGATAATTGGTCCCCCTGTCTACCTTCTTCTTCATTGTCCTGATCACCGGACTTGCTATGGTGTTTGGAATCGAACGTCTTTCTCCTGATTACATGTTGCCAAATGTTGCGCAGCTCCTCGATCCTCACAGGTTTCACCAAGTAGTCGCAAGCACCATGAGTAACTCCCTTCATTACAAGGCCAGTATCACTGTTTGCCGACAACACTAGTGAATTTCAAAGATGTTAGAAACGTTGCAAAACTATGCCCCTGATTTTAACGTTCAGAAAATGATCCTAAGGTTATAAAATATTTGATGCGAATAAAATATAAGTTTGAATGCTTACTGATTACAGGAAGGTCCATCTCAAGACCAACAAGCTCTAGCAGTTTAAAACCATCCATATCAGGCATATAGACATCACTGATCACCAGATCAAATCTGTCCTTGTTTTCTCTCAACATCTTCAGTGCCACACTTGCTTGATTTGTTACAGTTACTGCAAAAGAATCCCAAATCATATTCAAGATAAAAATTAACTTAATCGAATTTCCCATTATCACAATGAACAGTTGCAACGGGCATTCAATCGAGGAATGAGGAACAAAATCTAGGATAAAACCTTCAAAAACATTTGTGTGTTTGGCAAGCATAGCCTACATTCAAACACCAACCAGCAGAACATATATATACACTAATTTGACAACACAACTCCAATGATCTACATCAAATGAAAGGAATCAAACATAATTTTTGGTTGAGTTGGACTAATGGGGGACCAATTATAAAGGAAAAACACTATTTTTGGGATTCGGATTGATCCTGTAAGCAGTATAAATAAGGAAAAACACAATTAGTCACAAAAGTACAAACTGAAATGCCACAATCAGTTCCTATAAGCCCCCACCACCCAACCACCCCAAAAAAGAAGAAGACAGACAAAAAACACAAAGCCAAAAGGCCAAAACTAATAAAGACAAGAGAAGCTGCTGCTAATCTCTTTTCTTCTTCCTCCAGAAACATGCATGCAACATGCAAATAAATGAAGTTCTGGAACTATGATAAATGGAAGTAAAAATCTCAATCAGTTAATACTTAATTTCCCTTGAATTTGGACACTACAACTCAACAATGAAAAGAGAATTCATCAATCAAGATATATAAAAACAAAATTCTTAACGATAACCTGGGATGGGCGATAAAGAAAGTTACAGACTAATTCATAAAATTCACTTGAGAAGCCAAAGAAACAAAACCTGGAAGATTTAACAAGAGAGCAATAAACATATATACCATGGTACTGGCATTTCCGAAGCAGACATTCCAATAACTTCAAGCAAATTGGGTCATCATCAACAGCAAGAACACGCATACCCACTGGGAAATTGTCAGAATTATTTTCCTTTTCAACCCTTCTTCTACTTTCATCAACAGTCATTTCTGGAACCACTAACCCAGATTCCCAAAAACAGGGAATCACAGCGCCCAAGTTTGAATCTTTTCCGTAAAAAAGGCTACTTTCTCCAGAACTTTAATTTTCAGGTATCAAGAATTCAAGAAAGCCAGTAAATCAATAACGTTGTGAATGAATTCATGAATTGAAACAAAGAAAGACGAACTAGAGATTTAGAGGTAGTAAATAAATTTATTTATATAAAAAAAAAAAAAAAAAAAAGGTGGTCCCTCTCTCCTCAGCCTCCCAAAACTGAACGAAATTTTGCTTTACAGAGACGAGAGTACGGATATCAATTCTTATCATTTACGGTAATTCCAAATTTAATTCCATATTACTCCGTATCATTTTTGTCTTTAAACATTCATAAAATGGAAAAAACTTTAGACATTGGTCTCGTCACATTTGAAATTATATTTTACTTCAAAATTTGGATTGAAATATTAATGGAAATAAATTTAGAGTTCTAGCATATAATGATAGACTATTGTCATTATGTGGGTCCCAAGAAAATGATATACATCAAGAACTTAAGAATTTGAGTAAATTTGAAAGTAGAATTTGGAAATCAACATAGTAATTTTCATAAATTTATTTATGTATGTATATAAATAAATAAATAAATAAATAAATATATATATATATATATATATATATATATATATATATAGGACTGCGTTCAAATAAGAACGCACCGCCCAAGAGAGAACTGAGAACCAATCACAGATAGCCACGTGTCCAAATGTAGTTGCACCTAGGTTATAACTAGGTGCATGAATGTTAACAAGTTAAATTACTTGCATTTGTAAGTGAAAATAGGTGCACAATTGCATGTAGAATGTATTACATGTGCAAGTAAAATGTACATTGAGCATCAATACTAAGTGCACCTAACGTTATAACTAGTTGCACCTAACGGTATAATTAGTTGCACCTAGGTGCACGAATGTTAACAAGGTAAATTATTTGCACTTGTAAGTGAAAATAGGTGCACTTGTAAGTGATTTTACTTGCACTTTTTACTTGCAAATGTGCACCAACTACTTGCACTTATAACACATTTACTTGCACCAAAGTTCGAAATATTTACGAAAATGTCACCGCGTCGTTTTTTTTAAATTACATCTGATTCGTTGATCTGGACACTTGGACGGCTGTGGATCATTCTTATTTCTCTCCTGAGCACCCGTTCTCATTAGAGTGCGCCCCTATACACACACACACACACACTCACCTGCACGGAATAACTGGAAGAATCTGTCTAAAATCACCGTCCAAAACTATTGTCTTTCCACCAAATGTCTTTTCAGCACTATCCGGTATGCAAACCTTAATAGATCCCTCATGGTTTTGTCCAAAGCTTCAAAAAAGTGTTTATGCGTCATCACTCATCAGTTACTCGTCTCATATAATTAACTTGTTCCTTATTATAAACTTAGCAAGGTTACTACCTTACGATATATTACACGTGGAATCTTCGTTCAAAGAGAGTGGTATAGCAAATTTGGAATGCGACGTCCTACCTCCTGGCAAGAGCAAAGATGCTATTCCACTCGAAGAAACGTTCATAACAATATCACCGCGACTCCTTATCTTTGACGATAACGTTCTCTACACGAAGGAAAATAACGTATATGTTACAATTTAAAACTATAACAACTCTACTATAATCACTTTTAATTAACGTTTCTTTAATTTTATTTAACTAAGCATTTGGAAGAAATTAAATACTTTGCTATGTGCTCATTTAATTTTTGTTACTATGCTTTGTATTGATTTAATTAAACATTTCCAAACAATAGTAACATTTCTTATTCTAGCATCAATAAATTGATAAATAAGAATAAAAATTATAATAATTAATGAAATACACAAAAATACAAATTATTCGTACTTTATAATATTGTTTTCAAATTTTTTAATTAGATAAAATAAAAGACATATTAATAAAAGTTATAGGGGTGGACATTTCAAATTGGTTTCTTTAACGTAGAATGTAGTACGAAGATGAATTGTATTATCATATTTTATAATATTACGTTGCAGGGAAGTATATGTAGTGTATTATTACGATTAGTAATTTTAATATAGAATTTTATTACGAATAGGAAAGTAGGAAAGTATATATTGTACTAGGATTTGTATTACCATATTTTAATGTACAACTGTAGTACGGCTAAGAATTGTATTACCATATTTTACAATATTATGCAAACCTTAATAGTATAGGAGTTTTTTGGGCGGAAAGTTAAAATTGAAGATTTTGTTTTTATTAATAGTATAGATTTTAAAGCTATTATTATTTTTAGTATTATTGTTGTTGTTATTATCCTTGTGGTTCTTGTTGTTAATGTTATAGTTATAAAGAATGTATTTTAGAAATTTATCGAGGTATATTAGATTACTAGTTTTTTCACGCGCATTGCGCGAATAAGATAATGCCCAATATTTATTTTTGAATCAGAACTTCAAAGTATATCAATACAAGATTATATATGAGATATCCATGCATATGTAATTGAATGTTGAATTTGTTTATTTAAATTGGTAATTCAAAGTATATGAATGCAATATAATATATGAGAGGTTGATCATAATTGCCACTAAAATAAATGTTTACAATTTTATAAAAACGATAGTCTAAATACTTAGTCTAAAAATAATAATATAAATAATAAATACGAATTTTGGTAACAAAAATGTATACATTTTAAATCATATTAATAAAGAAATATGATTTACTTTTAAAGTGAACAACTATGATGTAGTCCAAAAAATATTAGAAGGTAGTTTACCACTTCAATTTATTGAGTTATTTGAATGTCTTCTTTGTCTACAAATCCTCCCCAAGTAGTTAATATGATTTGCTTCAAAATATTTTTAAAATTTTTTCTATGTTATTAATATATAGAATACTTGTCAATAAATATATAACATTGTTTTGTATTATAACTTTGATACGGAGTATTTAATTACAAGATAGTGTAAAAAGAAGACAATGAATAATGTATGAATATAATAATTAATTAATAAATTTGAAGGTAACGAATCTTTACATTGTAGAAAATAAAGACAATGTAACTAATGAAATTATATAAGGGAAGAAAATAATATAATAGAGAGTAAAGAAGGAAAATCATAAAAAGTTCCGAAAATCAAAATAATATGAACCATTCCTTTAAGTAAATAATTACCACCAACATTTTTTCTCGTTATAGTCCTAACTTTATTGACTCTTATTAACATTGTACTAGTTTTATACGCGCATTGCGCGAATGGGTTAATACCCAATGTTTATATTTAAATAAATATTTGAAAGTATATAAATGCAAGATTATATAGGAGAAGTTTATACATGGGTAATTGAATGTCGAATTTTTTTATTTAAATATCTAACTCAAAGTATATGAATCCAAGATAATATAGAAAATTCATTATAATTATTACTAAAATAAATGTTTGCAACCTTGTAAAATTGATAGTCTAAAAATGATAGTCTAAATATATACTACTTTTAATTTGAATTTTTCTAAGTGTTCTTAATTCTATTTTGAGTAACATTGTCATTGTCTTCATCTTTACTATTTGTTCTCTTCCTTTTTGTTGGTAGTGTGTTATTTGCAACTCGGTTATTGTTAGTAGCATAGATGACAACGTCATGCAATGAGATTATGATATAGGAGCTATGGACTTTCCTTTAGGTGTTCTGCTTGTGGTTCATTTGGTTTAACCATTATTGTTGGTAGCATAGATGACAACGTCATGCAATGAGATATTATTGTTGGTAGCATAGATGACAACGTCATGCAATGAGATTTTATTGTTGGTAGCATAGATGACAACGTCATGCAATGAGATTATATTGTTGGTAGCATAGATGACAACGTCATGCAATGAGATTATGATATAGGAGCTATAGATGACAACGTCATGCAATGAGATTATGATATAGGAGCTATAGATGACAACGTCATGCAATGAGATTATGATATAGGAGCTATGGACTTTCCTTTAGGTGTTCTGCTTGGGGTTCATTTGGTTTAACCATTATTGTTAAATGAGTTATTGTGGATAAAGAAATCCCTAGTTTAAGAAAAAAATGAGTTATTGTGGATAAAGAAATCCCTAGTTTAAGAAAAAAGAGAGTTATTGTGGATAAAGAAATCCCTAGTTTAAGAAAAAAGATTAAAATTGTGGATAAAGAAATCCCTAGTTTAAGAAAAAAGATTAAATTTGTGGATAAAGAAATCCCTAGTTTAAGAAAAAAGATTAAATATGTGGATAAAGAAATCCCTAGTTTAAGAAAAAAGATTAAATAAATTAATAAAAATTTGAAAATTTAAAATATTATGTATTCTAAAGATATTAAAAGTAGTTTCTCGCTTCAATTTGCTGGGTAATGGGTTATTTGAGTACTTTCATTGTAAACAAATCCCCCAAGTAGTTAATATGATTGGTTTCAAACTATTCTTTTTTATTTTTTTTTCATGGTATTAAAGAAATACATATGTATCATTTTTTGGTGTAACTACTAATTTATTTAATTGAATAAGAGTAAAATAGAGTGATTCTGCTTCAATTTGTTGGGTTATTATTTGAGTACTCTCTTTGTCAACCAATCCCCAAGTAGTTAATATAATTAGCTTCAAATTATTTTTTAAAAAATTTCATAGTATTAATAAAATACTTGGTAAATAAATATATAACATTGATAACTTTGATATTTAATTACAAGATATTATAAAAATAAGATAATGGACAATGTAATGAATATCAATTGATAAATTTGAATGTAAAGAATCTTTGCATGAGAGAAAATAAAGACAATATAACTAATGAAATTATTTCTCTTATTTACTTTAATTTTTTGAATGAATAATTTTTTCAAATAAAGGTATTGTAGACACATAATTCTAAATTAAAGAAATACATATGTATCATTTTTTGTTGTAGCTACTAATTTATTAAATTTAATAAGAGTAAAATAGAGTGAGAAACTTAATTATAAATTTGATTGAGATAAGGTTCGAACCTAAGACCTTTCTTATAGAAATTAATAGGTAAGTTAAAAGTTAACGGAATATTAACGGAGAAGAGAATATTTAACGAAAAACTTAACGGATAATCATAAAAGTAAGGTTAAATTAGGTAATCTCTATTAATAATATTAATCTGAATTATCTTAACCATCTATTCGATTAAATAATTCATCTGAACCATCCATTTGATTAAATAATTTGACCGTCATTTTTTCTACCCATTTTAAGCCTAACTCTCTTTGGCTCTTATTAGTATAGTAGATATAGATGTAGATTGAAAATAAAATGCAATAGTTGTAGTTGGATATATAGGTGGGTGGTAATATAGGTAAGTTGGTAGGTAGATCTTTGTAGGGTAGAGTAAGGTAGATAGGTATGTAATGTTGTGCTGGAAAATTGTAATTTTTGTCCCTCCATAATATGTCAATTATTAATGTCACCCTTGAATTATTAGTGGTGTAAATGTTGCCCCTCAATTTTTAAAATCGGTACATATACTATCCCTCTCGTACCGACAAGATGAGCAATATTTACACCATGGAGGGGCAATATATGTACCGTTTATGAAAATTGAAGAGCAATATTTGCACCACTAATCATTCAGGGGTGACATTGATAATTGATATATTATGGAGGGACATAAATTACAATTTTCCCTTAAATTAATAATTGTGGGTAGGTGGGTATGTAAATAAATAAAAATAGAGGAAAATAATTAAGTGAGGCGGAGGATCATAATTAATGATAAAT
This sequence comes from Ipomoea triloba, assembly GCF_003576645.1. Taxonomy (NCBI): domain Eukaryota; kingdom Viridiplantae; phylum Streptophyta; class Magnoliopsida; order Solanales; family Convolvulaceae; genus Ipomoea; species Ipomoea triloba. The sequence continues at coordinate 20,775,332 of NC_044918.1, read as the reverse complement.
ATGATTATAAGTAAATTATGCATTTTTTTAATTCAGAAATCATGAAAAAAATGTTTTTCAAATTTTCTTTGTTGAGTTGGAAAGCAGTATTCTTTATTTTTCATCTTATAATTTTGAAAAGGCATAAACTACAAATAAGCCACCCTACTATTTGGGAACAAGCAATTAGGCTATCGAACTCAAATAACAAAGCAATTAAGTCACTGAAATCGAAAAAAAAGAGCGATTAACCGATTTTTAAAATTTCCCGCGAAATTATTTTCTCACCAACGACCAATTTCGGCAACTTTGTGACCATTTCCGGGGACTGGCGACTACCGAATCATCGCCGATCACCATATCCGGCGAGGGCAGTCGCCCTCATCGGGAAGGTGACCAGATCTCCAGCGACCGAGTCGTCGCCGGAAATGGTCGTCGGTGCCAGAAAATTTCGTCGAAAATTTTAAAAATGGATTAATTGTTCTTTTTCTCGATTTCAGTGGCTTAATTACTTTGTGTTTTCGAGTTCAGTGGTTTATTGTAGGGTTATTCAAGTTCATTGGCCTAATTACTTGTTCCCAAATAGTACGATGACTTATTTGTAGTTTATCTTTTAAAAATTTGTTAATTAATCGATTTTAATTATGCAGTGATCTGAACCAGGGAAAATAACACTTTTCTTGTCATTTTCTCAAAAACATTTTTCTTGTCATTATAGGGAAAAGTAGGAACAATTGCGTTGTCTTTTGTTATCATATTGCTATATACTCTCAAAAGTGGAGGACACACTCATTGCTTAAACATTTTTAACCATTGTACAACGTTGAAGTCTCAAAAAAAAAGAAAAATTTCTGTTACATATGCTCACAAATCTCTCTATAAATTTTACTTCTAAATGTAATAGATATTGATAAATTATTTTCTTTATGTGGGTCTCAATATAAATATCAACTTCAAGATTTAGTGTGTGGAATAAAAATTGGGAGTCAAACATGAGAATACATACGGCAAAAGGATGATGATTATTGTGGCATCCCATCATCTTTCCCTACCACGAGATTAAAGTGACGGCAAAAGCCCTACTTAGGCTATCCTTATTTTTGAAAGGATAGTCTTTACAAGATAAGATGGCATGTCAAAGTAGATTTTTTTTTAATGCGTAGGTGTACATAAAAGACTGCCAAATGGTAGCCTTTTTGTACTTTATGTATTTATTTTATTATTATTTTGTTATTTTATTGTATTTTGAAGTGATTTTTTTTTTGAACAACAACAACATTAACTCATTAATCAGAGGATGGAACGATTACAACAAAGCGAAGGATAAATACAATCTGACAAAGATACAATTTTCGTAGCCAAGCTATAGAAATTTGAATCGCAGAATGTTTTACAAAGATGAAGTTAAGATCCTTGTAAGGACTTAATGCTTCTTTTGAGTCTTCAATAATCTGGCTAAATATAGGCAAGCCTCGTCGAAAAGTCTTGCACACCACCTGGGTCTTCAATTCATTCATTGACAAAATTCCCGCCTGAAATTTATTAGGGGGTTGCCTGCCGAACGGGCTGAAAAGCATATTATGGTTCAGAGGCATTTTGATATTGTCATCGTCGCTACTCGCTGTCCCGAAGGAATAACGCGCACACCAAGACTATTTTACTCATATCAGGCACCATTAGAACCCCGCCAAATTGTATTTTGAAGTGATAATGGAGTCACTTTTGAAAGTGTGAGAATATTTCAGAGATGTAAGTAAAATAGTGAATGAATTACAAATTTGATGATATGGGAGTGAGACCCATTTTTGAAAGGATATGCACCTTAAGGTGGTGGGGTATTGGAGGGATAAGGATAACCTTAGCTATCTCTACCACATCAATTCTCTTTCAATTTTAAAAGTAAATGTTACTATTATATTATAGTATATAGTATTTGTATTTGTTGTGCATCACCAAAAAGAGAAACATTGTGGGTTCAATAAACCCATTGAGTAGTATCATTAAACTAGTAGGTATATATATATACTAGTTTTTCACGCACATTGTGCGAATGACATAATGCCCAATTTTTATTATTAAATAAGTTTTTCAAAATATATCAATGCAAAATTATATAAGAGATGTTTATGTATATGTAATTGAATGTTGAATTTGTTTATTTGAATCGGTAATTCAAAGTTTATGAATACAAGATAATATATGAGAGATTGATTATAATTGTCACTAAAATTAATATTTGCAATTTTGTAAAAACACTAATATAAATACTTAGTCTAAAAATAATAGTATAAATAAATACTCCATATTACTTTTTCGTTTGAATTTCTCTAAGCCTTTTTAATAATGAGTTTTAAATTAATTTATAGGATTATTTGAATGCCATTTGTCAATAAATTCTCCTTAAGTAGTTAATATGATTGGCTTCAAACTGTTTTTTTTTTTTAAATTCCATGTTACTTGTAAATACATATATAACATTATTTTTATTATAACTTTGATATTTAATTACAAGATAGTGTAAAAAAGAAAACAATGAACAATGTAGTGAATATAATTAATTAATAAATTTGAAGGTAAGGAATCTTTGTATTGTAGAAAATATAAACAATATAACTAATGAAATTATATCTCTTTTTAAATTTTTCGATAATGAATATTTTTTTAATAAAGTCATTGTAGACATCGAATTATAAATTAAAGAAATGCATATGTATTATTTTTTTGTTGTAAGTACTAATTTATTTTTATTTAATTTAATAAGAGTAATAGAGTGAGGTATTTACTTTTAAATATTATCGGTAGTATATGTTCAACAATTATGTCAAATTTGATTGGGATGAGGTTCGAACCTAAGATCTTAATTATAGAAATTAATGGATAAGTTAAAAGTTAACGCAATGTTAACGGAAAAGAGAATATTTAACGAAAAATTTAACGGATAATCATATAATTAAAGATAAATTAGAAATCTCACGGAAAAATATAAATCTAAAAATCTGAGCAATCCATTTGATTTAATAATTTGATCGTCATTTTTTCTACCCACCTAACTTTCTTGGGGATATATAATCAATCATAATGGTTCATGTTAAATTAATTTTTTGCCATCTAAAATACTTCCAATATTTGCTGCAGAATCGAAAGTACAAGATTGCAAACTAATTTTCCAGTCCAAATTTTTAGACCTATTTTAAAGTATATTGAGTATCTTAAAACAAAAGTAAAAGATTCCTCTTATCCACGTTTCGAACGTCGATTGGGCCTAATCGTAAATTCATTCAGCCTACCATTGTTAATGGCAAACAACTTGAAATAATCTCCATTTTTTTTTTTTTGGTAAAAATTATTCCGTATAACGTTTATCACTACGTTCTCTATGCATTGAGGCAACAACTGTTCAATATTTTTAGAAATAAAATTTTAAGTGGCTATTTTATAGTATAAATATATGTAGATTTCACTTTTGATTTGGATAGGACTAAAGTGGATTCAAGTTATTCGTAATGAGACAAAGAAATTGATATATTGTACACTCTAAACAGATAATAGATGAATGAGAAATTGTGTCTCAAATTAGACCCATTATTTGAATTGAAAAATGAAGTGGAAAATGATTGGCAGTAGCTTTTGCCTACATCAGAATGGAAAATATGTTTGCACTAGTATATATACAATACCTTTTAAATGAAATTTGAATTGTATAGTATAACTTAAAGACTTTCTGTTATGCACAAGGAGGGTTGCAAATCAAATCACATAAATGTCATCTAAAAAAATTGGCAGCTTATTAATTCCAATACAAATCTGAAGAACATTAAAACCTTTTATTTTTTGTCTCTTCCTCTCTCAAAATCCTTTTCTTCGAAAATTTTAACAACACTTCCGATAAAAAATCGAAGTGCTTACCTATTGTTTTAGTTCGACGAGAGTAATATAGCTTGAGGGCTCAACTATATATATATATATATGTATAACTTTGTGGAAAAGTAATGATGATGAAGAAATGAAATTGGTGGGAAAAGGAGTCATAATGTAATAAAATACAGTGTAGGCAACAGCCGCCTATGTGAAACAAACACATAAGGTTAAAATCTCATGATAATAATGCACGGAAGAGCAATCAGTATGTTTTGGAAAGCTGAAATATTTGTGTCAAAACCCAAACCCTTATCCATCAATCAATCCACTATTTCTACTTTGCAAATCACCATTGTCAATTCTATATATAACTGTATTTTTTATGCCTGATGTGGAAAAATAAATATACCTAATATTAATAATGTATATTAAAATTTTAAATTTATTTAAATTTTAAATATAATAATAATAATTATAGTGTAAACTATTTTTATAAATTTGATATTTATATTTTGTTAGGAAATAACTAATATATAGTATTTCAATATATAATGTCTATATTATTATCATTGAAAAAGATAAAACAAATATTGTGGATGCATGTACATGGTAACAAAAGTTGAAAAAAATAACAAAAATTATAACGGTAGGGGTATTTTTGATAAAAACATTGTATAACACAACTCTTATAGTATAATGTATTAATAAATAACAAAAAAAACGAACATAAATAAAGGTATATAACATTCATTCACACTTATTAGTTTTTATTTAGATTAGATAATATTCGTAAAATGTCCTAATTTACGTGATTAATTAATCATTACTTATATTTTAAAAAGAAACATTATTTTTTATTATTAATTATAACTAATTAATTAATCGCATGCATATATATTTTTAGTGTACAAGTAATATTTTTTCCATCCTTTTTCTTTTTGGCAACAACGGAAACATGTAAGACTGTGTGCACAAATCGAACACATTACTATTCAGATACAAGAATCATGCTACATCCACTCGATAACCCCTTTCGGCACATATTTTTCTTTCTTAAATTGTTGTCCGTAGTACATATATTAATTAGCTTGTACGTTATTAATTGATTTATAAGAAATAATATACTCCGTAGTAACAATTTGTTAATTAAGTTTTTTCAATTATATTTAAAATCTAAAAATTTAATAAGATGGGAATAAAGATTGGTACCTTCATTTATTTATTTATTTATTTATTTTTACATTAAGGTATAAGAGTTGTACTCTATATATAAATCAATACAATACTGACATATAATACATTGTTGTGAATATTAATTAGGGAATGATTATTGTAAGGAATGTAATATTAATCTTCGTATAATGCTGCCAACAAAAATTCAGTCTTTACCCATTTCAAGATGTAAAAGATATGCACGCATGGACAGCTCAATTAGTCACAGAGATGAAGTTTGGAAGCAAAGACCAAGGGTCGAGTCTAAACAAATCGAAAACTCTTAACTCCAAACACATAAGATGTTGGTATCATATGGTGTGATTCTCATTTGCAATTTGCAAGTACAAAATTTAAAAGTTATTTTTAGACTAGAGTTCACAATGCAAGTAGACTCGGTCCATAGTATAATTTGTCATTTTAAGTGATCTTAGTTCATGTTGGGCCTGTCCAAAGGGAATACTAGGCCTGTATTAGTCCCTAGGCTAGTTTTGATCATCTAGACTTGAACTGATTTGATGCCCATTTCCACCACTATAACTACTCTTGCTTAATATTATTGTTACTTATCACATGTATTGGTCTATTTATATGTAAAAAATTATTGAATTTTAAATAATTTCATATGAACTATTCTCACTTTTGTTGCCTCGACTATTATTCCTAAATCACTTGTTTAGTAAGACTGGGCTCATCCCTAAAAAGGATTAGGCTTTCAATCTGGCTGGGCAGTTCTTCAAAATGAAAAATGCTACTTCAATTCCTAATTCTACTTCATCAATTAAACATTTGAGTTTTGATATAGGTCATATCGGTAACATAGTTAACTTATCAGTCAATTTTAACTTGTTTAACCACTATTAGTTGACTAGCTGTTTGACTTGATTAAACAACTAATATGAGTGTTTGAGTAATAAGCTTTTGTAAGAGCTTATGAATTCAAAACGCTAAAATTTAAAGCAACTTTTTCAATCAGTTTTTTGATAGAATAAATTATAAAATGTCATTTTGCATTAATCAGCTAACAACTAATTTACCATAATCTTTCTACAACCAGTTAATGTTATCATCTAGTCAAACCCGCTAACCCAATCCGCTAACAGCTATTTGCCAAACACCTCCATAAACATTTTTCTTGGAGCACAAAATAAAGATAACTTATCAATGGTTGCTATGTCAAGTAAAAGTGAAGAAGTAGAAATTGTGAATCGACCTAGTAAAACTTCTTTCAAATTTGAAAGGCTTGCAAATTATAGTTGTAGTAACTTTTTTTTGACAGCAATTAGAGGGTTCTTCAATTTTTGTTTCTTTTATATAATTTTAAATGTTATTATTATTATTATTATTATTATTATTATTATTATTTAAATATGAGAGAATTTCAAAAATGTAGAGAAAATAGTATTAAATTGCAATATGATGATATGATAATAAGAATCACTTACAAAAGTGAAATAGTATTGCAAGATAAATACAACCTAATTGGATAAATTATGTATTCTCCCCTGGCATTTTTCACCTCTTTTGATAACATTGTCCTAAAAGTATGCTCAGTCAACAGATGTAAATATTTTGTAACCTTCAGAGCTAATAAAACGTTACAAATGTATAACACCTTTTTCAGTTCCAAAGCTAATTACATTTTTCGAAATTTTGAACTAATTATGTTTTTCTAAATACAGAGAGCTAATTTCACTCTTTTTTCTATGCCGAGAGAATCTCGCAATCACTATTTTAAAAATGTGTATTGGTAAATCTCATTTTGTGTAATAACTCGTAAACCACGTAGAGAAAGTAAATCACACTAAAAAAGTTCTATGCAGCGGTTACACAAGAAATCATACTAAAAAGACTCTATGCAACGAACTCGACTGAGAAGGTATTAGCGAACTCGACTGAGAAGGTATTAGTAAAAATCAAACTCGTGACTTTCAGGTACGAAACTTATGCTTCACTCACTCCCTTTTAGGGAAAATTATTCCCACACAGCTCTGTCGTTGAATTTTATGAGTTAGAATAATGTACATTATGTGTTAAAATGATGAAACTTCTGGAATAAGGTAATGCATATTATGTGTTAGAATAATGTAAATTATGATTTAGAATAATGAAACTTTTAGAATAAGATAATATACATTATGTGTTAAAATAATATACATTATGAGTTACACAAATATATATTGCAGCGGGTTTTGTGAAAAAAAAAAAAGAAATTATACGAAACAACGTCGTTTTTGGACCATGGTCGCTATGTGGACGCTATTGCCCTTTCAGGGCTTGGCTAATTTCACCCTTATCCCTTATATAATTATATTTGTTATGCATAATTAATTTATTTTTCCTGAACAGATATTATAACTGCAACTAGTGGTTCTGCAGCATCAGCTTAATAGCAATTCTAACTAGTATCAACCCAGTCTGAGTAGTAAAAATTCAGAACTTTCAGAATCAAGAAACAAGCAGATTGCTGGCTACTTGCATGCAATGAATTTATATAAATAACAAATTGTGCTTCCAAATCAGATAGAGAGAGGGGGGTGGAGGGGAGTTGAGAAATGAAAAATACATACATGACCAAGAAAAAAGAAAATCAATGAAGTTATTGACAGAAACCATCGCATACCTACTGTCAGTGATGAAAGATCTCGACATAACTCTTGGCATTCCTAGTTTCACACCGAGTTAGATCAAGCCTAATCGGAAAGGTTCTCTGTAGTAAAACGCCATCCTTCACCACAAACTATTTGCACGAGGCAAGATCCAGAGTGAAGCTGATATCTAACTCGCGTTAGCTCATTTAGTGGCAACTCGAGATTTGATGCAGTGAAGCGTACCTTTTGAAGTGATGGTCCGATCCAAAAAGAAGTGCGACTTTCTTTATATTTTTTCATCTTTTCCCGAATCTCAAGCATCTATTGTTCTTGGATTCCGTTATGCTCGGGGCATGAGTAAGTTGTGGTTTACTTTGGTTCGAGAAGGAGTGTTTTTCCATCGCGTTTACAAATTTGCGCAAGTGCCTAATGTACTCTGGATATGTCTCCAAGTTACAATGCCCTCCCCCCTGCACCCACAGCGGATCATACTTCTCTTTCGAGAGCTCCCACAAGCGCTTGCCATGGGAGAAGTCAACAATGTCATCGGCTGTACCCTGCAAGTGGCTCTTTTCAGAATCATGTATAGCTACAAGGATGACCCGAAACGTAAAAAGGCTTTCATGTAGCAATGATAAGGACATTGAAGATTATCTAAGGAAATATCAAGACAAAACGAAAAATTAACATTGCAAGGAACTAGGCAAATTGAATCATTGATTTATACGTTCTTTCATAATAATGTATCCACAACCGTTCTTAACTCAAGCTCGTGTTCTATCCTATACTTCTATTCTTTATACACTGCCCACTTAGTCATTAACATGGAACTTCGATCATAAATCATTGACGCCATAATTGTTTACTAAATATAGGACTGAGATATGGAGCACACAAAAACAGTTTCAACTGCTTTAAAAACAATCAAACACTTATTAATACCTATTTTAGAAGTGGAGCGTCATAAAAGCCACACTATGTTAAAACCCTAACATGTCGTCGTTTTTATTGGTAAGTGAAAAGAAAACCAACAGAACACAGAGATGCAGGGTCTCAAAGCTATGCTCGAAACATATTCCAACATGTGTGGTTCATTAAGAATGTTTGTATTTGAAGTTCAATGCATTAGAAACATTCATCACAATATCAAGAGGTTAGGAAGGAAACCATTTCGCAGAAAGAAAGACAGGAGTGAGATCAGAGATGTTCTTACATGGATAACTAAAACCGGGCAGTTGACTTGCCGTATTTTGTCTATATTCTGAAAAGAAAAATTGAGCATTTCAAAACAAAATAACGCTTCAAACTTCAAGAATAAGAGATGAGCATTAAAAAATTTACTTACTTTAAATATGTCGAACCAGAATGTCATCTTGACAGGATATAAAACTCGTATTCCAGAAAGTATAGCGCTATGAAGAATAACAGCTTTCAGCCTCTGTAAACGAGATGCCAAGTGTAATGTAGGCCCACTACCGACGGATTGGCCATATAGAATCACATCCTCTTGCTTAATTCCATATTCGCTCTTCAAACAATTGTAGACAGCTTCTATGTCATAGTATGTGTTGAACTCAGATGGCTGTTAAATAAACGCAAAAAAACACTTCTCAAGAATGAAACTAATGCATAAGGCCATCCACATCACACAAGGTTACCTAATGAGTAGAACAAAAAAAAAAAAAAAAACACACACACACACACATTGAAATAATGTCCCAAAGAAGAGAACGAAAATGGTGTAGTCGGTTTCTCTTCCTCTTCCATCTCAAATTTTGAAATTAACAATTTCATGTCAAATTCAATTTCTCTGAGCTTTTCTTTATGGCAACTAAGGTGAATTATGATAAAGTATCTATCCAGTAGCACTTTAGACATTCATTACCTTACCAGAAGATCCACCATATCCTGAATAATCATAGCTGCAAAGAAGAAAAATTTCATGGTATCAGATAGAAAAGAAACACAACATAACATAACATACAGCACTTTAAAAAAGAAAGAATCTTTTCAAAATTTCACATCACACTAAAAGTTGCTGATCTGGCCAAATACATGCATCAAAGCAGATGAAATAACAAGTAGCTGATCTGGAAAAAAAAAAAGAGTAAGAGATCACTGACAGAAACAAACTAATGAGAAAACACACACAGATTTTGAAAAAAGGAATTCAATAAACAAAAATTCGAGCAATTAGGCAATTGGCAAATGAAAGTATCAACAGAAACAAGAATTGCATAGAAAACAGAATTACAGAGGGACAATTTTGAGCGATAGATGATGTTTTAGTTGATAAGCTCCAAGTCACAAAAAATAAAATAACACAAAACATTTGGGGAAAGAAATGAAACCTCATGATATTGACACGGAGATGAGCTCTGAGCTCAAGAAAGAGGGCCTGCATCTGCCCCAAATCCGCAGCATTACCGTGGGAATACAAGAGCGTAAACCTTGCAAAAGGATGTTTCCAGAAGGTGGCCACAATCTTGTTCCCGCCTTTAGTGTCCAGCAAATGCACGTCCACGTTCTTGTCCGCCGTCACGCCCGTGAAGCACAGCCGCCCGTCCTCGTCTCTGAAAACATCGTACGTCGGCGGGTCAGGTGGAAAAAATGCGAACTTTGCGGCCACGTTCGACGTCACATTCCCCATTTAATTTAAACCCCCCACCTGAAATGAAACCTCGCCTCGGCTCTGCAATGGAACATAGAGATTTTCTCCCCCCACCCCCACCCCGCCTCGGCAGTTGTTCTGGAAGAGATGAAGAGGAATCTTCTCCGATCGTTTTCTTGGTTCTGGGTTTTTTGGTTTCTTTTAGAGGGGTTGATAGAATGAATAGGGAAGTGAAAGATCCGATCTAAGCGGGCGGGCGGGGGGGAATGAGGAGCTTTGGGGAAACAATACAATACAATTCAATTCAATGCCCAAGAACCAGATTGAATTAAAAGAAGCAAACAACTGTTTTACTTTTATTTATTTATTTAATTTATTACAGACATTACAGCACAGGATAAGATGGAGTTGAGTTAGCATCCATCTATGTTGCCTTCTCGTACCACTCAGTAATCATCAATCAATTTGCAATTGTTGCATCTATTGGACTCGACTCGTACAAATGAAACCGTAAATTGAATGATCTCTATTAAATATATTTAATTTCAATTTTTTTAAAAATAAATTCTCTAAGCCAATGACTTTGTGGTTTGATAGGATGAAGTGACCTTTCTCAATGGGATGTCATGGTTCGAGTCTCAGTGGAGGCGGTCAATACTCTTTGTGTTTCGGTCCTCACTGGGGGCGATTTCAATAGGTTGAGAAAGTAGTCTTTGTGCTTCAATAGGTTGAAAAAGTAGTTATGAACAGAAACTACACATGGAAATATCAATGAGATGTTATTGGTATCTAGCTTCTAACTTGATTAGATCTCTCGTGTTCGAGCAAGAAATCCTTGAGGTCTTACTAGACACTAGACATGGACATTATTAATTTCAAGTGTGTGGAAGTTTAATAACTTCAAGTTCTACCTGATACAAACAAGATTAATTTTAATGTTTGCGAACTGCAGTGTATGGGTCTTAGTGTACCTGACTAAGAAAACATATGCATCGGACAAAAAAAAAAAACTTGTAGTTAGAGTTTGGTGGGTATATTTCAACAACTCATAGTTGATTATATTTTACTTAGTATTTTTATTTTTATTTTTTATTTTTTGTACGTCTTAGAGGGTATAGCATATGGTTAAATTGTCAATATCTTTATAAAAATATTTGATGTACTTCTAAAATCTTACTTCCAATTTTTTATCCTACTTGTGTTCAAATTGATTAGAAGAAGAAGAAAAAAAATGAATAAACATCATAGCCTCTTACTAAATTGAGCAATCAAAGCATGCCAAATCATAAGACGTATAAATTGGGAGTACAAATAGAATTACTCTATTTTTATTTAGAATTACAGAGATATGCAATTAATATCGTAGGATTTAGTAACACAATCATGTTTAATATAGTATCAATGAATATTTAGAACCATGTCTGTAAACACGTACGAAATTATCATGTTTGTACATACCAAACATTACTATTTAAATACGACACCTAACACCTTGCATGCCCCTATATGTTGACTTCTGCTTTAAAATAATGCACTGTGCTGCTGGTTGCAGTACTATATTGAATAATAGATTTGAACATCTTTTACCAATTTGACTGGCACAAAAATCCTATTTAGCTCTTGCAAAAAAAAGAAAAAAAATCATTATTTACTTTATGTGAAATTTTTAGATTTGTATAGTAGCAATTTAGCATGCATATAATAGGCATTTGGATGGTAAACTAGCATTTAAATGTTTAATTTTTTTTTTAGAGTGATAAATTAGATTTGGATCTCATCACTTCTAATGCCTTATAAGATAAAATAGCATCCATAGTGTTTGGCACTTTTTTTTTTTTTTTTTATAAAGTATAAAGTTATATTTAGCTTATTTCAATTCAAAGAGATAAGCTAATTAAGTTTGAATATCATCGTCTACAAGTACAACTCATATAAGACCAATGTTGTAAGAGTCGCTCGGCACACATCAACATAACTACTTAGCGCCTAGGCGCCAAAGTTTTTTTTTTTTTTTACATTCATTTAGGTAAGTGGAAATTAAATAATATTATAATAATTAACAATACCCCAGAATGTCAAAAGACCAAATCAGCTAAAATAAACGCCAATAGTCCAAAACGATTACTGAAACTCCAAAGTGGGAAACAAACAAGTCGGAAACTTGTGAAGTGGGAAAAGTTTAAAAAATAAATCAAAAAATCAAAAACCTCAAAACTCTAAACTATGGTTTACCGAGCGAATTGCAAAGGCAGGGACCCAGCGATTGGTGAGTGGCAATGGTGAGACCACGGGACTTGAGACACTATGATAAGCGATGACATCTTCGACAATCACTCTTAGTTGTGGCAATTGGTTGTTGTCCTTGTTGATGTTTTCGTTACGACTCACAAGTTTGCTAGTTGTGCGCTTTTTGCCTAACAGATTTTAGAGTTGTTTTGCTCAAAACTATGTCGTTTTGAGTGAAACAACGCTAAAATAATGTTGGAGGAAGGTTTGGTGAATTAGTTTGGTAGAGAAGAAGTTTGTTTTGAGTGTTAGATAATGTTAGTTAAGTATTAGCATTACAGGGTTGTTAGTAACAAAACTTCCATTTCTGTTATTAAAATTAAGTACATGACAACTACATTCCTTTCAACATTTACAAATTCAGAGTTCTAATAAAATGAAATTTCTTATTTGAGTATTGTAATTTTAAATATCATAATTAAAATAGGCAAAAGATTGAGAAAAGAAAATGAATAATTTTCACTACATTTTTGTAATATGACATCAGCACTATGAAAAATTAATGTACTTTCCATTAGGGATATCTAGAGGAGAGCATATCAATGTGACAATCATTATCATCGACAATACAATATACTTTGACAATATTGTTTGTTAACTTCAAAACTAATGACTCTCCCAATTTTATCATCAAATATTTCAATATAACTCTTACCATCTCTATAATTTCACAACAATAATATGTATATTTTGGATAGTGAAGTGTATGACTTTAGAGATATGATAAAATCATTGATTATATTTTAGAAAATAGTTTTAAACTGCAGTTTGGGTAAAATTCTCCATCATGAGAAAACTAGAAAAGCAATGTAATGTAGAAACAAGGTGTAATAATTATGAAAGCATCCCCATGCATCATTATGATATTTTTTGGGTCAACAAAGCATGTTATTATCAATTTCTCCTATTGTGATAACTTACAAGAATCCCACGTAGCTAGCTAGTAATGAAAGATGACTAGATACATTTATGTTTTGCTTTTATATATNCCAGAAGGTGGCCACAATCTTGTTCCCGCCTTTAGTGTCCAGCAAATGCACGTCCACGTTCTTGTCCGCCGTCACGCCCGTGAAGCACAGCCGCCCGTCCTCGTCTCTGAAAACATCGTACGTCGGCGGGTCAGGTGGAAAAAATGCGAACTTTGCGGCCACGTTCGACGTCACATTCCCCATTTAATTTAAACCCCCCACCTGAAATGAAACCTCGCCTCGGCTCTGCAATGGAACATAGAGATTTTCTCCCCCCACCCCCACCCCGCCTCGGCAGTTGTTCTGGAAGAGATGAAGAGGAATCTTCTCCGATCGTTTTCTTGGTTCTGGGTTTTTTGGTTTCTTTTAGAGGGGTTGATAGAATGAATAGGGAAGTGAAAGATCCGATCTAAGCGGGCGGGCGGGGGGGAATGAGGAGCTTTGGGGAAACAATACAATACAATTCAATTCAATGCCCAAGAACCAGATTGAATTAAAAGAAGCAAACAACTGTTTTACTTTTATTTATTTATTTAATTTATTACAGACATTACAGCACAGGATAAGATGGAGTTGAGTTAGCATCCATCTATGTTGCCTTCTCGTACCACTCAGTAATCATCAATCAATTTGCAATTGTTGCATCTATTGGACTCGACTCGTACAAATGAAACCGTAAATTGAATGATCTCTATTAAATATATTTAATTTCAATTTTTTTAAAAATAAATTCTCTAAGCCAATGACTTTGTGGTTTGATAGGATGAAGTGACCTTTCTCAATGGGATGTCATGGTTCGAGTCTCAGTGGAGGCGGTCAATACTCTTTGTGTTTCGGTCCTCACTGGGGGCGATTTCAATAGGTTGAGAAAGTAGTCTTTGTGCTTCAATAGGTTGAAAAAGTAGTTATGAACAGAAACTACACATGGAAATATCAATGAGATGTTATTGGTATCTAGCTTCTAACTTGATTAGATCTCTCGTGTTCGAGCAAGAAATCCTTGAGGTCTTACTAGACACTAGACATGGACATTATTAATTTCAAGTGTGTGGAAGTTTAATAACTTCAAGTTCTACCTGATACAAACAAGATTAATTTTAATGTTTGCGAACTGCAGTGTATGGGTCTTAGTGTACCTGACTAAGAAAACATATGCATCGGACAAAAAAAAAAAACTTGTAGTTAGAGTTTGGTGGGTATATTTCAACAACTCATAGTTGATTATATTTTACTTAGTATTTTTATTTTTATTTTTTATTTTTTGTACGTCTTAGAGGGTATAGCATATGGTTAAATTGTCAATATCTTTATAAAAATATTTGATGTACTTCTAAAATCTTACTTCCAATTTTTTATCCTACTTGTGTTCAAATTGATTAGAAGAAGAAGAAAAAAAATGAATAAACATCATAGCCTCTTACTAAATTGAGCAATCAAAGCATGCCAAATCATAAGACGTATAAATTGGGAGTACAAATAGAATTACTCTATTTTTATTTAGAATTACAGAGATATGCAATTAATATCGTAGGATTTAGTAACACAATCATGTTTAATATAGTATCAATGAATATTTAGAACCATGTCTGTAAACACGTACGAAATTATCATGTTTGTACATACCAAACATTACTATTTAAATACGACACCTAACACCTTGCATGCCCCTATATGTTGACTTCTGCTTTAAAATAATGCACTGTGCTGCTGGTTGCAGTACTATATTGAATAATAGATTTGAACATCTTTTACCAATTTGACTGGCACAAAAATCCTATTTAGCTCTTGCAAAAAAAAGAAAAAAAATCATTATTTACTTTATGTGAAATTTTTAGATTTGTATAGTAGCAATTTAGCATGCATATAATAGGCATTTGGATGGTAAACTAGCATTTAAATGTTTAATTTTTTTTTTAGAGTGATAAATTAGATTTGGATCTCATCACTTCTAATGCCTTATAAGATAAAATAGCATCCATAGTGTTTGGCACTTTTTTTTTTTTTTTTTATAAAGTATAAAGTTATATTTAGCTTATTTCAATTCAAAGAGATAAGCTAATTAAGTTTGAATATCATCGTCTACAAGTACAACTCATATAAGACCAATGTTGTAAGAGTCGCTCGGCACACATCAACATAACTACTTAGCGCCTAGGCGCCAAAGTTTTTTTTTTTTTTTACATTCATTTAGGTAAGTGGAAATTAAATAATATTATAATAATTAACAATACCCCAGAATGTCAAAAGACCAAATCAGCTAAAATAAACGCCAATAGTCCAAAACGATTACTGAAACTCCAAAGTGGGAAACAAACAAGTCGGAAACTTGTGAAGTGGGAAAAGTTTAAAAAATAAATCAAAAAATCAAAAACCTCAAAACTCTAAACTATGGTTTACCGAGCGAATTGCAAAGGCAGGGACCCAGCGATTGGTGAGTGGCAATGGTGAGACCACGGGACTTGAGACACTATGATAAGCGATGACATCTTCGACAATCACTCTTAGTTGTGGCAATTGGTTGTTGTCCTTGTTGATGTTTTCGTTACGACTCACAAGTTTGCTAGTTGTGCGCTTTTTGCCTAACAGATTTTAGAGTTGTTTTGCTCAAAACTATGTCGTTTTGAGTGAAACAACGCTAAAATAATGTTGGAGGAAGGTTTGGTGAATTAGTTTGGTAGAGAAGAAGTTTGTTTTGAGTGTTAGATAATGTTAGTTAAGTATTAGCATTACAGGGTTGTTAGTAACAAAACTTCCATTTCTGTTATTAAAATTAAGTACATGACAACTACATTCCTTTCAACATTTACAAATTCAGAGTTCTAATAAAATGAAATTTCTTATTTGAGTATTGTAATTTTAAATATCATAATTAAAATAGGCAAAAGATTGAGAAAAGAAAATGAATAATTTTCACTACATTTTTGTAATATGACATCAGCACTATGAAAAATTAATGTACTTTCCATTAGGGATATCTAGAGGAGAGCATATCAATGTGACAATCATTATCATCGACAATACAATATACTTTGACAATATTGTTTGTTAACTTCAAAACTAATGACTCTCCCAATTTTATCATCAAATATTTCAATATAACTCTTACCATCTCTATAATTTCACAACAATAATATGTATATTTTGGATAGTGAAGTGTATGACTTTAGAGATATGATAAAATCATTGATTATATTTTAGAAAATAGTTTTAAACTGCAGTTTGGGTAAAATTCTCCATCATGAGAAAACTAGAAAAGCAATGTAATGTAGAAACAAGGTGTAATAATTATGAAAGCATCCCCATGCATCATTATGATATTTTTTGGGTCAACAAAGCATGTTATTATCAATTTCTCCTATTGTGATAACTTACAAGAATCCCACGTAGCTAGCTAGTAATGAAAGATGACTAGATACATTTATGTTTTGCTTTTATATATATATATATATATATATATATATATATATATATATATATATATATATATATATAGGTGCGCTCAGGTTAGAACCAATCACAATCATTCACGTATCCAAATTTAATGGATAAGGTGTAATTTAGAAAAAAAAAAAAAGACGTAGTGATATTTTCGTAAATGTGCAAGTAACCTGTGTTAAAAGTGCAAGTAACTGGTGCAAGTATGCAAGTAAAAATTAAAGTGCGCTCAGGTTAGAACCAATCACAGTCGTCCACGTGTCCAAATTTAATGGATAAGGTGTAATTTAGAAAAAAAAAAGACGCAGTGATATTTTCGTAAATAACTCAAACTTTGTGCAAGTAACCTGTGTTAAAAGTGCAAGTAACTGGTGCTGCAAGTAAAAATTAAAGTGCAAGTAAAATCACTTAAAAGTGCAACTATTTTCACTTAATAGTGCAAGTAATTTATCTTTTTAAAATTGGTGAACCTAATGATAACGTTTTTCACATTGGTGCACTTAATAATAACGCATGGTGCAACTAATGATAACGTTGGGTGCACTTAATATTGATGCTCAGTGTACATTATTTGTTGCACTTTTAATACACTCTACTTACACTTTTAATACATTTTACTTACACTTAGGTACACTACATGAAATACTTGCACTTTAATAATGTTCAATTATTTACAAATATACCACCGCATTTTTTTAATAACAGTGTTTTTAACCGTCAAATATGGACACGTGAATGACTGCGATTGGTTCTCATTTCTCTCTTGGGCAGTTGGTTCTCACATGAACACCCTTATATATATATATATATATATATATATATATATATATNTATATATATATATATATATATATATATATATATATATATATATATATATATATATATATATATATATATGCCTTCACATTATGGCTATGCCTACTTGCTGAGGTTTCTTAAATGACTAGCGGTGGCACGCGCGATGCGCGTAGTATAATGCCCAATAAAGATCGAATAAATACAATGATATTAAAAAATATGTTAAAATTTAAATTCTTTGGTATTTTTTTGTAATTGTTTTTGTTTAAATTTGAATTTAATTAAGAGGTCAAGAGTGTTATTTCAATAGTTATGTACGATATAAATATAAAGAGCTAGTTTATTTTTGTCAAACGGAGATTCATACATACAAGTTTATTGATAATAAATAGAGTTGTAGCATTTATATATACAAGTTTATTAAAATTGTAGTTCATTCTCCTACATCATTGTTAGTGTC
>NC_044918.1:20741271-20742385 GCF_003576645.1 Ipomoea triloba | reverse complement strand
AGGTTGAAGATGTTTATCTGGTATTTCTGCCGATACAAAATTATCAACAAAAGAAGGAGACATTGCATGACATTTGTCTTTTAGAATAATAAGGAAATGAGCATGTGGCAATCCTCTCTTTTGGAACTCGATTACATAAGTGTATGCAGCAATTTCGCCAAAAAATTGTTTCTTTGTAATATCATTCTTAAGTTCCTGCATTTTTGCGTGGAACACTCTTGCAATCAAGTCAGGCCTATTTTGTGCGTCGTCATTGTATTGCAAAAGCCCTTTAATTTCAGGCCAATTAGGGTTACATGTCATGGTTAAAAACATATCAGGTTTGCCAAAGTTTTGGACAAGGGACATTGCATCCATATATCGACCACGCATATCTCTAGGACCTCCAATGAATGACGATGGCAAAATAACTCTGCGTCCGACCTCATTACCAAACACAGCACCCGTTCCAACGCTATCAACGAGGCCTTGAAAGTTTTCAGACCTAAACAACTGTTGTTTTTTCCTAAAATAATCTAGCCTTTGTGTTTCAACTTTAATATATATGTCAACAATAAATTGCTGAAATAATCTTCCAGTATGTAATAATAGAGAATTATCACTTGCTCGAACTTGAAATTTGTATGCATAATATTCTCTGCACGATATTGAGGAGCGCTTCCTACCTTCTCGAAACACCGCTTCCTCTGCTCGAATTAGATCATCAACAGATAATTGAGTGTTTGCATTAATAGATAAAGAATTTACATAACCAAGAGGGTTGTAAATTCCTCGATTGCAAGACTTTTTGAATACCCTCATGCCATCCAACATCACCAAATGGGAATAACAAAGGGTATTGTAATGGATCATAACAACCATAATAGTATTGAATATTTTGTGACCGACCACAATGTGCATATACCCTAATATTCCTATTATATTCAACTCCATCATAGTCTTCAATCCATACAGCAGCAACTTGAGAAGCAGTTGGCGAATTATAAAGTCTTTGATCCAATGAAGGTGAAGAGTTCAACAAAATACTAAAGTCATCAGAGTGAACAACATCCTTAAGACTTCTAAAGAAATTTGCTATGATATGTATATTTCATCTTCGATTTACTTAACTCAT